>NC_134356.1:159652340-160004340 GCF_048569485.1 Anomaloglossus baeobatrachus
GTGGGTGTGAGTGGGGCACAATTTTTGGAAAAAAAGGGAGACTCCGCTTGGAGTAACCCTTGCTTGCTTTGTTTTTTAATAATGATCCAAGATGAACAGAGCTGGGATAAGGAAAGACTTTGCTACCTACCCCGGTGTCATCCTGGGGACGGTTAAGTATAGCGTATTTTTGAATGTGCTTGATGCAAATCTAGCTGTGAAGTGTACAACTGGGGCATAACTGCTGCCACTGAATGGGTGGGTGTGTGTGGGGCCCAATTTTTTGAAAAAAAGGGAGACTCCACTTGGAGTAACCCTTGATTGCTGTGTTTTTTTAAAATGATCCAAGATGAACAGAGCTGGGATCAGGAAAGACTTTGCTACCTACCCCTGTGTCATCCTGGGGACGGTTAAGAATAGCGTATTTTTGAATGTGCTTGATGAAATCAAAACATCCTCTTTGCAACTAGGGCACAAGTGCTGCCACTGATAAGGTGTCTGTGTGGCCCAATTTTTTGAAAAAAGGGAGACTACGCTTGGAGTAACCCCTACTTACATTGTTTTTAAAAGGAGCCAAGATGAACAAGTCATGGTTCAGCAAAGACTTTGCTACCTACCCCGGTGTCATACTGGGGACGGTTAAGTATGGCGTATTTTTGATGTGCTTGATGCAAATCTAGCTGTGGAGTGTACAACTAGGGCACAAGTGCTGCCACTGAATGGGTGGGTGTGTGTGGGGCACAATTTTTGGAAAAAAAGGGAGACTCTGCTTGGAGTAACCCTTGCTTACATTGTTTTTAAAAGAAGCCAAGATGAACAAGTCATGGTTCAGCAAAGACTTTGCTACCTACCCCAGTGTCATCCTGGGGACGGTTAAGTATGGCGTATTTTTGAATGTGCTTGATGCAAATCTAGCTGTGAAGTGTACAACTAGGGCACAAGTGCTGCCACTGAATGGGTGGGTGTGTGTGGGGCACAATTTTTGGAAAAAAAGGGAGACTCCGCTTGGAGTAACCCTTGCTTGCTGTGTTTTTTAAAAATGATCCAAGATGAACAGAGCTGGGATAAGGAAAGACTTTGCTACCTACCCCGGTGTCATCCTGGGGACGGTTAAGTATGGCGTATTTTTGAATGTGCTTGATGCAAATCTAGCTGTGAAGTGTACAACTAGGGTACAAGTGCTGCCACTGAATGGGTGGGTGTGTGTGGGGCACAATTTTTGGAAAAAAAGGGAGACTCCGCTTGGAGTAACCCTTGCTTGCTGTGTTTTTTAAAAATGATCCAAGATGAACAGAGCTGGGATAAGGAAAGACTTTGCTACCTACCCCGGTGTCATCCTGGGGACGGTTAAGTATGGCGTATTTTTGAATGTGCTTGATGCAAATCTAGCTGTGAAGTGTACAACTAGGGCACAAGTGCTGCCACTGAATGGGTGGGTGTGTGTGGGGCACAATTTTTGGAAAAAAAGGGAGGCTCCGTTTGGAGTAACCCTTGCTTGCTGTGTTTTTTAAAAATGATCCAAGATGAACAGAGCTGGGATCAGGAAAGACTTTGCTACCTACCCCGGTGTCATCCTGGGGACGGTTAAGTATGGCGTATTTTTGAATGTGCTTGATGCAAATCTAGTTGTGAAGTGTACAACTGGGGCACAAGTGCTGCCACTGAAGGAGTGTCTGTGTGGCCCAATTTTTGGAAAAAAGGGAGACTCCGCTTGGAGTCACCTTGCGGTGTTTTACATGATTTTAGAAGGGCATGCCATGCCTATATCTGTGTCTCGTCCTCTTTTTCCTCGTAACGCTATTTTGTTTTCACATGAGAATTTGTCCTTGTCACTTTCCCATGTGTTTGTGTTGTGAGTTGTTTGTCACCTTTTGGTCACCTTTGAGGGTGTTTTCTAGGTGTTTTTATGTGTTTGTGATTGCCTGCCATTGTTTCCTATGCAGTTCGAGTTCGGTTCGTCGAACGTTCGACGAACCGAACTCGAACGGGAGCTCCGTTCGGCGAACCGACCTCGAGCCGAACCGCGACCGGTTCGCTCATCTCTAGTAAAGAGACTGTTGTTTGTGTCCGGTCCTTTCACCGCCCTGTCGGCCCTGCACTACACCGCAACTGCATAGACACTTACCAGCACCAACAGTGTCCCCGAGCACCGCTCCACCTGTGGGGAGCAGTACCACCAGCGCTGCCATTCTATTACCCCGGTGGCCTCACACAGCAGCGGCGGCTTTATAGCCGCAAACCACAGGTGGCGTCACGACAACCATAAACTTTATTCACCAGCCATATTTAACTGACACCCACCAGGGCCACGGAGTCGGGCCCCGCCACCACTGACGACCCCCGGACTAGTCCGGCCCGGCACCGGGTGTCCCATAGCCCTGGGGTGGGCGAGTCAACTTCACAGCGTGTAAAGTAGCCTTAAGGCTCCTTTTGAAGTTGTTTAATGCGCACATAAGTGTGTAGAGCGCATCTAGTAAGTGTGGATACAGGGTGGTTATATACAAGTCATACCCAGATCTGATTATACTCGCATTTCTTTATTGTTGCTGTCTGTGCTCTCTTCTTGGGGCAGCATACCTCTGCTGTGCTATAGTATTATATGCAAACAACTGGTTGTGTATTACTCTATTAGCCAAGGTTAGCTGTTAGCCCTTAAATACAGTATATCTGCTAACGTTAAAAAAAAAGATTGATGGACAATGCAGAGTTTTTAACAAGGAATGCACTTCTAAATATTTATTTACTGAAGTCAAAGGTAAAGCTGTGTGCTTAGTTTGTGGAGAGGGACTGGAGTGGGAGGGACGTTCGGCGTCACACCGACATCACACGGCAGCCGGCCAATAGAAGTGGAGGGGCGGAGATGAGCGGGACGTAAACATCCCGCCCACCTCCTTCCTTCCGCATTGCCGGCGTGTGCCGCGGGACGCAGGTAAGATCTGTTTATCGTTCCCAGGGTGTCACACACTGTGATGTGTGCTGCTGCGGGAACATTGAACAATCTGACGTGCACTTTTTAGGAAATGAACAACGTGTATGTGATGGACGGTTGTACGTTCAATCGCAGTCGCACGTAGCTGTCGCACGCTACAACACCACTAACGATGCCGGATGTGAGTCACTTATGACGTGACCCCGCCGACACATCGTTAGATATGTTGTAGCGTGTAAAGCCCACTTTAGCCATTCTCTGATGGGGACTTTGTCAAAGAATGTTTGGTGGACTCTGCAGCGCTAATTTGTCCTGAGAAAAAAGAAGCGTTTGCAAATGTGCCACTCTCCAGGCAAACTGTGACAAGACGGGTTGAAGACATTGCGGGGAATTTGGAGCTTCAGCTGCAAAACAAAGTAGATAAGTTTATTTTTTTTACCCTGGCTCTGGATGAGAGTTGTGATGTCCGTGATACTGCCCAGTTACTTATCGTTGTACGTGAAATAACAAAAAACTTTGAGATGATTGAAGAGCTGGCAGCAATGCGATCAATGAAAGGTACCATGACAGGGAGTGATTTGTTCACCGAAGTAAATACATCCATGGACAAACTGGGGCTAAAATGGAACAAATTAGTAAGCGTTACAACCGATGGCTGTCCAAATCTGACAGGGAAAAATGTCTGACTTTTGAAGCGGATGCAAGATAAAGTGAATGAAATAAACCCAGAACAGAAATTAATATTTTTACATTGCATTATTCATCAGGAAGCACTGTGCAAGTCAGTGCTAAAAATCAGCCATGTTGTTGATGTTGCAACTAAGATAGTTAATTTCATCAGGGCAAGAGCACTGAATCACAGACAATTTGTTGTACTGTTGGAGGAGCATGTGTCGCGGGCGGAGGGACGCGCTCGCCACGCTCGGGTCCGGGGCCTCTGCTGCCGCTGCTCGGTGGCTCAAGCGGTCGGCCGGACCCAGGGACTCGAGCAGCGCTCCTCACCCGTGAGTGAAGAGGGATGATTTGCTTGGGGAGACAGTTCACGATGCCACCCACGGGACGTGGCGATGATGGTGTCGCGGGCGGAGGAGGTGCGCTCGGGTCCGGCACGGCTGCTGCTACTGCTGCTCGGTGGTGGCTCGAGCGGTGGGCCGGATCCCGGGGCCTCGAGCGGCGTTCCTCGCCCGTGAGTGAAAAGGGGGTTTTTGATTGTGGGGGTTGGATATTGTCCATGATGCCACCCACGGTTGTGGTGAGATTGGTGACACCACCGCTGCTCTGGACGGGGATCCCGGGAGCGATGACAGGGAGCAGCTTTGATGTTAGTTCTCCCCTCCGTGGGTAGGGGGTTGGTTGTCCCGGGGCCCGGTGATGGGGTAGGGAATGATAGATGGCAGGCGGGTTGCGGGGCCTGGTGAGGTGCAGGGTCGCAGGGGCAGCGCTGTGCCGCACGGCACGGTGGTACTCACTCAGCCAATGATGAGGACACAGTTCTCGGAAAAACACACGGCTGGATGGACGGGTCCCACAGACGGCTGCGGTGTTGTTGGCTCCCGCCAGGTTGATGGTGACTGCCTTTCCCTGCACCTAAGTAGTCTGTACGGTTTCAATGGGTTCCCACCGGTAACCCGCTCCCCGGCTTGGATATGGACTGGAGGAGCCCCTTTTGCCCGCAGGCGCTGGCCCTGGGAAACGGTTGACTTGGCGGTGGCGGTGTCTCCCTCTCCTGGTCGGACTGTTGCCTTCTGTCTGGACTTGGCTGCTGGGAAACCCAGGAGGTTCCCTTCGCTAACGGATTTAGCAAATTCACGGCGACTCCTAGCCTTGCCGGGGTCCGTAAGCCCCTGCCAGATGGTGCTGGCTTCTCCTTGTGTACCGGTCCGGTACCGCCGGGCCACCGCCCGTCCACGGTCCTTACGGTAAACTCCGATAGGCCACTCCTGCAGACGGTCACCACCGTCTGCCAACCTTGCTGCTCTGTCCGGGCCACACACCCGGACTCTCTTCAGACTGCTCGACTGCTACTTTTCCTCCTTCCACTTTCACCTCTCCAACTAATCTGACTGTTTTCCCTCCTCCAGGACTGTGAACTCCTCGGTGGGTGGAGACCAACCGCCTGGCTCCACCCCCTGGTGTGGACATCAGCCCCTGGAGGAAGGCAACAAGGGTTTTGTGTCTGACCTTGATGTGCCTGCCGGGAGTGTGGGGTGTGTTGGTGTTGTTCTCTGTGGCCCCTGGCTTGTCCAGGGCACCACAATGGCACCACCGCTGCTGGTGACGGGGATCCCGGGAGCGATGGCAGAGTGCAGCTAGGGTGCTGTCCCCTCCGTGGGCAGGGGCTAGTGCTCCCGGGGCCCGGTGATGATGCGGAGAGGCTGGATGGCCGGGGTGCAAGGTTGCAGGGGCAGCGCAGTGCGGTGCCGGATGGCACTGTTGTACTCACTCAGACAGAAAGTCACAAAGTCTCTGGTAAACCAAACGGCCGGATGGACGGGTCCCGCAGCCGGCCGCAGTGTCTTTGCTCTCCCCGGACAGGTGATGGTGGCCGTCTTTCCCTGCACCTGTGTTGAATGTGTCGACTCCGATGGCTTCCCAACGGCAGTCCGCTCCCCGGCGTATAGGCACCGCAGGAGCCCCCCTGCCCGCAGGCGCTGGCCCTTGGATCTCTAGCCTGTGGCGGTGGCTGTATATCCTCACGGTGTGGACTGTTGCCTTCTAGCGGGACTTGGGTGTTAGGAAACCCCTGGGGTTCCGGTCACTCTCGGATTTGACCGTTATCGGTGGCTCCAAGCCTAGTCGGGGTCCGATGGCCCTGCCTGTGTTCTTAACTTCACTCTGCTCCCCGGTTCGGTATCGGTGGGCCACCACCCAACCTCGGTCCTACAGTTCCGCAGAGATCCGCTAACTCCTGCAGATGGTCACCACCGTCTGCCGACCTTGCTGTCAGTGCCTGGGCTCCAACCCAGACACTTGCAGTTTCTGACCTCTCTCTTTCACCTCCAAACTCAATCTACTGCTTTTCCCGCCTCCAGGCCTGTGAACTCCTCGGTGGGTGGGGCCAACCGCCTGGCTCCACCCCACCTGGTGTGGACATCAGCCCCTGGAGGGAGGAAACAAGGGTTTTTGGTTGACTGGTGTAACTGTCTAGGGTAGGGGTGTGTGTATGGTGTTATGTCTGTCACTACCTGGCTAGTCCAGGGCGTCACCTTCCCCCTTGCTGAAATGCAGACCGTCCGCGGGCTGCCCGTCCATCGTTTTATTTTTGTTTCTGCAAAAGATAAATTAACATGTAACCATTCAACATAAGCATATTTTCAGTTCTTCCCTTACAGGAGGCTCGGTACTTTAACGTTGCAAACGGTAAACATTTTTATTAAAACGGACGGGTTCATGGTCATCCGCTCCCCCACCCAAGCAACCTAAACCTTGGTGCTGACCCTAAGAAACGGGCAGCACCCCTCTTCCCCAGTCCTGGTCCAGGTTACCCGAGCGGGAATGGGTACGGTGTCTCGCACCCGGCTGTCACTTCAGGGGACCCCACGTCCAGGGGGACCCCTGACCCCCCGCGGGAGGATGGCCACCGGTCCAGGTGGTGGCCGGGCCCCAGCCTGCTCTGCTGCGGGCCCTTCCTCCAATCTGCCTCTCCGGAGGCGGCATGGAACGCAAACCGGCCCACAAATTATTTACAAGCCCACAAGTTCGTGGGGGGCCTGCAAGTTCTCAGCCTTGTCCATTAGTAGTCACTCACGCAACAGGGAACGGGGCAACAGTGGTCCCAACGGGGACGGAGCTCTTCATAGCCAACGGGCTACCACAAGCAAAACTGTAGGGTCCCAACAGAGACTTGCTGTAGGGTCCCAACGGGGACTGTCAGTTGGGTCCCAGGGGCTATCTACAACACCTGACTCCAGTACAGCTTCCTCCTGCAGCTTTTCCACAGTCCACCACCGGACAGCACGAGCCCCCGATGCCACCCTCACTCAGGGGTGACACTGTCCCACAGGACTCCATTTTCAGCTGCCGACGGTGCGGGTACGACTGCTCCTCCGACCGGACTCTTTAATCTTGAGGGCCAACTGGAACATCAACAGAGTCCCGACGGGGACCGACAGCAAGGTAGCCGGGAACTGCTACCGCATCAGCATCCTGTTTCTCCAAGCAGCAGTCTTATGGCACAGCTGCAATAGCTGCCGCTCCGGGTCAGTCGGTGTGGGGGATGGACCCAGCCGGAGTCCCTCCATGCCGGCTACGACTGGCACCCTCAGTAGGGAGGGGCACCATTGTGACATGGCCTGCTCTGCCGTTTGGCAGCTACATCCCCGCGGTGCCTCGGCCGAGGCTGGGTGTCTGGGAGCGGTCAGCGTGACTTGCGGTGCTGGCGTCTGATCGGGAATCGCCTAAGTTGTGGCCAGGATGGAAGCCGGGACGGGTGCCAGGGCGGTGACAATGGTAGGGTCCGGGCCTTCTCCCACAGACGCTGCGGGCTCCGCTACCGCTACCAGTAACGGGTCGGTCGGGGCGGTGACCACGGGCGTGGGCAGTGAGGAAGGTGGCATAGTGGATGGCAGCAGGCCGGGCCCCTCAGATGCAGCGGCCGTTCCCTCGGGGACATAGGGGCGTGGGTCGCTTACCCGTTCCTCTGAGACCACCTCCACTCCAGATGGCTGCACGGTTGCAACCAGGCCCTTCTTCTCCCATGTCCACTCTGCCATCATGGGGTGGACCTTGGCCTGGAGCTCCTGGCACATCTTGCTGCTGGATCCAGGAACGTGTTCCGGCAGAGTCCTGGCGTCCCTGCACTCTGTAGCGCTAATTACATGTGGTCGTTAAGCACCGCCGCTCCCCCGGCCAGCGCTCCTCCGCCAGGCATGGACATCTTCTTCCCGTCCCCCCTTGGTTCTTTCTAGCACTTCCTCTTTTGGGGGCGGGGCTATACTTTCACGCCTTCCCTGCTCGGGGAAGACGCTCGAGCAGGAAATCTTTGCGCCAAAGATGGCGGCACTTCAAATTTTTCGTCCGGACGCCACCGGTGGGGACTGCAAGGCGCACTTCTACTAGTAGGTAGACTGGTCCTATCCTGTTCGTAGACGCCAAGTTGTCGTGGGCGGAGGGACGCGCTCGCGACGCTCGGGTCCGGGGTCTCTGCTGCCGCTGCTCGGTGGCTCGAGCGGTGGGCCGGAGCCGGGAACTTGAGCAGCGCTCCTCACCCGCGAGTGAAGAGGGATGATTTGCTTGGTGAGACATTTCACGACGCCACCCACGGAACGTGGCGATGATGGCACCACCGCTGCTGGTGACAGGGATCCCGGGAGCGATGGCAGGGTGCAGTTAGGGTGCTGTCCCCTCCGTGGGCATAGGCTAGTGCTCCCGGGGCCCGGTGATGATGCGGGGAGGCTGGATGGCCGGGGTGCAAGGTTGCAGGGGCAGCGCGGCGCGGTGCCGGATGGCACTGTTGTACTCAGACAGAAAGTCACAAAGTCTCTGGTAAACCAAACGGCCGGATGGACTGGTCCCGCAGCCGGCCGCAGTGTCTTTGCTCTCCCCGGACAGGTGATGGTGGCCGTCTTTCCCTGCACCTGTGTTGAATGTGTCGACTCCGATGGCTTCCCAACGGCAGTCCGCTCCCCGGCGTATAGGCACCGCAGGAGCCCCCCTGCCCGCAGGCGCTGGCCCTTGGATTTCTAGCCTGTGGCGGTGGCTGTATATCCTCACGGTGTGGACTGTTGCCTTCTAGCGGGACTTGGGTGTTAGGAAACCCCTGGGGTTCCGGTCACTCTCGGATTTGACAGTTGTCGGCGGCTCCAAGCCTAGTCGGGGTCCGATGGCCCTGCCTGTGTGCTTAACTTCACTCTGCTCCCCGGTTCGGTACCGGTGGGCTACCACCCAACCTCGGTCCTACGGTTCCACAGAGATCCGCTAACTCCTGCAGATGGCCACCACCATCTGCCGACCTTGCTGTCAGTGCCTGGGCTCCAACCCAGACACTTGCAGTTTCTGACCTCTCTCTTTCACCTCCAAACTCAATCTACTGCTTTTCCCACCTCCAGGCCTGTGAACTCCTCGGTGGGTGGGGCCAACCGCCTGGCTCCACCCCACCTGGTGTGGACATCAGCCCCTGGAGGGAGGCAACAAGGGTTTTTGGTTGACTGGTGTAACTGTCTAGGGTAGGGGGGTGTGTATGGTGTTATGTCTGTGACTACCTGGCTAGTCCAGGGCGTCACACATGAAAGTGAACATAGCTGTGAGATTGCTCAGCCTTGGAAAGGTGCTTAAAAGAGTATGGGACCTGAGAGCTCAGATTGAGGGGCACTGCAGCCAGACTTGAGATGCTGCCCCCTGACTGCTGGCCCCTCTGCAGGTCTAAATAGAGGTCTCCCCCTGGAAAGACACTGACCTTCTGCCCCCGCCTCCTGTGGTGTGACCGGCCTAAGCCCCGCCTCCCGGATACATATCACCGTGCTGCCCAGCTTCCAGCCTCTCTGTTGCCGGACCCGGACCTGTTTGGACAGCCGGACACAGGGACCCGCTCCTGGAGGCGGTAAGAGAACTATCAGCAGGGAGGAAAGCGTTTCTGCTCACGGCGCTTTAGCTGTGAGCGGCTCCCTCCCTGCTGAGGCACAAGCGATGTGTGCCGGTGAGCGCGGCGTTCTAAGGGAACTACCCGCCCGCCAGTCCGTTTGTGCTAGCCATCATTCAGCCCCCAACCCCCCCCCCTCCTCCCCTAAAATCAGCAGGGAGGAAAGCGTCCTGCTCACGGCGTTTTTAGCTGCGAGCGGCTCCCTCCCTGCTGAGGCACAAGCGACATGTGCTGGTGAGCGGTGTTCTGCGGGATCTACCCGCCCGCCGGTATGCTTGTGCGCGCCATCATTCACCAAACCCCCCCCCCTAAAATCAGCGGGGAGGGAAGCGTTCTGTTCACTGTGCTGTTAGATAAGAGCGGCTCCATCCCTGCTGAGGCTCAGGCTATGTGTGCCGGCGAGCGGGTTCTGAGGGAACTACCCGCCCGCCGGTCAGCTTGAGCCAATTCTAATTTTGAAAAGGAGCGCTTCGCGCTCTTTTTCTAGGGCGCCAATCAACCGCCGCCCTGTCATTGCTGGCATGGGGGGAATATGGGTACGAGCTGTGGGTCGGCACGGTCCCTGATGCAGGCGCAGGTTGGAAGCGGTGGGTGCACTAGCCTGCTGGAGTAACAAGCCCCGTTCCCCTGTACCGCCCCCCCCCACACCCCATATCTTCTCGTGGTATGCCTCCAGAATGCAGCTGTATACCCTGCACGTTATGGGGGCTATCCTGGGGAACGCGTCATTCCAGCGGATGGGCAAGGAAGGGGTGGGTTAGGCTTCACTACAACTGTTCAGGGAGGGGGGCATTTGCTTTAAGCAAGGAGCAGCAGCTGCAGGTGGCGTATGCCCCACCTGCTGATACCCTAACTCCACCATTTAGAGTGCCAACCATAACCCCCCCCCCCTTCCTCCCCCCCACCACCTTTTGGGGCTGGCATGACGCCATGGGAAAAGCCAAGCCCACAACCCACCCCCTCTCGACAATGTACGCACTGGGGACTGTAGGCAAAAAAAAAATCCCCCCGGGATTCCGGCATGGTATGGCGGCGGTTGGGACAGGGCTGAACACCGCACTGTGCTGTCATTTGCAGGTACCCCGGCCACTGTTGTAGTCAAAACATGGTGCGGGTAGCTGCAGTGACCGTAGTCAGTCAGCTTCACTATTGGATCGGCGTGGGCATCGGGGCTCTGAGCATCATCATGGAGGAGGAGGATGAAAAGAAAAAAAAAAGTCACATCTGTAGAGCTAGATCCCACCACCATGGCAGGTGGTCGAGGTCGCCGCGTTGGCAGATGCATTCTCGTCTTCAGACTAAGTTCTGGTGAGGCCCCGCAGCGGGACGAACAGCATCTGGGTACATTGGTCCTGACAGCAGAGTTGCCGTTGGAACCGGGCGTGCAACTTCCAGAGTAGGGTCTGCCTTTTCCTGCATCTTCTGGTAAGTACCATTATGTGGGATTTTGGGTGGGATAAGTGCCCCAGGGTAGGGGTAACATGATGTCACCAGGCAACAGGATTCTCACCCGATTCTACATCCTTCCACTGAGTCCTGTATGACCAACACCGTGGGGGTACTGAGGAAATCTCCCACCCTGATATCGAAGGCCGTTGTAGTATCTGCCATTGATGAATACTGTGGTCGGCATTCCACAACCTGACTGCTCTAACTGTAAAAAACCCTTTCCTATTTAGTTTAAAAGCTTGTGCCAGTCCTTTATACAAACAGGTATTTATGCATGTAAATGTGATCTCCATTCTAACTTAGTGCGGTAGTTGAAAATTTGAAGGTTTTGGAATTTTTTTTTTCATTGCTGGTTTGTGTTTCTTCTTAACAGACAAAAGTGAGCAAGCGATGTGCAAAAATTTACATTGTATATTTTATCTAATTGCATAATTATGCCCACTAATATTTCCTGAGTAATTATGTCCACATGAATATTCCCCCCCAAAAAAAAAAAAAAATAATAATCAATTTTAGTTTTTTGATCTCAGGTGCATATAACTGACAAGTGGTTATCCAATGTTTTACCAGACCGCAACTAATATTATACTATAGAGGGTGCCAACTAACTATATTATTTGAAGCACTTGTATTAAAATTAAAAAAAAACAAAAAAAAAACCAAACCCTTATAGGATTCGCCCTTGTATCCTGAATGCTTGGCCGCATGGAGACAGGTTTACTCACTATTACCCATTGCCTGGACGCTTTATACTCCAGCTCTGTTAACCCACAGGGTATGCCTTAACTTTGTAAGGTCATGTCCTCGGCATTAGTTTTTCCAAGGTGCCTTTCCCTGGCTACAAAGGGTATTACTAAGTGGTAGTGTCGGTTACCTGGTTCTTTGGTACATGGGTTCAACCTCAGGAGCGGGAGGTTCAAACTTGTTTTTCCGTAACACGGAATCAGGATATTGGCGCCTCTAAAGGTGTACCTGATTGGTGTAGTGGAATTTCTCGTCAAGTGCCAACGGACATTTTAAAAAAAAAAAAACAAAAAAAAAACCCCAAACCTTTATTTTATATAGCGCTAACATATTCTGCAGCGCTGTGCATACGTCAGGAACACTGTCCCCATTGGGGCTCACTGTCTAGATTCCCTGTCTGTATGTTTTTGGAGGAAACTGGAGTGCCCGGAGGAGGCCCACGCATACATGGGGAGAACATGCAGGCTCCTTGCGGATGGTGTCCTTAGTGGGATTCGAGCCCAGGACCCCAGTGCTGCAGGGCTGCAATGCTGGCCACTGAGCCACCGTGCCGTGCCACAATATTTTCAAGAGCAGGAACAGACATATTTGTAGGTGGAGAATTTCCCAGCGTGGCAGGGACAGCTGTTTGGGAATATTTTCAATACAAAGTGTTTACATATTTATATGAATTAAAAAAATAATAATAAAATGTTCCTTAGTCTGGGCCCAGCGGGCATGGTCCAGTAACCTAACTCTGATTGCGCTTTTCCCCCTATTTAGGTTGCAGCTAAACAAAAGGGGGGGGGTAGACTGTGAAATAGGAGGATAACCAGTTGGTTCAACGATGCCGGTGGGTAAAAACCTTAACCAACTACAGCCCCCTCCCCCAACCAGTAATCAGTCTGATTAGGTTTTTTGGGCTTGGAATGCCCATCGGTCAATGCAGGGTTGAAGGCAAAACAGGCATCCAGTTTCCGGGCTAGTATCGCTCACCCCTATTGCAATTCCAATCCCAGGTATCCTGGTAACTCCATCCACCAGCAGCATCAAGGCTTGGAGTTCTCAGCTGGATGGTGGGGTGTTCAGTGAAGTTAGGCTGATGATCCGGGCCCCCATTCAGCATTGACTTGATGGTCCTATGTAACGGAATGCAGCGGGTGTGGTTCTGGTGGTTGATGTGCATTACGATTTTCCAAGCCACCCTTTAGTAATACACACCCTGCAGTATTTTGTGAACGTGCACCATTTTTCAGTTGCAAGCACCCTGATACAGGGTCAGTCTTCCCATTTTAAATTGCGGAACTGTACTGAAGTGATGAAGGCCTTGTGAGGCGCAAGGTATTGAAGGTTTGGATGATTAGCAGCAAGCAAGTGGATCACAGGAGGCCTATTCTTTTCTAGCCGTAGATTGTTCAAAAAAAAAAAGGGGGGTTGGACTGTTAGCCCCATTGCGAACCTATTCTTTGATGTTTTGGGATCTTTTTTCCCCCACTCGGCGGGTGTCCCGACGGTGTCGGTTATGTCCCTTAGGCGAGACCAGTTTTTATCCACGACGACGGTCTTTCATTTTAGCGTCACAAAGATAGTCCTCCATTTTAGTGGGCTGGTTTTTTGTTGGTAATGCGACGGTCCCTGGTTATTTTGGTGTTTGTCAGCCGCGGTACCCGGTACGCAGCTCCAACCCTTTAGGGGCCAGCATGCATGAGCACAGTTTCAGTGGATTGGGAGACGGCAATTGAAATGCATTATGAGGGGATGCTAGGACTAAGTTTGTTTCGAAATCGGGGTTTTTATTAGACACGCAAGAAGATTCAGAACAGTGTACAGGGCTAGTGTAACATGACATGATCCAGATTTGTTTAATTAATAAAAAAAAAAAAAGTGTTTATGGGTTTTGCCAGTACCACCTAGGAGAGAAGAGGTGTTTGATGGTTACGAGAATTCTCTGTTCTGACATTGTTTTTCCTTTCAGATCTAAGTCGGCCTAGTGCCTGGGTCCTAGGTTACTT
Organism: Anomaloglossus baeobatrachus; assembly: GCF_048569485.1. Classification (NCBI taxonomy): domain Eukaryota; kingdom Metazoa; phylum Chordata; class Amphibia; order Anura; family Aromobatidae; genus Anomaloglossus; species Anomaloglossus baeobatrachus. Next base: position 159,666,010 of record NC_134356.1, read on the forward strand.
CCAAATATGTTGGCTGGGAGGAGAGCGGATCTTCGCCCTGGTGGTCAGTCCTTTGTTCCCTTTACAGTGGATGTAAATTGGTGAGGTTGCCGGAGCCTGGCTTAGCAGCGGGTCTATCAGAGGCGATCAAGATGGAGTGAGCTGTCTTTTCTCCAACCGACTTGGTGATACACATAGGCATCAAAGATCTGGTCCCCGGCTGTCTAGCTATGCCTCTTACCCTCATCCGGTCAGAGATGTACAAATTTCCCTGTTTTCGTTTCTGAGTGTTACAACGGGCCAGTCTAAGGTGACCCTCTGGCCCACGGGGCATGGAGCTAAGGAAGAATGTGATATGGATCTCTCCTGGCACACAGTCAATCAGGGCCTACCTAAGTTGTTTGGTTAATAAAATTAAAAAAAAAAACAAAAAAACAAAACAATGGGTTGTTGTCTGGCACCGCCAGCTGGAAGGCAATATTTTGGCTGTCCTTACGCTTGGACGGGTACATCCTAAATGATGCTGTTTTGGATATGTTGGTGGCGGAAATGTCTGGGACGGCTCAGGTATTTCAGTTTCTGTGGGGGTCGCAGCTTGCTGGCGCTGTGCTGCTCCTTGGCGGAAGGGGTAGGAAAAGTGGTGGTGAAATACCCGCTCCGGACGGCCGGAAGGCGGAAGATTTACCTGAACCCCGTGGTGTTGGCAAGTTAATGCCTGGTTAAAAGCTGTGACCAAATTTTATGCCAAAGTAAAAGATGAGAGTGGTTTTTCTCCATGCCTCTCTCCAAAACTGAAAATTGAAATAAAAGTATTTTAATTTATAATAGAACGGTATTGTGTCTTTCTAGGGGGAAAAATGGTGGTGGTTGGGTCCAGGAAGTCTGAGGAGTTTTGCGAGACGACAGGTAAAGACATCCCAGAGTTCTCAGATACGCACTGGATGGCAGATCTGGCCTTTGCTGTTGATGTGACTATACTAATGAATGAACTAAATACCAAGCTGCAAGGCAAAGGCCTCTTTGCACATTAAATGTTCAGCTTGGTGACAGCTTTCATGAGAAAGTTGAAGTTTCTTTCTAGCCAATTGAAGGGCAAAATTCTCACTCACATGCCAAAACTGAAAGAAGTCACACCATCAGCTGATCACCTCGACAAGTATTTATCCATGTTTGCGTTGTGTCGCCCGGGGACCAGGGGGTACTCAGATCCGGGCCACGGGGTCACTTCTGTGAGTATCACGGTGGCATGACCCGGTCAGTGATCCCAGGCTCCACAGTAAAAAGGGGATTAGGTAAGGGGGATTGTCCGTGATGCCACCCACGGTTGTGGTGAGATTGGAACACCACCGCTGCTCTGGACGGGGATCCCGGGAGTGATGGTATGGAGCAGCTAGATGTTAGTTCTCCCCTCCGTGGGAAGGGGGTTGGTTGTCCCAGGACCCGGTGAAGTAGGTGGATGGGTAGCAGGCGGGTTACGGGGCCTGGTGAGGTGCAGGGTCGCGGGGGCAGCACGGTGCCGCACGGCACGGTGGTACTCACTCAGCCAGAAATCAGGACACAGTTCTTGGTAAAACACTCGGCTGGATGGACGGGTCCCACAGACGCTGCGGTGTTTTCCCCTGACCCAGTTTGGTGGTGTAAGTCCTTTCCTGCACCTTCCGTACACTCCTCCTGCGCTCCGGCTTCCAGCTGGCTCCCCGATTCAGAACCGGTGGGCCACCGCCCAGCCCCGGCTACCTACGGTTCCACCAACTGTCTCCCCGACTCCCTGCAGACGGCCACTACCGTCTGCCTGACTCTCTGCTCGGGGGCCTTAGGCTCAAACCTAAGCCCCTGTCTGCGTCTGCCTCACTGCAGACCTCCTCTCTCTTCCTCTCCTAGGACTTGACTGGGCTTGCTTCCTGCCTCAGGCCAGCTAACTCCTGGGTGGGCGTCTCCATCTCCTGACTCCGCCCACCTGGTGTGTCAGTCTGAGCCCGAGGAAAGGAATCAAGTTTCACTGGGGATGTCTGCTGTGAAACTGCTGGGGGTGGGGGTGTGTGTGTGTTGTTACCTGTGGCCCCTGGCTTGTCCAGGGCGCCACATTGTCACTACATGATAAATTTTCCAGAAGATTTGAAGACTTTAAAGCAGTTGAGAGTGAAATGCGCATGATTTCTTCTCCCTTTACATGCTGTGTGGATAATGCACCCAGTGATGTCCAGCTTGAACTCATTGATCTGCAGTCTGACAATCTACTGGCAGAGTGTGTTAAATCAGTATCACTGCTGGAGTTTTATTCTTCTCTCAGAGAGGAAAACTTTCCCAACATAACGAGGCATGCTCAGAGGATGTTAAGGTACCGTCACACTAAGCGACGCTCCAGCGATCCCACCAACAACCTGACCTGGCAGGGATCGCTGGAGCATCGCTACATGAGTTGCTGGTGAGCTGTCAAACAGGCAGATCTCGCCAGCAACCAGTGACCAGCCCCCAGCCAGCAGCAACACGTGGAAGCGATGCTGCGCTTGGTAACTAAGGTAAATATCGGGTAACCAACCTGATATTTACCTTGGTTACCAGCGCACACTGCTTAGCGCTGGCTCCCTGCACTCCTAGCCAGAGTACACATCGGGTTAATTACCTGATGTGTAGTCTGGCTATGTGTGCAGGGAGCCGGCATTGACAGCGTGAGAGTGGCGAACGCTGGTAACGAAGGTAAATATCGGGTAAACAAGGAAAGGGCTTCTTGGTTACCTGATATTTACATTGGTTACCAGCGTCTGCAGAAGCCGACTCACTGCACATTCAGTTGTTGGTCTCTCGCTGTCACACACAGCGATGTGTGCTTCACAGCGGGAGAGCAACAACTAAAAAATGGCCCAGGACATTCAGCAACAACCAACGACCTCACAGCAGGGGCCAGGTTGTTGCTGGATGTCACACACAGCAACATCGCTAGCAACATCGCTGTTGCGTCACAAAAGTCGTTCCTCAGCAGCGATGTTGCTAGCGATGTTGCTTAGTGAGACGTGGCCTTTAGTTCTCTTTGGATCTACCTATGTATATCATCAAACATTCTCAGTGATGAAGTTCAACAAACCCAGATACAGATTCTCTCTCAGTGATGATCACTTGTGTGCTGTTCTTCGCATAACCACCTCAGATATTCAACCTAACTTCAATGCACTTGTTCAGGCCCAAAACAGGTTAGATTTCTCTCATTGAACAAATATTTTCATGTTATTGTAATGTTTCATTTACTGTTCTTTATTAAGTTAACGGGTTTAGAAAAACTTGCTATTTTAGGTCAAGATGTGATGTTAGTTTTTTAAACACTGTAAAAGTTGTCAATTTTCTAAAGATAATGTGACGCCCTGGCAAAACCAGGTAGTCACAGATAGGCCCCTGCACAACACCATCCCTCACTCAGGAAACACACAGCCAACCTAGAAACCCTAGTCACCCCCCCTTAGGGAAAGATAGACACACCAATGGGCGGGACCAGGCGGTTGGACACGCCCACCCCACCCAGGGGTCTAGACAGCCCGGGGCGGGAAAACAAGGAGAGGAGTTTGTAGTTCAGTTTGAAGAGGACTGTGGGCTGGAGCTAAGTGTAGCTCCAGCAGAGGAAGTTCAAGTTGAACGGTGCCAGGGTTGGAGCCCTGGTGCCTTGGCTAGGAGGCAGACGGTGGTCTCCGTCAGCAGGAGATGGGAAGATGGCTCGGCAGAACCGAGGTGGACCGGCACAGGGTTGTAGCCGCCGGTACCGACAAGGGGAACCGACCCTGCACAGAGACACTGGGTCCCGGGGCCACCATCCCTACCCATGGAGGGATTAACATCTAGCTGCCACAACATCGCCCCTGGGTGCCCACTACAGCAGCGGTGGTGTCCCACCTCACCACACACCGTGGGTGGCGTCACGAACCTAATACGGCCTAGCCCGTATAACTATGTCCCCCTTTTTATTCGGCATGTCTGCGAGACCCCCGGGTCCGGAGACCCTCGAGCCACCACCCCGGAAGGCCCAGACCAGAGCAGCAATGGCTGCTGGCACGGGGGCGGCACACCCCGAAACTTGGCGTCACGAACAGGATACTTACCCATCCACTTACCTTGTGGAAGTGCGCCTTGTATTGGATAGTCAGCGGTGATCCGTTGCCAAATTTTCAGAAGTCGCCATTTTTGCCGCCATTTTTAGGCACAAAAACTGCAGCCCAGCGTCTTCCTCCCCGAGAAAAGGGCGCGAAAGCTGAAGCGCCGCCCCCTGGGAACACGGCCGGAAGGTGAACCCCGAGGTCGTAAAACGAAACTAGGAGGCCGAAAAAAGAAGTGCCGGCAAAAGACCAAGGGGGGGCGGGTGAAGATTCTGCAACATGTGACCGAGCAGATAAAGGGCAGGAGCTCCAGGACCCTGCCACCCTTCTCGTTCCTTGATACCAGCAGTGGAGCATGGCCGACCCGTCTCGCAAGCCCGCAGTGAAGGACCCCGCGCCCGGAACAGCCGACTGGGTAGAAGCCCAGACAGAGCGTATGTGCCGCTGGATCCAGGCACACGCGAGCTTCCTGCTCAAACGATGGACGGCCGAGATGGCGGAGTTAGCTGCAGCTGTTCGGGCCCGTGAAGTGGAGGCAGCCTCGGAAAAGCGGATAAGCGACCCACACCCCTATGTCCCCCAGGGACCAGCCGATTAGGCTGAGGGGCCCGGTCTGCCCCTGCCCGCCACGCGGCCCTTCTCGCCGCCCGCACCTGTTGCTGACACCCCGCTCGGTCCGCGGCCACCAACACCGGCAGTGGTACCCGTTCCGTCGGCCCGTGAGGACCTGCCAGCGGAAGCCGCTGACAGCGAGCCAGTCACCGCCCCAGCACCCGTGCCAGCTCCACCCCAGCACACAGCCCACAAGATGTCCCGTCTGGTCCCGGAGGAAGAAACGCCCTCGATGACGACGGCCCCGGCCATCCACCCGGCCGCAGTGGAGACAGTCCCCGACCGGAAGCCATCACCGCTCAGGACACTGACTGCTCCCAAACTCCCGGCCTCGGCTGAGGTGCAGCAGGAATGCACCTGCGGGGAAGTCGAACGGGCCATGTCACAACGGGGACCTCCATTGCCAAAGGTGCCGGTCGTAGCCGGCACGGAGGGACTCCGGCTGGTCCCGGCCCCCGTGCAGGTTGAACTGGAGCAGGCAGCAGATGCTCCGTACTGGGAGCGGCAGCAGCGCCAGCTGGGCAAGGAGATAGCCACCTGGGAAAAGAGGAAAGCAGAGGTCCTGTCCCGGACCTACAGCGAAAAGGACCATCTGAGAAACGCCACTTTCCGGGTGAGGGGCCCGACGTATCAAGGCCAGGTTCGGCACTTTAACCCCCAGAAGGGGTGGGGCTTTATATATGAGCCGGACCTGGAGGCCGAAATATTCGTGTCCCGGAGGGACGTGGCCCCTCATCTGCCTGTTGGCTACCCCGACCGGGACCTGGAGCCTGGAGAGTTGATGACATACACCCGGCACTGCGGGGAGAGTGGGTGGTTCACCCTGGATGTGAAGCGATGGGTGAGCGAGGGGGAAAAGCACTACCTCCGTCCCTCTCCAGCCCCGATGAAGAATGTTAGGTAGTGGTTCCCGGCTACCTTCAATTTCAGTCCTCGGGTGTTTAATGTTCCCGTTTACTGTTAAAAAGACAATGGCCGTGAACTTGCAGGCCAACCCATAAACTATTGGGTCTTGTAAATAATCCATGACCAACCTTCTCACCATGCCGCAGTCTCTGGAGAGGCTGATTGGAGGACGGGCCTGCGGTAGAGTCGGCCGAGGCCCTTTCACCAGCAAAACCAGTGACTAACCCCCGGGTCAGGGGTCCCCTGGACGTGAGGCCCTTGAAAAAGACTGCCGGGTAAGGAACTTTTTTTATTCGGGCAACACCCGGACCTGTCCTGGACTTGGGCAAGGGGTGCACACCAGTGCTTAGCGGTGGCACCAGGGGGCAGGTTGTTTTGGGTGGGGGTGAGGTGAGAAGGACCCGGTCCGTCCCATCCCGGTTTTATGCAACGTTTAAGTAAAATGCCTCCTGTAAGGGAAGAAACCAAAATATTCTTGAATGTAAATATGTTAGTATACTTGTAATCTGTTTACCCTTTTTATGTTTTCCAGTTCAATAAATGTTGGTGGTCAGACAGCTCGCGGACGGTCTGTATTAAACTAAGGGGGAATGTGACGCCCTGGCAAAACCAGGTAGTCACAGATAGGCCCCTGCACAACACTATCCCCCACTCAGGAAACACACAGCCAACCTAGAAACCCTAGTCACCCCCCCATAGGGAATAATACACACCAGTAAGCGATATCAGGCGGTTGGACACGCCCACCCAGGGGTCTAGACAGCCCGGGGCGGGAAAACAAGCAGAGGAGTTTGTAGTTCAGTGTGGGCTGGAGCTAAGTGTAGCTCCAACAGAGGAAGTTCAAGTTGAACGGTGCCAGGGTTGGAGCCCTGGTGCCTTGGCTAGGAGGCAGACGGTGGTCTCCGTCAGCAGGAGATGGGAAGACGGCTCGGCAGAACCGAGGTGGACCGGGACAGGGTTGTAGCCCGCCGGTACCGACACGGGGAACCGACCCGGAAACCAGAGCACAAAGGGGGGTACTCGGACCCTGAAGTCAGGACCGGAAACAAGCGGCCTGGTTAATTAACCGATTGAGGCCAGGACTAGAGGTCCTGTCCCACCCAAAGTCCCTCATAGAAGACAACAGTCCACCGATAGGGATAAGAGGTCACCGCCGCGGCCCATAGATCCTACGGGCCAGCGTCTGCGGGCACGGCTCCTTAGGCCACATCCAGCCGGGAGCGGACTCCTGAGTTTCATACTGGGAAGTCCACGTTACACAAAACAGTGCAGAGGAAAAAGGATAGAGACCACCAGCCCGGTTGAGGGACCCGAATGCAACTGGCTGCGGCACCGGCCACTAGCACCTTGGTTTACCAGAGACTCGTGTGTTTCATTGACAGTGAGTAAGCAAACAACCCCCTTGCCGTCGCTTTACCCTGCACAGAGACAATGGGTCCCGGGGCCACCATCCCTACCCACGGAGGGGTTGAAATCTAGCTGCCACAACATCGCCCCCGGGTGCCCACTACAGCAGCGGTGGTGTCCCACCTCACCACACACCGTGGGTGGCGCCACGAACCTAATACGGCCTAGCCCGTACATCTACGTCCCCCTTTTTATTCGGCGTGTCCGCGAGACCCCCGGGTCCAGAGACCCTCGAACCACCACCCCCGGAAGGCCCGGACCCAAGCAGCGACGGCTGCTGGCACGGGGGCGGCACAATAACAACCACAAGTTCATTAAAGTTCATCATCTCATCATTAAATAATGATGTAATTAGGTCCTCCATATTAACTTACTCTTTTTGTTTATGAAGGGATAGTACAGTCATGGCCAAACGTTTTGAGAATGACACCAAAATTATATTTTCACATGATCTGTTGCCCTCTTGGTTTTAATTGTGTTTGTCTGATGTTTACATCACATACAGAAATATAATTGCAATCATATTATGAGTACCAAAAGGTTATATTGACAGTTAGAATGAGTTAATGCAGAAAGTCAATATTTGCAGTGTTGACCTTTCTTCTTCAGGACCTCTGCAATTCTCCCTGGCATGCTCTCAATCAACTTCTGGACCAAATCCTGACTGTCCAGGAGCTGTCCATTCTTGCATAAGTAATGCTTGCATTTTGCCAGAATTTGCTGGGTTTTTTTTGTCCAGCCGTCTCTCGATGATTGCCCACAAGTTCTCAATGGGATTAAGATCTGGGGAGTTTCCAGGCCATGGACCCAAAATCTCTATGTTTTGTTCCATGAGCCATTTAGTGATCACCTTTGCTTTATGGCAAGGTGCTCCATCATGCTGGAAAAGGCATTGTTGGGCACCAAACTGCTCTTAGACAGTTGGGAGAAGTTGCTCTTGGAGGACATTCTGGTACCATTCTTTATTCATGGCTGTGTTTTTAGGCAAGACTGTGAGTGAGCCGATTCCCTTGGCTGAGAAGCAACCCCACACATGAATCGTTTCAGGATGCTTAATAGTTGGCATGAGACAAGACTGGTGGTAGCGCTCACCTCTTCTTCTCCTATTAAGCTGTTTTCCAGATGTCCCAAACAATCGAAAAGGGGATTCATCTGAGAAAATGACTTTACCCCAGTCCTCAGCAGTCCACTCCCTGTACCTTTTGGAGAATATCAGTCGGTCCCTGATGTTTTTTCTGGAAAGAAGTGGCTTCTTTGCTGCCCTCCTTGACACCATGCCTTGCTCAAAGAGTCTCCGCCTCACAGTGCATGCAGAAGCACTCACACCAGCCTGCTCCCATTGCTGAGCTAGCTCGGCACTGCTGGTAGTCCGATCCTGCAGCTAAAACAGCTTTAAGATACGGTCCTGGCGTTTGCTGGTCCTTCTTGGGCTCCCTGGAGCCTTTTTGGCAACAATGGAAGCTCTCTCCTTGAAGTTCTTGATGATGCGATAGATTGTTGACTGAGGTGCAATCTTTGTAGCTGCGATACTCTTCCCTGTTAGGCCATTTTTGTACAGAGCAATGATGGCTGCACGTGTTTCTTTAGAGATAACCATGGTTAACTGAAGAGAAACAATAATACCAAGCACCAGCCTCCTTTTAAAGTGTCCAGTGGTGTCATTCTTACTTAATCATGACTGATCGCCAGCCCTGTCCTCATCAACACCCACACCTGTGTTAATGGAACAATCACTAAAACAATGTTAGCTGCTCCTTTTAAGGCAGGAATGCAATGATGTTGAAATGTGTTTTGGGGGTTAAAGTTCATTTTCTTAGCCAATATTGACTTTGCAAGTAATTGCTGTTAAGCTGATCACGCTTTATGACGTTCTGGAGTATATGCAAATTGCCATTAGAAAAACTTAAGCAGTAGACTTTGTAAAAATTAATATTTGTAGCATTCTCAAAACTTTTGGCCATGACTGTATATATACTATATACAGTATTAGGTAGAACTGAGTTAATTATATTAGTCCGGCCCTCCAAAAACCATCCCAATTTCTCATGTGGCCCCATGAAAAATTAATTGCCCTTCCCTGCCCTACAGTAATTATCTCCACTATTTTCCACCATAAACCAATAATGTATGTTACTCGTTCTGGCCCCATATAGTAATAATATCTCCCATCTGGCCCCCTTTATTTAATAATGTCCCCATCCTGGCCACTTTTATTTGATAAAGTCTCCCATCTTGGGCCCCCATGTTCCCTCAACTGATAGTTCATTCCTAAGGTGGGGAGACAGAAGCTGGTAGTGATTGTGTGACGCCCTGGCCTATCAGGTCGTCACAGGGTATTGTGCAATCTGCCCTTCTGCACAGTATCCACCCTCCTTGGTTACGGATCCCGGTCCTTTGGTATTGCTAACAGCTTAGCCAATCAAAATCCTAGGAACACTTTGCACTTTGCACTTTACCCACCAGACACACCATTGGGGGGCCTGAAGGGAATAGGGCCGCCCACATGGGGGGGGTTGGTGAAGGGAGAGTGAGGAAAGTGACAGTTGAGCTAAAGGGACAGTGGAGTTGAGCAGAGGAGAGTGAAAGGAGAGGAGGTGAAGAGGTGACTCTCGTGAGAAGAGGTCACGGAGCAAGGCTCCTGAGTACTAGGTAGCAGACGTTGGTCTGGGCCTGGTAGGAGCTGGAACCCCGGTCGCAGGGGGTAGTGTCGAGGGGCACGGACAGCCGAGGAGGGCAGCCGGTGGCCTCGAGCTATCACTGGCCAGGGGCCAGGGCACGACGGGGTACGTGGACCCTAGGCCGGAAAGTAGCTTCACACGTTCCGGTAATTTACCCGACGGGGGTGAAGACTTCAAGATTCATCCCCAACCCGCTCCAAAATCGGGGTACTAGCACACCGATGGGGATACAGTCCAAAGAAATCCTACGCGTGAACCCTGAGAACAAGCTCACTCTGTTACCCAAACGGGTGAGCGGGACCCAAAGAGTTTTATACCCATGAGTCCAAACAGAGACAAAGGTGCCAATGTCGCGGGCGGAGGAGGTGCGCAGCGCTCACCCACTGCTCGGGTCCGGCTGCTGCTGCTACTGCTGCTCGGTGGTGGCTCGAGCGGTGGGCCGGATCCCGGGGCCTCAAGCGGCGCTCCTCGCCCATGAGTGAAAAGGGGATTGATTTTGGGGATTGGATATTGTCCATGACGCCACCCACGGTTGTGGTGAGGTTGTGACACCACCGTTGCCCTGGACGGGGATCCTGGGAGCGATGACAGGGAGCAGCTTGGATGTTGGTTCTCCCCTCCGTGGGTAGGGGGTTGGTTGTCCCGGGGCCCGGTGAGGGGTAGGGATGGATGGCAGGCGGGTTACGGGGCCTGGTGAGGTGCAGGGTCGCGGGGGCAGCGCTGTGCCGCACGGCATGGTGGTACTCACTCAGCCAATGATGAACACAAAGTCTCCGGTAAAACAAATGGCTGGATGGAGGGGTCCCACAGATGGCTGTGGTGTTTCTCCTCCCGGCAGGTTGATGGTGACTGTCTTTCCCTGCACCTGTGTAGTGTGTACGGTTCCAATGGGTTCCCACCGGTAACCCACTCCCCCAGCTTGGATGGGTGCTGAAGGAGTCCCTTTTGCCCGCAGGCTCTGGTCCTGGGAATTTTAGCCTTGGCGGTGACTGTGTTTCCCTTCACGGTTGAGCTGTCGCCTTCTGTCGGGACTTGACTGCTGGGAAACCCAGGAGGTTCCCTTCGCTAATGGATTTGACAATTCAACGGCGACTCCTAGCCTTGTCGGGGTCCGTAAGCCCTGCCGGATGGTGCTGGCTTCTCTTTGCTCGCCGGTCCGGTACCGCCCGTCCACGGTCCTTTCGGTCTGCTCCAATCAGCCTCTCCTGCAGACGGTCACCACCGTCTGCCAACCTTGCTGTACTGTCCGGGCCACACACCCGGACCGACTTCAGACTGCTCCACTACCACTTTACTTCCTCTCACTTTCTCCTCCTCAACTCATCTGCTCTGTTTTCCCGCTTCCAGGACTGTTAACTCCTCGGTGGGCGGAGACCAACCGCCTGGCTCCACCCCCTGGTGTGGACATCACCCCCTGGAGGAAGGCAACAAGGGTTTTGTGTTTGGCTTTGTTGTGCCTTACCGGGGTGTGTTGGTGTTGTTTTGTGACGGCCTGGCTTGTCCAGGGAGCCACATTCCCCCTTAGTAAAATGCAGACCGTCCGCGGGCTGCCCGTCCATCACCGGTTTTATTTTTGTTAACTGCAAAAAGAGTAAAAATGGTAAACATGTAACAAACATAAGCATTTTTTTTTAAATCTTCCCTTAACGGGAAGTACATTTCTTAAACGTTACCAACATCTTAATAAAACAGTTACGGCTTCCGCTCTCTCCCACCCAAGCAACCTGGCCCTGATGCTGCCCCTAAGCAAATGGGCAGCACCCCTTGACCCCAGTCCAGCACCAAGTTGCCCGAGCGGGTTCTGTCCCTTTCAGGGGGCCCACGTCCATGGGGAACCCCTGAACCCCCTGGAGGATCGCCACCGGTTCCGGTCGTGGCTGGGCCCCAGCCTACTCCACTGCGGGCCCTTCCTCCAATCTGCCTCTCCAGAGGCGGTCACGGTTTAAAGCCAACAAACATTTTTATTTACACGCCACAAGTTCGTGGTTGCCCTGCTAGTTCTCGGGCTTGTCCGTAGCAGTTCCTACGCAACGGTTGTAAGGGGTCCCAACGGGGACCGGTTGCCAGCAACGACCGGTTCAATCAAGTTGCAATCAGGTGACATCTTCATCAATCATTCTTATCATTTGAAACTTCCTAAACAGCACTTTCAACACACAAAGTTCCCCCCCTCTAAAGAGTAGTTTCCCTGTACCTAAGTGGGGGTCAACCTAGGTTGGGACGAGTGGACCTCCGGGGTCCGGTGTCAGTGGTGACAGGCAGTGGGGGAGAGGGAACAATCAGTTCCTCTTCCCTGCTATCGTGTGGGGCAGGCGGAGGCATAGGGGAGCTGGGTACAGGTTCATCCCTGGGCACTGGCTCGTGGTTGACCACTTCCATCACTTCCTCATCCACTGGTTGTGGGAACAGTATCACTGGAAGAATCACCGCTCCGTCCTGTGTAGGCTAGTCTGCTGGAAAATCACCCATCATGGTGTGGATCACCTCTTTTGCTTTCTCCGCCGGTCTGGGAACCGGAGCTTCAGCCGCTACCCTCAATGCTGGTGGGCACCTCTTTAGATGGTCTCGGGAAACCGTGGCCAGAGTTCCTCCTTGGTCATGGCTGATCTGATAAGCCTTCCCATTCTCCCATCCTGTGCGCTGTATGACATACGGGGTTTGTTCCCATTGATCATCCAGCTTGTGGGTCCTCCTTTTTCGCTTCAGCACTACATCTCCAGGCTGGAAGGGGCCGGCAGATGCCTTCTGGTTGAAGCGCTGCTCCTGTTGTTCCCGACTTCGGCTCAGGTTCCTTTCAACATATTCCTGGACCTGTCGGTACTGCAACCTCCGCCGAGTGTCCCATTCAGCTGTCGAAGGGAGTGCTTCCGGGGCTTCCAACCCCATTTCCAAATCCACTGGTAGCCGGCCGGGGCAAGCCCTCATCAGGTATGCTGGGGTGCACTTCGTTGAGCTGGAGGGGATGTTGTTATACATATCGACCAGGTCAGGTAGCTTCTCCGGCCACAGGTTCCGCTCTTCTAGCGGCAACGTCTTAAGGAGGCCCAGGACCAGGTGGTTCATCGTTTCACAAATGCCGTTGGTTTGGGCATGGTAAGGCGTGGTCCGGATTTTCTTGCAGCCATACAACTGGCAAAATTCTTGGAATACCTCCACTTCAAAGGCCGGGCCTTGGTCAGTAAGCACCTTCTCAGGGTACCCATGTGGTCGGCAGAAATAAGCCTGGAACGCTCTAGCGGCGGTACGGCCGGTTAAGTCTTTGACGGGGACAACCACCATGAACCTTGAATAGTGGTCTACAATGGTTAGAGCGTAGGTGTACCCACTTCGGCTGGGGGTGAGCTTTACATGGTCCAGGGCAACCAGCTCCAGCGGTTGATGCGTAATGATCGGGTGTAAGGGTGCCTTCTGGCTGGCCTCGTCTTTCCTTCTCAGCGCGCAAGGGCCACATTCTCGGCACCAGGCCTCCACAGATTCCCGCATTCCACTCCAATAGAACCGCTCTCTCAACAGCATCTCTAGTTTCTTCCATCCAAAGTGCCCATCACCATCATGGTATGATTGCAGGACGGTGGGCACGTTAGCTTGGGGAATCACCAACTGGTGGATCTTCTTATGGGTCTTTGGGTTAATCAGCTCACGATACAACTTCCCCTGGTGTAGGTACAGCCGGTTCCGTTCTCACCACAGGCGTTGGGCTTCGGCCGGAGCGGCAGCGCCTTGTTCCACCAGGATCTTGACTAGGCGGACAGCGGGTGCCTGGTCTTGAGCTTCCTGCCACTCCTGACTGGGCAGCGGGTCCAGGTTCACCCGTTGTTGATGGACATGCACCTTCTCAGTTGGCGGCTGGTGAAATGCAGGCAACTCAATCTCTTTAAGGTCGTCATCCTCGGACCCTTCTTCCGACAGGTGGGGCATCCGAGAGAGTGCATCAGCATTAACGTTGGCACGGCCGGCCTTGTATTTGATGGTGAAATCGTAGTTGGCTAGCCTGGCCACCCACCGCTGCTCCAACGCGCCCAGCTTGGCCGTGTCCAGGTGGGTCAGCGGATTATTATCCGTGAAAGTGGTGAATTTAGCAGCTGCCAGGTAATGGCGGAACCGCTTGGTGATAGCCCACACCAGCGCCAGGAGCTCAAGCTTGAAAGAGCTGTAGTTCTCAGGGTTCCTTTCAGTCGGTCGGAGCTTTCGGCTAGGATAAGCAATCACTTTTTCCTTTCCGTCTTGGACCTGGGATAGGACTGCCCCCAAGCCCATATTGCTGGCATCGGTGTAGAGGATGAAGGGGTGGCCGTAATCAGGGTACGCTAGAATCTCCTCTCCGGTCAAGGCCACTTTCAGCTGGCGGAAGGATTCCTCATGCTTTTCTTCCCACACCAGTGGGGCTCCGAGGGGTCTACTACCTTTGGTCTGTCCCACGAGGAGGTCTTGCATGGGGGCAGCCATCTTCGTGTACCCCTTGATGAAACGACGGTAGTACCCCAGAAACTGCTTTACTTCCCTCACTGTGGTTGGTCTCAGCCAGTCTTGGATGGCAGTGATCTTCTTGGGGTCAGGGGCGACACCTTCTGCACCCACCACATGCCCAAGGTACTGCACTCTGGGCTTCAGCAGATGACACTTGGAGGGCTTCAACTTCATCCCATACTTGGCAAGGGACGCGAACACCTCAGACTCCAGGTGAGTCTCGTACATCTGCGAGTACACAATCACGTCATCCAAGTACAGCAAGACGGTCTCGAAATTTAGGTGTCCCAGGCAACATTCCATCAGCCGCTGGAAGGTTCCGGGAGCGTTGCACAGCCCGAACGGCATACTGTTTAATTCACAGAGTCCCATAGGAGTGGTGAAGGCAGTTTTCTCTCGGTCTTCAGGCGCCACGGCTACCTGCCAGTACCCGCTGGTGAGGTCAAGGGTAGAGAAGTAGTTTGCGGTTCTCAGCGCGGCCAGGGACTCTTCAATACGGGGCAGAGGGTAAGCATCCTTATGCGTTATCTGGTTAATCTTCCGGTAATCCACACACATCCGCATGGTGCCATCCTTCTTCTTAACCAGCACCAACGGGGCAGCCCAGGGACTACAGCTGTCCCTAATAACCCCTGCCTCCTTCATGTTCCTCAACATGTCTTTGATGAATTGGTAGTGTGCGGGAGGAATAGGCCTATACCTCTCTTTAATAGGGGGGTGTTCCCAGGTGGGGATGTGGTGTTGGACCCCTTTAATCTGCCCAAAATCTAGAGGATGTTTGCTAAAAACTCGCTCATACTCCTGTACCAGCCGGTATACCCCTTCTTTGTGATGTGTAGGGGTATCGTCAGTGCATACGTGTAGCTCTCGGCACCACTCATCTAGCTCCCCTAAGGATGGGTGAGGACTGGCAATAGGTGGTGAGATCGGGGGCACGGCCTCATGGATGGTGTGGGGATCTAGAGTGAGCAACTTGGCAAGGGTAGCGTACCGGGGAAGCCTAACCTCTTCCTCCCCACAGTTCAGCACTCTCACAGGCACCCTTCCTTTCTTGACGTCCACCACCCCTCGGGCGGCCATCACTGTGGGCCAGTGTTCAGAGGGCATGGGTTCTACCATGGCGGGATAGTCTCGCCCTTGGTGACCTACCGCTGCCCTACACCAAATCATCATCTCACTCCTAGGAGGCACAATCAAAGGGGCCACATCCATCACTCTCACTCCTCCAATCTCTCCCCCTGTCGAGTTCACATGCTGGCGATACATCAGAGCCTTGATCTCACGCTGCACCGCTCTGTCGGCTCCCTGCCGCTGTGGCGGCTAGCTGCTGCAGTAGGGTCAGCACATCACTCATGCAGTGCTCCATCACATTGGTCCCTAGCACCACTTTCGGGTCATGATCACTGGGTTCATTCATTATCACGATCATTCCCTGGTTTTGCAGTTCAGCTCGTCCCACAGTCATGGCCACTTGTTTGTACCCTACTTGGGTCAATGGGAGCCCGTCAGCGGCAATCAGTGTCATGCTACCATCTGGGGGGGCGAGTTCGTCCTTCCCCCAATACCGTTGATACAGTGTGTATGGTATGGTGGTTACCTGAGATCCAGTGTCCAGGAGAGCCATCACCGGTATGCCGTCCTCGGCCACGGGGATGATGGGCCGGGCTCCGATGTACCGGTCCCACCAGTCTGGGGGGCCATGGGGTTCTACTCCTGAGGATTGGCCCGTGGCCCCAGGGGTTGCTCGTTTAACGGACACCGTCGGGAGTAGTGGCCGGGTTTACTGCACCTGTAACAAATCGGGGGTCCATACCGTGAGTCATTGGCCCTTCTCCGCTGCATCCAGGGGACGTCCTCAGGGCGGTCGGTGAGCTGCATCTTCGCCGGGGGCTGGGATCTGGTCGGAGGCTGAAGTGCGGCGAGGATCTTGGCGAGGTCTCCATCCATGCGGCGGACCTGGGCAGCCAGTTCTTCCATCGTTCCGCTTGGGGCTGTAGGTACTGGAGGTGCTGGGAGGGCAGGGGCCACCACGACGGGAGCCGTCTCAGCTGGCCATAGGGCTGGCTCCGGGACTTCCGATGCTGGGGGTTGCAGAGCTTTAATGGCCCGTTCCTTTAACACAGCAAAGTCCACATCAGGGTGTTCCAGGGCCCACAGCCGAAGTTGTTTGCGGTTCTCCGAGGACCTCATCCCCTGCACAAACTGCTCACTTAACATTTTGTTGCTGTCTGCACTGTTGATGGTGTCCACCCGCTTCAGGGTGCGGAGGGCAGTTTGCACGCGCAAGGCATAGTCACGAATACTATCCATAGGCCGTTGCCGGCATTGGTAAAACTGCATCCGCAACTCGGCTTCAGTACGAGTCTCAAAGGCAGTCTGCAGCTTCTCAAAGATGGTGGCTACAGAGGACCGGTCCCCCTCGGCCCAGGTCTCCGCCTCCTGCTCAGCCGCACCAGTTAGCTGCCCTAGCACTAGCGCTGCACGTTGCTTATCAGTCAGGGGGTACAGTTCTAGTAGCGGACTAAGCTTCTTCTGGAAGACCTGTAAGGCGTCAGTTTTCCATCGTACTGCGGCAGCCAGGCAGCCCCGGGCACATAGGGAAAGGAGAACGGCATCACCTGAGCGAGAGCTGGGGCCGCGGCGCCCCCCGCCAGCGCGGCCGGGACCTGGGCGGGCCCGTTCCCATCTACGGGTGCCGCTGCGATCGCCGCTCCTCCAACGGCTCCATCGGGCGCAGACATCTTGTTTCCGTCCCCCTTAGTCTCTTTCCGGCTCCTCCTCTACAGGGGCGGGGTTTAGGCCTTCGCGCTTCCACTGCTCGATGAGACGCTCGAGCGGGAATTTTTCGCACCCAAGATGGCGGCTTCTCCAAATTTTCGGCCGGACACCTCCGGCGGTCACAAGGCGCACCTCTACCAGTTGTCGCGGGCGGAGGAGGTGCGCAGGGCTCACCCACTGCTCGGGTCCGGCTGCTGCTGCTACTGCTGCTCGGTGGTGGCTCGAGCGGTGGGCCGGATCCCGGGGCCTCGAGCGGCGCTCCTCGCTCGTGAGTGAAAAGGGGATTGATTTTGGGGATTGGATATTGTCCGTGACGCCACCCACGGTTGTGGTGAGGTTGTGACACCACCGCTGCTCTGGACGGGGATCCCGGGAGCGATGACAGGGAGCAGCTTGGATGTTGGTTCTCCCCTCCGTGGGTAGGGGGTTGGTTGTCCCGGGGCCCGGTAATGGGTAGGGATGGATGGCAGGCGGGTTGCGGGGCCTGGTGAGGTGCAGGGTCGCGGGGGCAGCACTGTGCCGCACAGCACGGTGGTACTCACTCAGCCAATGATGAACACAAAGTCTCCGGTAAAACAAACGGCTGGATGGACGGGTCCCACAGACGGCTGCGGTGTTTCTCCTCCCGGCAGGTTGATGGTGACTGCCTTTCCCTGCACCTGTGTAGTGTGTACGGTTCCAATGGGTTCCCACCGGTAACCCGCTCCCCCAGCTTGGATGGGTGCTGAAGGAGCCCCTTTTGCCCGCAGGCTCTGGCCCTGGGAACTTTAGCCTTGGCGGTGACTGTGTTTCCCTTCACGGTTGAGCTGTCACCTTCTGTCGGGACTTGACTGCTGGGAAACCCAGGAGGTTCCCTTCGCTAACGGATTTGACAATTCAACGGCGACTCCTAGCCTTGTTGGGGTCCGTAAGCCCTGCCAGATGGTGCTGGCTTCTCTTTGCTCGCCGGTCCGGTACCGTCGGGCCACCGCCCGTCCACGGTCCTTACGGTCTGCTCCAATCAGCCTCTCCTGCAGACGGTCACCACCGTCTGCCAACCTTGCTGTACCGTCCGGGCCACACACCCGGACCGACTTCAGACTGCTCCACTACCACTTTCCTTCCTCTCACTTTCTCCTCCTCAACTCATCTGCTCTGTTTTCCCGCCTCCAGGACTGTGAACTCCTCGGTGGGCGGAGACCAACCGCCTGGCTCCACCCCCTGGTGTGGACATCAGCCCCTGGAGGAAGGCAACAAGGGTTTTGTGTTTGGCTTTGGTGTGCCTTACCGGGGTGTGGGGTGTGTTGGTGTTGTTTTGTGATGACCTGGCTTGTCCAGGGCGCCACACCAAGGACAGGGCCACAGGCTAACAGCAACACCAAGGGCACAGACCCAAGCGTGCTCCCTACAAGCTGCAGTGGTGCTCAGAATTCTGGTTTACAAGCTGTCGGTGTTGTTATTCCTGGACTGAGTGAGTTCACTGAAAACCCCTGTTCCTATCTACCACGGCACCCAAACGCTAACCATCAAACGGACACAAACTCCCTACCCACGGAGGGGTTAAACATCAGGCTGCCACACCACCGTCACCGGGCTCCCAAACGGCAGTGGTGGTCCCTCACATTACCACACACCATGGGTGGCGTCACAAACTTTCAACCCCTTTTGTACATATCCCGCTTCTTCTTTTAATTTGAGTGTCCGCGCAGACCCCTCGGATCCGGAGACCCCTCGAGCCATCGCGGCTCCAGATCCGAGCGGCTCGGCCACTGGCGTGGGGGCAGTACAATTGGATGTGGGGCTCCTGTGATGTCATGATGTAATGTGAGTCACGAATCGTGATTACTGACAGCGCTGAAATGGTGCCAGCACCAGAGGTAAATACAGGGTCTTTTATTTTAGCTGTCGGAAACAAGGGGAATCAGAAGGGGTTGTTAATTGCTTCCTGCACAAAATATCCACCCTCCAAAACAGCATCACAAAGTGCCCCTTTCCATAATGTTGTAATGAATGACAAAGGAATTCAGCTCACCCACTCCAAGTCTTCTAGCTTCCTCTTCGCAGCATGGACAATCGACCGGGCAGCTGCAAACATGTGAAGTAAAATCCAGCGCAGAAAGGAAGGCACTCTTCAATGAAAATTTCCATGTGGTTTATTCCATGTGCACAAATTGTATCAAGTGGTACAGACAGCCCCTAGACAGGGGAGAAAAATAGACTAGCGATGCGTTTCGATCTTATTACACGGTCTAAAGCCTGCTTTACACGTGTTGATATGTCGTGCGATCGCATTTGCAATCGCACCGCCCCCATTGTTTGTGCGGCACGGGCAATTTGTTGCCCGTGTCGCACAAAGTCGTTAACCCCCTGTCACACGCACTTACCTCCCGAACGACCTCGCTGTGGGCGGCAAACATCCTCTTCCTGAAGGGGGCGGTTCGTTCAGCGTCACAGCGACGTCACACAGCGGCCGCCCAATAGAAGTCGTAAACATCCCGCCCACCTCCTTCCTTCCGCATTGCCGGTGGCCGCAGGTAAGCTGCAGTTCATCGTTCCCGGGGTGTCACACGGAGAGACGTGTGCTGCCTCAGGAACGATGAACAACCGGAGCACAGAAGGACGTTCGATTTTTTGAAAATGAGCGACGTGTCAACGAGCAACGATAAGGTGAGTATTTTTGCTCGTTCACAGTCGCTCATTTGTGTTACACGCTACGATATCTCAAATGAGGCCGGATGTGGGTCACTAACGACGTGACCCCGACGACATATCGTTTGATATATCGTAGCGTGTAAAGCCCGCTTTAGACTTGATACAATTTGTGTGTTGCGGACAGGAGCCAGACCACTGCAAGGGGGTGCTCGGATCCGGGTTTGTTACTGTGGCTCGAGTGGCAGCCGGACCTGGGCTCGTGCAGCGGTCCGTCCTCGCAACTGTAGAATGGGTGTATTTACAGGGGGAAAGTTTGTCAGTGATGCCACCCGTGGGTTGCGGTGAGCATTGGTAGCACCGCTGCCTTGATATGGGATGCCCGGGGCTGATGGAGTGGGGCAGCAGGATGGTATTCCCTCCACGGGTAGGAGAGGTGTAGTCCCGGGGCCCAGGTGCTGCGGAGAGTGTGATGCAGGGCTGGACCGGGCAAGAATGGTGTACTCATGGTTCCAAGGAAATTCACACAGAGTCCAGTGGTAAACCAAATTGCCAGTGACCGGTAACCTCTGGCGGTTGTATACGGGTCCCACACCCTCGAACAGCAAACAGGGGTCCCTTCCTCCTGCACTCAGTGTTTGTGTCTTCAACCGAACAATTCCGCTTGAAATGATGGAAGTCCACTCCCGGTAACTTTGTATGTTGGGAGCTGTGGCCCGCGAAATCTGACCCTTGGGATCTCTGTGGGTTCTGGCGGACACCCTATTCCCCGCGTTGGGCTTCCGTTTCACTCTCTGGGCTTGCTGGTGAGACAAGGCATAGAATCTTGCCTCCAGCTGTCTAATTAAGGGGCTTGAAACCTTCCTCGCCCTAGGGTCCAGTCACCCCATCTGTGCATGGCCTCCGGACCAGATTCCCGCTGTCGGCACCGGTGGGCTACAACCCTGCCCCAGTCCACTTAAGGTCTCCCGCGACCGGATCTCCGTCGCCTGTGGTCCTGTTTGCCATCTGCCACCTAGTCAGTAGTCCAGGGGCCCCAACCCCTGACTCCGCTGTCACTCCACATTCCTTTCACTTCAACTCTCAGTACTCTTCTTCGTGTTCCCTTCCGTGACACCCCAGGACCCCTAGGTGGGCGATCCCATCTGCCTGGTCCCGCCCACTGGTGTGTCCCTATTGTCATGGGGGGTGACTAGGCTTTACTGGCTGGTTTTATGTACCTGGGTGTGGGTTGGTGGTATGCCAAGGAGGATGGAGTCCTGCACCTGGAAGATCTGTGCAGTCTCTGTGACAACCTGGCAAAATGGAAATAAACCACATGGAAATTTTCATTGAAGAGTGCCTTTCTTTCTGCGCTGGATTTTACTTCACATGTTTCCATAATGTCCCCTTAAAACTTGCCCTTTCTATAATATCTCCCCCATACTACGTCTCTGCATAAGGTCCCCCCAGCTCCTCATTATACTAATTATACTATGCCGCCTTTCACAATCTCCTTCCTAATTGCCCCATCTTGTCCCACATTTCCCCATTCACAATCTCCTTCCTAATTGCCCCATCATGTCTCACATTTCCCTATCCTGTCCCACATTGACCCATCCTGTTCCCCATTGCACCATCATGTCCCACATTTCCCTATCCTGTCAAACATTGCCCTATCCTGTCCCCCATTGCCCAATACTGTCCCACATTGCCCTATAATGTCCCACATTGCCCTATAATGTCCCACATTGCCCTATCCTGTCCCACATTGCCCTATAATGTCTCACATTGCCCAACACAGACCCTGACAAAAGTTCTGTCGCTTATCCATGTTATGTAAATAAAAGCTTATAACATGACTTTAAATTCACCCATTGGTTTCATAAATCACTCTTTTGAAAGCTGAAACCCTCCCAAATTTTAGGTAATGAAAATAAAGTTGCTGCAAAGCTGAAATATTGATCATTTAATGAACACAGAAAGGTCAGGTTTTGGCAAAATAAAAGTTTTGTTGCCTTGTCATATAATGTACCCAATCCTAGTTTACATCCTCACCTGTGCTCACTAAATGATCGGTTAATTAGTGGGTGTGTATAAAAAGTAAACCAGCACGCCAGACCTGCAGTTGAACTGCAACTTGACCTCTGACAACATGCCAAAAATTCACCCTGAGGCCAAAGCCTTGATTATCAAGAGGTTGAAGACCAGATCCACTGCAGAGGTGGCTGGCACCTTTAATGTGTCTCAGAGTCAAGTATAAAGAATTAAAAAAAGATTTGAAGAGACTGGATATGTTTTTGACAAGCCCAGGTCTGGCAGACCCCGTAAGACAACTGCTCAGGAGGAACGTTTGTTGGTTAGAAAATCCAAAGCCAGCCCCTCTTCCAATGCAGCAGAGCTCCAAAAGGCCTGGTCACCTCAGGTCCTTGTGTCAACTAGAACAGTTTGTAGGATTCTGTCTCGAAATGGCCTCCATTGTCGAATCAGTGCCGAGAAGACAGCACTAAACAAAAGGCAATTAAAAAAACGTGTGGCATTTGCCAAGTCCCACAGCCTGCTAAACAGATGGATGCTGGAAAAGTGGCAGAAGGTGGATTTCTCTGATGAATCTTCAGTTGAATTATACCACAGCTACCGCAAATACTGCAGGAGACCTACTTGAGCCCCTATGGATCCAGAAAACAGTTAAGTTTCTTGGTGGAAAGATCATGGTCTGGTGTTACATTCAGTATGGGGGTGTGCGAAACATTTGCAGGGTGGAAGGCAATATCAATAGCCTAAAACAGTGATGGCGAACCTATGGCACGCGTGCCACCAGGGGCACGCAGAGCCCATTCTGCTGGCATGCGTGCTGTCGCCTGATCCTGCAGGTTTGATCTGCTGGTGTGATCGCTCCAGCAGATCAAATCTGTGTTGGAGCGGAGGAGACATTTCTCCTCGCTCTGACACTCTTCCTCCCCCCGGCTGCAGGTGTGTTGCCTAGGAGACGGAGGAGCGTCAGTGGGCGGCGCCAGCGTAATGACGTCTTATGGCCGCGTGGGAACTGAGGACCCAGTGGCGCGCAGCGGGGGAGCGGGTGCAGGAGGGTAAGTTGTGTGTTGCTTTTTTTTTATATATAACTCGTGTGTGGCTGTGCCAAGGTGAGGATGGGGGGATCAGCGCTAGCATGGGGTGGGGGAACGCACATGGCAGCATGGGGTGGGGGTGGGGGAACGCACATGGCAGCGTGGGGTGGGGGTGGGGGAACGCACATGGCAGCGTGGGGTGGGGGAACGCACATGGCAGGGTGGGGCTGGGGGAACGCACATGGCAGCGTGGGGTGAGGGTGGGGGAACACACATGCCAGCATGGGGGGGGGAAATGGATGCCAGGATGGGGAACAATGCATGCCAGGATGGGGAAACATGCATGCCAGGATGGAGGAAACATGCATGCAAGGAGGAAGGAAACATACATGCCAGGATGTGGAAACATGCGTGGCAGGATGGGGAAAACATGCATGCCAGGATGGAGGAAACATGCATGCCAGGATGGAGGAAACATGCATGCCAGGATGGAGGAAACATGCATGCCAGGATGGAGGAAACATGCATGCCAGGATGGAGGAAACATACATGCCAGGATGGAGGAAACATGCATGCCAGGTTGGGGAACAATGCATGCCAGGATGGAGGAAACATGCATGCCAGGATGGAGGAAACATGCATGCCAGGATGGAGGAAACATGCATGCCAGGATGGAGGAAACATGCATGCCATGATGGAGGAAACATACATGCCAGGATGGGGAAACATGCATGCCAGGATGGAGGAAACATGCATGCC
Organism: Anomaloglossus baeobatrachus; assembly: GCF_048569485.1. Taxonomy (NCBI): domain Eukaryota; kingdom Metazoa; phylum Chordata; class Amphibia; order Anura; family Aromobatidae; genus Anomaloglossus; species Anomaloglossus baeobatrachus. Next base: position 159,689,350 of record NC_134356.1, read on the forward strand.
AGGATGGGGAAACATGCATGCCAGGATGGAGGAAACATACATGCCAGGATGGAGGAAAAATGCCACGATAGGGTACATTTACCAGGAAGGGGAACATTTGCCAGGAAGGTGGTAAATTAACCAGGAAGGGGGACATTTACCTGGATGGAGGACATTTACCAGGAATGGGGTACATGCCGGGATGGGGGAACATTTACAAGGATGGGCAATGTGTCAGGATGGGGTACATTTGCCAGCATGGGAAAACATGCCAGAATAAGGTACATTTACCAGGATGGTGGACATTTACCAGGATGAGGTATATTTTGTATATTTACCAGGATGGGACCATGATGGGGACAAATATACCAGAATGTAGGAAATATATATCCGGATGGGGGACATGTTTACCAAGAAGTGGCCAGGAAGGGGGACAGAACTACACAATGAAAGGGGAGGGGGGCAACTCGTACGTCTTTATGGGATTTCAGGATGTTCAGACTTTGAAATGTAGATGTGGATTACAGGTGACATCTGATTGCATTCCAGGCTAAAATCTCGGTCTAATATGCTGCAATTTTTTCCAGAAAGATCAATCCAACTGCTGTGTCTGGAAAGGGCAGTGGGAGAGGCTGAGCTTCAATGTGTGGTAAGCATGCATGAGCGTGATGCCCCCTGCTGAAGAGAAGACGGCAAAGGTAAGATTAAAATCAATTATTTACATAATAGGATTGGTTGGCACTTCGGAAAAAAAAATGGGTTTAGGGCTACAGCTTGGGCACTCGGCCTGTAAAAGGTTCGCCATGACTGGCCTAAAATATCAAGAAGTATTAGCTACCTCTTACATTCCCAAACATAAAAGGCGTTAAAATCTGCAACAGGATGGTGCTCCATCTCATACATCCATCTCTACAACAAAGTTTCTCCTGGAAAAGAAGATCAAGGTGGTCAAGGACTGGCCAGCCCAGTCACCAGACATGAACATCATTGAGCATGTTTGGCGTAGGATGAAAGAGGAAGCTTGGAAGACACAAAACATCATATGGGAGGCATGTAAGACTGCATTCTTTGCTATTCCTGATGACTTCATGAATAAATTGTATGAATCATTGTTGAACCACATGGATGCAGTCCTTCAAGCTCATGGAAGTCACACAAAATATTAAATAGGGCTCTAATAGCACCAAAACCTCATTCACCAATGTTATGCAACATATCTTTGTATTAGAAGTTAACTATTTTTTTGAATTTCACATTACTTTCTGGGGGCGACAAAACTTATGTCTTGCCAAAATCTGACCTTTCTGTGTTCATTAAATGATCAATATTTCAGCTTTGCAGCAACTTTATTTTCATAACCTAAACCAAATTTGGTAAGGTTTCAGCTTTCAAAAGAGTAATTTATGAAACCAATGGATGAATTTAAAGTCAGGTTATCAGCTTTTCCTTATACAATATGTATAAGCAACAGAACTTTTGTCAGGGACTGTACTGTTCTCCTTTGCCCTATCATGTCCCACATTGCCCTATCCTGTCCCCCATTGCCCTATCCTGTCCCCCACTGCCGGATAATGTCACTTATAAAGTGACACCGCTCCTCCTCCACCAAGGCCCCTGCATCTAAAATGATTCTCTGTCATGTTCGGCTCCACAGGAGCACTTACCTGGTGCCTGACTGTCCTCTTCTTCTGTTCGGCCCCAGTGATGACAGCTCCTCTGCCTCAGTCCTGTTCAAATGTATGCGCGCCTGAAAGAGGCGCGTACATTTGAATATGAGAGGCGAAGTCTGCAAGTCCTGCGTGCACCTCATATTGTGCAGACCTGGGGACTCCCGCAGTGCAAGGACCTTTGGTGAGTCACATGACTGTGATGTCACCACAGGTCATTCTGCAACCGCAAAAACTGCAGAGATTGCACAGAATTTGTGTGATCACTGCAGTTTATGATGGAAAGGCTGGGAGCTCCTCAGAGCATGGGGGCCCATTCTGCCTGCTCTAACGCTAGCACTGAGAAACAGCACTGAGCTCACCTCCTTGAAAAAGCAACAAACCTCCGCGAAACGTGCGTTGGTAGTGATCCTGGGCATTCTATGGGGATTTTACACTGATGCGGGACTGAAGCTGGGCTTCCTTCTTTAGGTTTGCACCTCAGGAACCGAGCTACCTTTATTGCACTTGCACTTAAGGTAAGAATTTGAGCCCTGTTCCTTTTTGACTACCTGCTAATGTTTACAATGTGGCTACCTGACCTTAGAAAGACCCCTTACTTGGTGGGCTACCTACGTAGTGTTGAGGTCATGGTTCAGTAACCACCATGGCTCCTCCTTACCTCTGGTCGGAGAGGCCATGGTGATTCGGGGCTCAGCCCCAGTGCCTTACATCTGCATTCCATAGTTTATGGGTCTAGTATAGTATATTTCCTCACTCAGACAGTACCTACTTCTTGATTTCAACTAAATTGGTACATCAATTTTTGTCATTATATGAGGGCCATTATGTGTTGTAATTCCTATGACCCATCTAATACCCTTCCCCTTTTTGATATGGTAGATTTTTATATTCTGTCTTGTTGTGTGTGTTTTGAATAAAGATTTCCATTTTTGCACAAATACTCTTGTTCTCCTGTATCGATACTTATTATGACTAGTGCTGGCACCGATTCTGCCTTATTAGGGTCGACTCGTTGTATATTTTGATGGCTCTGTTTATGAGAATTGTGTTGCTACAATATGCCTTGTACAATATGTGTTTACAAAAATTAACCCTATGGCCTGAGTCATGGTTGATGCAAGGAGTCACCAACACAAGGAAAGGACACAATTAGGGTCACTTAAGTAGCCTTTAACCATGTTGTGCAACTTCTCCCTCCTTGGCATTGTTACAGGCACAGATAGCCCTTGCTGATGTGCTAGTTTATTGAAAATGGCCCAGTTTGCACACATTTTCCCCCACCTGTTAAACCTGGTATTCGTGTCTCTTCCCATTAATCCTTGGTGTTGAAAAGAGTTGATAACTCTGCTGCCAGCATTGTCTGTGGGTGATGTTTTCACAAACGGATCTCCAAAGCCCCTCTTGAAGGACTCCATTGTGCAACAATTTGGTGACTCCAAAAGGAGAGAAGGAAATTTCTCCTTGTACCGTGGGTCTAGAAAGGTGGCCAACCATTATAGGTTGTTGGATAAACTGTGTATCACATGAGGGTCTTCTCACAGACATTTACACATGTACTGTGCCATGTGAGCCCAGCTGCAAACAGGTAACTGTTCTGCGTCCTAATGAGGAAGAACAATACCAAGCCTCTCCTCACATTGACTCACCTCCTCCTCTCTAGCGCATTCATGCTGGACAGACATGAAGCTGGGGTTGAGAGCCCCCTGTGTAACATTGGGAGTCCCCACGGTAGCACAGAAAATCAAGTCCTCTCCCTCCTCATCCTCCTCCTCATCAGCCAATTGTTATGATCAGGAGAACGCAAAAAGATCTACAAAAAAAACATTAAAAGTTTGATGATAATGCACAAAGAGTAGATGGCTGCAATCCCCTGACTACAACAACACAACTAGAAGTAGCGGTGGAGCGTTCCCAACCAACCTAGATGCCTCGTCACCGCTGGAGAACTAGCTAACCTCAAAGATGAAATGAGAAATCCTGACTTGCCTTGGAAGAGCCCCAAAGGAAAGTAAAAGTCCCCAACATATAACAATGGTGATGTAAGAAAAACAACACAGATGGAAAGTAGAGGGTTAAGCAAAGTGAGGCCCTTCTAGCTAGATACAAAATGATAGGATAGATTACTGGTTGCAGCCAGCAAAAACCCTGAAAAATACCAATACCTGATAATAAAAAATAATCCCTGAAAGATCACACAATCCTCCTCCCACTATATCACCAACTCTTGTGCAAATACATTTAAATGGAAAATTCAAATGTAATAGAAAAGATCACAACTGCAAAAAACACATGAGATACAAAAATACAAATCCTGATCAGACAGGGAGTAACAACTCCCTTTCTTGCTGGGAATAAATCGCTCTCCAAAAATGGTGTAGGAATAGCACTTATTCACCAGCAAAAAAAACAAAAGATAATATTCTCAAACACAGGTTCAGGAAAAAGCATAAATCAAGCAGAAAAGCCCTTCAGTGCAAATTCAGTCCCAACCAAGCCCAGACCAAGAGAGCAAAATACTTATCCAGTATTGCTGCAGACTCAGGATGATATGGGAACAGAAACTATACAAAGGAATGAAAAACCGCTGTTGAAAGCATTGCTGGAGAATCCACAAAAGGCTCAAAAGCTAAAACAAAAGCCTAAAGAGGCAGGCAAAAAGCCCAAAGGCTGGAGGACAAGGATTCAGGACATCTTCCCATGAGGCAAAAACAATTATCACCGGAAAAGGTTAGACAGAGACAGCTTTCGTTTATACCCCCAGGTTGGACACAATAGGCTAGCTGAAAGAGCAATTATCTTCTACACCTGTCTGAGCGACAGATGCAGAATCAGACTCACTACCAGCACTAGCTACCAGAGGGAGACCAGAAACACTTCCAGGGACAGCACCATCTCTGATGGAATTCAAAACAGACCCCCCCCCTTTGAGGAGGGGTCACCGAACCCTCACCAGAACCACCTGGCATCTCAGGATGAGTATGATGGAAAGTGCACATCAATTTGTCAGCCTGAATGTTTGAAGCATATACCCAATAATTGTCCTCCTGGCTTTAACCCTTCCACTTAACAAGGTACTGAAGCCTCCATCTATTAAGATGGGAATCCAAATTTTTCTCTATTTCATACTCCAGATCCCCCTCTACCAACACAGGGTCAGGAGGTGCAGCAGTAGGAACTGCAGATTCAACATGTCTCTTCAACAAAGACTTGTGAAAAACATTATGAATCTTAAAAGACTCGGGAAGAGCCAAACAAAAAGATACAGGATTAATGATTTCCAAAATTATGTAAGGACCAATACATCTTGGCTTAAATTTAGGAGAAGAAACACTCATAGCAATATTTTTAGAGGAAAGCCAAACTATGTCTCCCACTTTAAACCGGGGACCAACAGTCCTACGCCGGTTGGCAAACCTTTTAACATTTTCCTGGGACAAAAACAATTTGTCCATTACTTGATTCCAAATCTGTTTCATTCTGATAACCACAGTATCAACTCCCGGACAGGCTAGAGCCTCAACCTGCCCGGAAGAAAACCTAGGGTGAAAACCAAAATTACAGAAAAAAGGAGACATCAAAGTAGTAAACTAGCCCTATTATTAAGTGCAAACTCTGCCAATGGCAAAAACGAAACCCAGTCATTCTGATCCGCAGATACAAAAGACCTCAAATAAGTTTCCAAAGTCTGATTTGCTCGCTCAATTAAGAAATAATGTCCACATTATCATATACTAGAACTAGATCCAGGACCTGCACCCAGGCTTGCGGTCTCTCCTTCTAGGACTGTGGTGTTTACATCAGTGGAATAACAGTGCCTGATACCTCTCACTCATCATATATACTAGAAATAGGCCCGATGCTATTGCATCATGAGTGCAGTGGAATAAACATCTATCTATGCTTAGTGGTGCTGACAGGAGCAGTGGTGAGTGGGGTTGGTGGCATACAGATCTGGTGTGGGGGTCTGTGGGAATACAGTTCTAGTGAGGGAGTCTGTGGGCATACAGATCTCGTGAGGAGCCTGGGGGCATACAGATCTGGTGGGGGGGCTGGAGGCATACAGATCTGGTGGTGGGGCTGGAGGCATACAGATCTGGTGGGGGGGCTGGGGGCATACAGATCTGGTGGGGGGGCTGGGGGCATACAGGTCTGGTGGGGGGGCTGAAGGCATACAGTTCTGGGGGAGCTGGAGGCATACAGTTCTGGTGGGGGAGCTAGGGGCATATATATCTGGTGAGGGGCTGGGGGCATACAGATCTGGTGGGGGGGCTGGGGGCATATGTGGCGCCCTGGACAAGCCAGGACGTCACAGGTACTGCAACAACACACCCCACACCCCGGCTAGGCACACCGAAGTCAAACAAAAATCCTTGTTGCCTCCCTCCAGGGGCTGATGTCCACACCAGGGGGTGGAGCCAGGCGGTTGGCCCCACCCGCCGAGGAGTTCACAGTCCTGGAGGCGGGAAAAGGAAGTTAGTTCAGTGGAGAGTGGAGTGAAGAGTGTAGTTTGGAGTGGAGAGAGCGAAGTGGCAAAGGAGCAGACTGACCGTGTCCGGGTGCATGGCCTGGGCACCTACAGCAAGGTTGGCAGACGGTGGTGACCGTCTGCAGGCGAGGCAGATTGATGTGAACCGTAAGGGCCGGGGACGGGCGGTGGCCCGCCGGTACCGGATCGGGAAGCGAAGAGAAGCAAGCACCATTCGGCAGGGCCTACGGACCCCGACCAGGCTTGGAGTCGCCGTTAAACCGGTCAAATCCGTTAGCGAAGGGAACCTCCGGGGTTTCCCAGCAGTCAAGACCCGATTGAAGGCAACAGCTCAAACCATGAAGGGAAACACAGTCACCGCCAAGGCTACAGTTCCCAGGGCCAGAGCCTGCGGGTAAAAGGGGCTCCCTCAGCATCCATCCAAGCTGGGGAGCGGGTTACCGGTGGGAAGCCACCAGAACCGAGAACACAACACAGGTGCAGGGAAAGGCAGTCACCACCAACCTACTGGGAGAAAAACACCGCAGCCGTCTGTGGGACCCGTCCATCCAGCCGTTTGTTTTACCGGAGACTTTGCATTCATCATTGGCTGAGTGAGTACCACTGTGCCGTGCGGCACCACGCTGCCCCCGCGACCCTGCACCTCGCCAGGCCCCGTAACCCACCTGCCATCCCTACCCTCACCGGGCCCTGGGACAACCAACCCCCCTACTCACGGAGGGGAAAAGCAACATCCGAGCTGCTCCCTGTCATCGCTCCCGGGATCCCCGTCCAGAGCAGTGGTGGTGTCACAACCTCACCACAACCGTGGGTGGCGTCACAGACAATATCCCCAAACCACCCCTTTCACTCACGGGCGAGGAGCGCAGCTCGAGTCCCCGGGATCCAGCCCACCGCTCGAGCCACCGAGCAGCAAGCCAGCAGCAGCGCCGGACCCGAGCAGTGGGTGAGCGCAGCACCCTCCCCGCCCGCGACAATTTGGCGTCACGAACAGGATCTTACCTCTCTGCCGTCTGGTAGAGGTGCGCCTTGTGACCGCCGGAGGTGTCCGGTCAAAAATTTTGAGAAGCCGCCATTTTGGGCGCGAAAAATCCCCGCTCGAGTGTCTTCCCGAGCAGTGGAGGCGCGAAAGCCGAAACCCCGCCCCGATAGAGGAGGAGCCGGAAAAAAACTAAGGGGGATGGAAACAAGATGTCTGCTCCTGACGGAGCCACTGGAGGAGCGGCGGTCGCAGCCGCAGTGGCACCCGTGGATGGGAATGGGCCCGCCCAGGTCCCGGCCGCACTTGCAGGAGGCGCCGTGGCCCCAGCTCTCTCTCAGGTGATGCCGTTCTCCTTGCCCTACGTGCCCGGAGCTACCTGGCTGCCACAGTACGATGGGAAACCTGACGTGTTGCAGGTCTTCCGGAAGAAGCTTAACCCGTTACTAGAACTGTACCCCCTAACTGATAAGCAACGTGCAGCGGTAGTGCTGGGGCAGCTAACCGGCGCGGCTGAGCAGGAGGCGGAGACCTGGGCCGAGGGGGACCGGTCCTCTGTAGCCACCATCTTTGAGAAGCTACAGACTGCCTTCGAGACCCGCACCGAAGCCGAGCTGCGGATGCAGTTTTATCAATGCCGGCAACGGCCCGCGGATAGCATTCGGGACTATGCCTTGCGCTTGCAAACCGCCCTCCCCACACTGAAGCGGGTAGACACCATTAACGATGCGGACAGCAACAAAATGTTAGTTGAACAGTTTGTGCAGGGGATGAGGTCCTCGGAGGACCGCAAACAACTCCGGCTGTGGGCCCTAGAACACCCTGATGTGGACTTTGCCGTGTTAAAGGAACGGGCCATTAAAGCTCTGCAGCCCCCAGTATCGGAAGTCCCTGAGACAGCCCCATGGCCAGCTGAGACGGCTCCCGTCGTGGTGGCCCCTGCCCTCCCAACGCCTCTTGTACCTACAGCCCCAAGCGGAATGATGGAGGAACTGGCTGCCCAGGTCCGCCGCATGGATGGGGACCTCACCAAGATCCTCGCCGCACTCCAGCCTCCGACCAGATCCCAGCCCCCGGGGAAGATGCAGCTCGCCGACAGCCCCGAGGACGTCCCCTGGATGCAGCGGAGAAGGGCCAATGACTCACGGTATGGACCTCCAATTTATTACAGGTGCAGCAAGCCCGGCCACTACTCCCGACGGTGTCCGTTAAACGAGCAACCCCTGGGGCCATGGGCCAATCCTCAGGGGTAGAACCCAGTGGCCCCCAAGACTGGCGGGACTGGTACATCGGAGTCCGGCCCATCATCCCCCTGGCAGTGGACGGCATCCCGCTGATGGCTCTCCTGGACACTGGATCTCAGGTAACCACCATACCCTACACACTGTACCAACAGTATTGGGGGAAGTACGAACTTGCCCCCCCAGATGGCAGCATGACACTGATTGCCGCTGATGGACTCCCATTGACCCAAGTAGGGTACAAACAAGTGGCCATGACTGTGGGACAAGCTGAACTGCAACACCAGGGATTAATTGTGATAATGAATGAACCCAGTGATCACAACCCGAAGGTAGTGCTAGGTACTAATGTGATGGAGCACTGTATGAGTGACGTGCTGACCCTACTGCAGCAGCTGGCCGCCACGACGGCGGGGAGCTGACAGAGAGCTGTGCAGCGTGAGATCCGGGTCCTGATGTATCGCCAGCATGTGAATTCAACAGGAGGAGAGATTGGGGGAGTGAGAGTGATGGATGCGGCCCCTTTGATTGTGCCTCCCAGGAGTGAGATGATGATTTGGTGTAGGGCAGTGGTAGGGCCCCAAGGGCGAGACTACCCCGCCATGATAGAGCCCATGCCCTCCGAACACTGGCCCACAGTAATGGCCGCCCGAGGGGTGGTAGACGTCAAGAAAGGGAGAGTGCCCGTAAGGGTGTTGAGCTGTGGGGAGGAAGAGGTTAGGCTTCCCCGATACGCTACCCTTGCCAAGTTGCTCACTCTAGATCCCCACACCATCCACGAGGCTGTTCCCCCGATCTCACCGCCTATTGCCAGTTCTCACCCATCCCTGGGGGAGTTAGACGAGTGGTGTCGAGAGCTACACTTAGGCACTGATGATACCCCTACACATCACAAAGAAGGGGTATACCGGGTCATACAGGAGTATGAGCGACTTTTTAGCAAACATCCTCTAGATTTTGGGCAGATAAAAGGGGTCCAACACCACATCCCCACCGGGGAACACCCCCCTATTAAAGAGAGGTACAGGCCTATTCCCCCTGCACACTACCAATGCGCCAAAGACATGTTGAGGAACATGAAGGAGGCGGGGGTTATTAGGGACAGCTGTAGTCCCTGGGCTGCCCTGTTGGTGCAGGTTAAGAAGAAGGATGGCACCATGCGGATGTATGTGGATTACCGGAAGATTAACCAGATAACGCATAAGGATGCTTACCCTCTGCCCCGCATTGAAGAGTCCCTGGCCGTGCTGAGAACCGCTAACTACTTCTCTACCCTTGACCTCACCAGTGGGTACTGGCAGGTGGCCGTGGCGCCAGAAGACCGAGAGAAGACTGCCTTCGCCACTCCTATGGGACTCTGCGAGTTCAACAGCATGCCGTTCGGGCTGTGCAATGCCCCCAGAACCTTCCAACGGCTCATGGAATGCTGTCTGGGACACCTAAATTTCGAGACCGTCTTGCTGTACCCAGATGATGTGATTGTGTACTCACAGACGTATGAAACCCATCTGGAGCACCTAGCCGAGGTTTTCGCGTCCCTTGCTAAGTATGGGATGAAGTTGAAGCCCTCAAAGTGTCATCTGCTGAAGCCCAGAGTGCAGTACCTTGGACATGTGGTTGGCGCGGAAGGTGTCGCCCCCGACCCCGAGAAGATCACCGCCATCCAAGACTGGCCGAGACCGACCACGGTGAGGGAAATGAGGCAGTTCCTGGGCCTGGTGGGATATTACCGTCGCTTCATTAAGGGGTACACGAAGATGGCTGCCCCCATGCAAGGCCTCCTCGTGGGACAGACCAAGGGTGGTAGACCCCTAGGAGCCTCATTGGTGTGGGAAGAAAAGCATGAGAAAGCCTTCCGCCAGCTGAGAGCGGCTCTGACCGGAGAGGAAATCCTAGCGTACCCTGACTACAGTCGCCCATTCATCCTCTACACCGATGCCAGCAATGTGGGCTTGGGGGCTGTCCTATCCCAGGTCCAAGATGGAAGGGAGAAGGTGATTGCTTATGCTAGCCGAAAACTCCGACCGACCGAGAGGAACCCTGAGAACTACAGCTCTTTCAAGCTTGAGCTCTTAGCACTAGCGTGGGCTATCACCGAGCGGTTCCACCATTACCTGGCAGCAGCCAAGTTCATCGCTTACACGGACAATAACCCACTGACCCATCTAGATACAGCCAAGCTGGGCACGTTGGAGCAGCGGTGGGTGGCCAGGTTAGCCAACTACGATTTCACCATCAAATACCAAGCCGGCCGTACCAACGTTAATGCCGGATGCCCCACCTGTCGGAAGAGGGGCCAGAGGATGATGACCTCGAAGAGATCGAGTTGCCTGCGTTTCACCGGCCGTTAACTGAGAAGGTGCATGTCCATCAACAACGGGTGAACCTGGACCCGCTGCCCAGTCAGGAGTGGCAGGAAGCTCAGGACCAGGCCCCTGCTGTCCGCCTGGTCAAGACCCTGATGGAACAGAGTTCTGCTGGGATAGACTCCGCCGCCCCTGCCGAAGCCCAACGTCTATGGCGCGAACGGACCCGGCTGTACCTACACCAGGGGAAGTTGTATCGTGAGCTGATTAATCCGAAGACCCACGAAAAGATTCGCCAGCTGGTGATTCCCCAGGCTAACGTGCCCACCATCCTGCAAGCATACCATGATGGGGCTGGGCACTTCGGGTGGAAGAAGCTGGAAATGTTGTTGAGAGAGCGGTTTTATTGGAGTGGAATGCGGGAATCTGTGGAGGCCTGGTGCCGAGAATGTGGCCCCTGCGCATTGAGAAGGAAGGACGAGGCCAGCCAGAAGGCACCCCTACACTCGATCATTACGCATCAACCGCTGGAGCTGGTTGCCCTCAACCATGTAAAGCTCACCCCCAGCCGAAGTGGGTACACCTACGCTCTAACCATTGTAGACCACTACTCAAGGTTCATGGTGGTAGTCCCAGTTAAGGACCTAACCGGCCGCACCGCCGCTAAGGCGTTCCAGGCTTATTTCTGTCGACCGCATGGGTACCCCGAGAGGGTGCTTACCGACAACGGCCCGGACTTTGAAGCAGAGGTATTCCACGAATTCTTCCAGTTGTACGGCTGCAAGAAAATACAGACCACGCCTTACCATGCCCAAACCAACGGCATGTGTGAAAAGATTAACCACTTGGTCCTGGGCCTCCTCAAGACGCTACCGCTGGAAGAGCGGAACCTGTGGCCGGAGAAGCTACCTGACCTGGTCGATATGTATAACAACTAGAGATGAGCGAACCGGTCCCGGTTCGGCTCGAGGTCGGTTCGCCGAACGGATGTCCCGTTCGAGTTCGGCTCGTCGAACGTTCGACGAACCGAACTCGAACTGCATAGGAAACAATGGCAGGCAATCACAAACACATAAAAACACCTAGAAAACACCCTCAAAGGTGTCCAAAAGGTGACAAACAACTCACAACACAACACAAACACATGGGAAAGTGACAAGGACATATACTCATGCGAAAACAAAACAGCTGGACAAAGAAAAAGAGGAGGACACACAGATATATGAGTATATGCAAGGAAACATCGATTCCATTATTGTGCAACTTGAGCCCTGCTCATTTTAGGCTTCCAATCTTGATAAATTGCCTGAGCTCGCCACGTACGCCTTGGGGATCTTGTCGTGTCCTGCAGCCAGCGTTCTCTCGGAACCTGTCTTCAGTGCTGCTGGGGGTCTGCTGGCAGATAAGCACACGTGTCTGTCCACTGACAATGTGGACATGGCTCTCAGAGGACTTTTCTTCCCCTGGGTCAGCCAGGGGACGGGAAAGGCACGCGTATTTTTGAGAGTGCTTCATGCAAAGCATCTTTTTCTTTTTCAAAAGGGGGCTCAACCGATGCCAGTCAAGTGGGGTGTGTGTGGCCCAGTTAGTGGAAACGAGGGAGACTGTGGTTGGAGTCCCCTCGCTGTGTTTCTAAAAGAACCAAGATGAACAAGTCATGGCTCTCAGAGGACTTTTCTTCCCCTGGGTCAGCCAGGGGACGGGAAAGGCACGCGTATTTTTGAGAGTGCTTCATGCAAAGCATCTTTTTCTTTTTCAAAAGGGGGCTCAACCGATGCCAGTCAAGTGGGGTGTGTGTGGCCCAATTAGTGGCAACGAGGGAGACTGTGGTTGGAGTCCCCTCGCTGTGTTTCTAAAAGAACCAAGATGAACAAGTCATGGCTTTCAGAGGACTTTTCTTCCCCTCGGTCATCCAGGGGACGGGAAAGGCACGCGTATTTTTGAGAGTGCTTCATGCAAAGCATCTTTTTCTTTTTCAAAAGGGGGCTCAACCGATGCCAGTCAAGTGGGGTGTGTGTGGCCCAGTTAGTGGAAACGAGGGAGACTGTGGTTGGAGTCCCCTCGCTGTGTTTCTAAAAGAACCAAGATGAACAAGTCATGGCTCTCAGAGGACTTTTCTTCCCCTGGGTCAGCCAGGGGACGGGAAAGGCACGCGTATTTTTGAGAGTGCTTCATGCAAAGCATCTTTTTCTTTTTCAAAAGGGGGCTCAACCGATGCCAGTCAAGTGGGGTGTGTGTGGCCCAGTTAGTGGAAACGAGGGAGACTGTGGTTGGAGTCCCCTCGCTGTGTTTCTAAAAGAACCAAGATGAACAAGTCATGGCTCTCAGAGGACTTTTCTTCCCCTGGGTCAGCCAGGGGACGGGAAAGGCACGCGTATTTTTGAGAGTGCTTCATGCAAAGCATCTTTTTCTTTTTCAAAAGGGGGCTCAACCGATGCCAGTCAAGTGGGGTGTGTGTGGCCCAATTAGTGGCAACGAGGGAGACTGTGGTTGGAGTCCCCTCGCTGTGTTTCTAAAAGAACCAAGATGAACAAGTCATGGCTTTCAGAGGACTTTTCTTCCCCTCGGTCATCCAGGGGATGGGAAAGGCACGCGTATTTTTGAGAGTGCTTCATGCAAAGCATCTTTTTCTTTTTCAAAAGGGGGCTCAACCGATGCCAGTCAAGTGGGGTGTGTGTGGCCCAGTTAGTGGAAACGAGGGAGACAGTGGGTGGAGTCCCCTCGCTGTGTTTCTAAAAGAACCAAGATGAACAAGTCATGGCTCTCAGAGGACTTTTCTTCCCCTGGGTCAGCCAGGGGACGGGAAAGGCACGCGTATTTTTGAGAGTGCTTCATGCAAAGCATCTTTTTCTTTTTCAAAAGGGGGCTCAACCGATGCCAGTCAAGTGGGGTGTGTGTGGCCCAGTTAGTGGAAATGAGGGAGACTGTGGTTGGAGTCCCCTCGCTGTGTTTCTAAAAGAACCAAGATGAACAAGTCATGGCTCTCAGAGGACTTTTCTTCCCCTGGGTCAGCCAGGGGACGGGAAAGGCACGCGTATTTTTGAGAGTGCTTCATGCAAAGCATCTTTTTCTTTTTCAAAAGGGGGCTCAACCGATGCCAGTCAAGTGGGGTGTGTGTGGCCCAATTAATGGCAACGAGGGAGACTGTGGTTGGAGTCCCCTCGCTGTGTTTCTAAAAGAACCAAGATGAACAAGTCATGGCTTTCAGAGGACTTTTCTTCCCCTCGGTCATCCAGGGGACGGGAAAGGCACGCGTATTTTTGAGAGTGCTTCATGCAAAGCATCTTTTTCTTTTTCAAAAGGGGGCTCAACCGATGCCAATCAAGTGGGGTGTGTGTGGCCCAGTTAGTGGAAACGAGGGAGACTGTGGTTGGAGTCCCCTCGCTGTGTTTCTAAAAGAACCAAGATGAACAAGTCATGGCTCTCAGAGGACTTTTCTTCCCCTGGGTCAGCCAGGGGACGGGAAAGGCACGCGTATTTTTGAGAGTGCTTCATGCAAAGCATCTTTTTCTTTTTCAAAAGGGGGCTCAACCGATGCCAGTCAAGTGGGGTGTGTGTGGCCCAGTTAGTGGAAACGAGGGAGACTGTGGTTGGAGTCCCCTCGCTGTGTTTCTAAAAGAACCAAGATGAACAAGTCATGGCTCTCAGAGGACTTTTCTTCCCCTGGGTCAGCCAGGGGACGGGAAAGGCACGCGTATTTTTGAGAGTGCTTCATGCAAAGCATCTTTTTCTTTTTCAAAAGGGGGCTCAACCGATGCCAGTCAAGTGGGGTGTGTGTGGCCCAGTTAGTGGAAACGAGGGAGACTGTGGTTGGAGTCCCCTCGCTGTGTTTCTAAAAGAACCAAGATGAACAAGTCATGGCTCTCAGAGGACTTTTCTTCCCCTGGGTCAGCCAGGGGACGGGAAAGGCACGCGTATTTTTGAGAGTGCTTCATGCAAAGCATCTTTTTCTTTTTCAAAAGGGGGCTCAACCGATGCCAGTCAAGTGGGGTGTGTGTGGCCCAGTTAGTGGAAACGAGGGAGACTATGGTTGGAGTCCCCTCGCTGTGTTTCTAAAAGAACCAAGAGAACAAGTCATGGCTCTCAGAGGACTTTTCTTCCCCTGGGTCAGCCAGGGGACGGGAAAGGCACGCGTATTTTTGAGAGTGCTTCATGCAAAGCATCTTTTTCTTTTTCAAAAGGGGGCTCAACCGATGCCAGTCAAGTGGGGTGTGTGTGGCCCAATTAGTGGCAACGAGGGAGACTGTGGTTGGAGTCCACTCGCTGTGTTTCTAAAAGAACCAAGATGAACAAGTCATGGCTTTCAGAGGACTTTTCTTCCCCTCGGTCATCCAGGGGACGGGAAAGGCACGCGTATTTTTGAGAGTGCTTCATGCAAAGCATCTTTTTCTTTTTCAAAAGGGGGCTCAACCGATGCCAGTCAAGTGAGGTGTGTGTGGCCCAGTTAGTGGAAACGAGGGAGACTGTGGTTAGAGTCCCCTCGCTGTGTTTCTAAAAGAACCAAGATGAACAAGTCATGGCTCTCAGAGGACTTTTCTTCCCCTGGGTCAGCCAGGGGACGGGAAAGGCACGCGTATTTTTGAGAGTGCTTCATGCAAAGCATCTTTTTCTTTTTCAAAAGGGGGCTCAACCGATGCCAGTCAAGTGGGGTGTGTGTGGCTCAGTTAGTGGAAACGAGGGAGACTGTGGTTGGAGTCCCCTCGCTGTGTTTCTAAAAGAACCAAGATGAACAAGTCATGGCTCTCAGAGGACTTTTCTTCCCCTGGGTCAGCCAGGGGACGGGAAAGGCACGCGTATTTTTGAGAGTGCTTCATGCAAAGCATCTTTTTCTTTTTCAAAAGGGGGCTCAACCGATGCCAGTCAAGTGGGGTGTGTGTGGCCCAATTAGTGGCAACGAGGGAGACTGTGGTTGGAGTCCCCTCGCTGTGTTTCTAAAAGAACCAAGATGAACAAGTCATGGCTTTCAGAGGACTTTTCTTCCCCTCGGTCATCCAGGGGACGGGAAAGGCACGCGTATTTTTGAGAGTGCTTCATGCAAAGCATCTTTTTCTTTTTCAAAAGGGGGCTCAACCGATGCCAGTCAAGTGGGGTGTGTGTGGCCCAGTTAGTGGAAACGAGGGAGACTGTGGTTGGAGTCCCCTCGCTGTGTTTCTAAAAGAACCAAGATGAACAAGTCATGGCTCTCAGAGGACTTTTCTTCCCCTGGGTCAGCCAGGGGACGGGAAAGGCACGCGTATTTTTGAGAGTGCTTCATGCAAAGCATCTTTTTCTTTTTCAAAAGGGGGCTCAACCGATGCCAGTCAAGTGGGGTGTGTGTGGCCCAATTAGTGGCAACGAGGGAGACTGTGGTTGGAGTCCCCTCGCTGTGTTTCTAAAAGAACCAAGATGAACAAGTCATGGCTTTCAGAGGACTTTTCTTCCCCTCGGTCATCCAGGGGACGGGAAAGGCACGCGTATTTTTGAGAGTGCTTCATGCAAAGCATCTTTTTCTTTTTCAAAAGGGGGCTCAACCGATGCCAGTCAAGTGGGGTGTGTGTGGCCCAGTTAGTGGAAACGAGGGAGACTGTGGTTGGAGTCCCCTCGCTGTGTTTCTAAAAGAACCAAGATGAACAAGTCATGGCTCTCAGAGGACTTTTCTTCCCCTGGGTCAGCCAGGGGACGGGAAAGGCACGCGTATTTTTGAGAGTGCTTCATTCAAAGCATCTTTTTCTTTTTCAAAAGGGGGCTCAACCGATGCCAGTCAAGTGGGGTGTGTGTGGCCCAGTTAGTGGAAACGAGGGAGACTGTGGTTGGAGTCCCCTCGCTGTGTTTCTAAAAGAACCAAGATGAACAAGTCATGGCTCTCAGAGGACTTTTCTTCCCCTAAGTCAGCAAGGGGACGGGAAAGGCACGCGTATTTTTGAGAGTGCTTCATGCAAAGCATCTTTTTCTTTTTCAAAAGGGGGCTCAACCGATGCCAGTCAAGTGGGGTGTGTGTGGCCCAATTAGTGGCAACGAGGGAGACTGTGGTTGGAGTCCCCTCGCTGTGTTTCTAAAAGAACCAAGATGAACAAGTCATGGCTTTCAGAGGACTTTTCTTCCCCTGGGTCATCCAGGGGACGGGAAAGGCACTCGTATTTTTGAGAGTGCTTCATGCAAAGCATCTTTTTCTTTTTCAAAAGGGGGCTCAACCGATGCCAGTCAAGTGGGGTGTGTGTGGCCCAGTTAGTGGAAACGAGGGAGACTGTGGTTGGAGTCCCCTCGCTGTGTTTCTAAAAGAACCAAGATGAACAAGTCATGGCTCTCAGAGGACTTTTCTTCCCCTGGGTCAGCCAGGGGACGGCAAAGGTACGCGTATTTTTGAGAGTGCTTCATGCAAAGCATCTTTTTCTTTTTCAAAAGGGGGCTCAACCGATGCCAGTCAAGTGGGGTGTGTGTGGCCCAGTTAGTGGAAACGAGGGAGACTGTGGTTGGAGTCCCCTCGCTGTGTTTCTAAAAGAACCAAGATGAACAGGTCATGGCTCTCAGAGGACTTTTCTTCCCCTGGGTCAGCCAGGGGACGGGAAAGGCACGCGTATTTTTGAGAGTGCTTCATGCAAAGCATCTTTTTCTTTTTCAAAAGGGGGCTCAACCGATGCCAGTCAAGTGGGGTGTGTGTGGCCCAATTAGTGGCAACGAGGGAGACTGTGGTTGGAGTCCCCTCGCTGTGTTTCTAAAAGAACCAAGATGAACAAGTCATGGCTTTCAGAGGACTTTTCTTCCCCTCGGTCATCCAGGGGACAGGAAAGGCACGCGTATTTTTGAGAGTGCTTCATGCAAAGCATCTTTTTCTTTTTCAAAAGGGGGCTCAACCGATGACAGTCAAGTGGGGTGTGTGTGGCCCAGTTAGTGGAAACGAGGGAGACTGTGGTTGGAGTCCCCTCGCTGTGTTTCTAAAAGAACCAAGATGAACAAGTCATGGCTCTCAGAGGACTTTTCTTCCCCTGGGTCAGCCAGGGGACGGGAAAGGCACGCGTATTTTTGAGAGTGCTTCATGCAAAGCATCTTTTTCTTTTTCAAAAGGGGGCTCAACCGATGCCAGTCAAGTGGGGTGTGTGTGGCCCAATTAGTGGCAACGAGGGAGACTGTGGTTGGAGCCCCCTCGCTGTGTTTCTAAAAGAACCAAGATGAACAAGTCATGGCTTTCAGAGGACTTTTCTTCCCTCGGTCATCCAGGGGACGGGAAAGGCACGCGTATTTTTGAGAGTGCTTCATGCAAAGCATCTTTTTCTTTTTCAAAAGGGGGCTCAACCGATGCCAGTCAAGTGGGGTGTGTGTGGCCCAGTTAGTGGAAACGAGGGAGACTGTGGTTGGAGTCCCCTCGCTGTGTTTCTAAAAGAACCAAGATGAACAAGTCATGGCTCTCAGAGGACTTTTCTTCCCTTGGGTCAGCCAGGGGACGGGAAAGGCACGCGTATTTTTGAGAGTGCTTCATGCAAAGCATCTTTTTCTTTTTCAAAAGGGGGCTCAACCGATGCCAGTCAAGTGGGGTGTGTGTGGCCCAGTTAGTGGAAACGAGGGAGACTGTGGTTGGAGTCCCCTCGCTGTGTTTCTAAAAGAACCAAGATGAACAAGTCATGGTTCTCAGAGGACTTTTCTTCCCCTGGGTCAGCCAGGGGACGGGAAAGGCACGCGTATTTTTGAGAGTGCTTCATGCAAAGCATCTTTTTCTTTTTCAAAAGGGGGCTCAACCGATGCCAGTCAAGTGGGGTGTGTGTGGCCCAGTTAGTGGAAACGAGGGAGACTGTGGTTGGAGTCCCCTCGCTGTGTTTCTAAAAGAA
This sequence comes from Anomaloglossus baeobatrachus, assembly GCF_048569485.1. Taxonomy (NCBI): domain Eukaryota; kingdom Metazoa; phylum Chordata; class Amphibia; order Anura; family Aromobatidae; genus Anomaloglossus; species Anomaloglossus baeobatrachus. The sequence goes on from NC_134356.1 coordinate 159,707,810, forward strand.
CCAAGATGAACAAGTCATGGCTCTCAGAGGACTTTTCTTCCCTTGGGTCAGCCAGGGGACGGGAAAGGCACGCGTATTTTTGAGAGTGCTTCATGCAAAGCATCTTTTTCTTTTTCAAAAGGGGGCTCAACCGATGCCAGTCAAGTGGGGTGTGTGTGGCCCAGTTAGTGGAAACGAGGGAGACTGTGGTTGGAGTCCCCTCGCTGTGTTTCTAAAAGAACCAAGATGAACAAGTCATGGCTCTCAGAGGACTTTTCTTCCCTTGGGTCAGCCAGGGGACGGGAAAGGCACGCGTATTTTTGAGAGTGCTTCATGCAAAGCATCTTTTTCTTTTTCAAAAGGGGGCTCAACCGATGCCAGTCAAGTGGGGTGTGTGTGGCCCAGTTAGTGGAAACGAGGGAGACTGTGGTTGGAGTCCCCTCGCTGTGTTTCTAAAAGAACCAAGATGAACAAGTCATGGCTTTCAGAGGACTTTTCTTCCCCTCGGTCATCCAGGGGACGGGAAAGGCACGCGTATTTTTGAGAGTGCTTCATGCAAAGCATCTTTTTCTTTTTCAAAAGGGGGCTCAACCGATGCCAGTCAAGTGGGGTGTGTGTGGCCCAGTTAGTGGAAACGAGGGAGACTGTGGTTGGAGTCCCCTCGCTGTGTTTCTAAAAGAACCAAGATGAACAAGTCATGGCTTTCAGAGGACTTTTCTTCCCCTCGGTCATCCAGGGGACGGGAAAGGCACGCGTATTTTTGAGAGTGCTTCATGCAAAGCATCTTTTTCTTTTTCAAAAGGGGGCTCAACCGATGCCAGTCAAGTGGGGTGTGTGTGGCCCAGTTAGTGGAAACGAGGGAGACTGTGGTTGGAGTCCCCTCGCTGTGTTTCTAAAAGAACCAAGATGAACAAGTCATGGCTCTCAGAGGACTTTTCTTCCCTTGGGTCAGCCAGGGGACGGGAAAGGCACGCGTATTTTTGAGAGTGCTTCATGCAAAGCATCTTTTTCTTTTTCAAAAGGGGGCTCAACCGATGCCAGTCAAGTGGGGTGTGTGTGGCCCAGTTAGTGGAAACGAGGGAGACTGTGGTTGGAGTCCCCTCGCTGTGTTTCTAAAAGAACCAAGATGAACAAGTCATGGCTCTCAGAGGACTTTTCTTCCCCTGGGTCAGCCAGGGGACGGGAAAGGCACGCGTATTTTTGAGAGTGCTTCATGCAAAGCATCTTTTTCTTTTTCAAAAGGGGGCTCAACCGATGCCAGTCAAGTGGGGTGTGTGTGGCCCAGTTAGTGGAAACGAGGGAGACTGTGGTTGGAGTCCCCTCGCTGTGTTTCTAAAAGAACCAAGATGAACAAGTCATGGCTCTCAGAGGACTTTTCTTCCCTTGGGTCAGCCAGGGGACGGGAAAGGCACGCGTATTTTTGAGAGTGCTTCATGCAAAGCATCTTTTTCTTTTTGAAAAGGGGGCTCAACCGATGCCAGTCAAGTGGGGTGTGTGTGGCCCAGTTAGTGGAAACGAGGGAGACTGTGGTTGGAGTCCCCTCGCTGTGTTTCTAAAAGAACCAAGATGAACAAGTCATGGCTCTCAGAGGACTTTTCTTCCCCTGGGTCAGCCAGGGGACGGGAAAGGCACGCGTATTTTTGAGAGTGCTTCATGCAAAGCATCTTTTTCTTTTTCAAAAGGGGGCTCAACCGATGCCAGTCAAGTGGGGTGTGTGTGGCCCAATTAGTGGAAACGAGGGAGACTGTGGTTGGAGTCCCCTCGCTGTGTTTCTAAAAGAACCAAGATGAACAAGTCATGGCTTTCAGAGGACTTTTCTTCCCCTCGGTCATCCAGGGGACGGGAAAGGCACGCGTATTTTTGACAGTGCTTCATGCAAAGCATCTTTTTCTTTTTCAAAAGGGGGCTCAACCGATGCCAGTCAAGTGGGGTGTGTGTGGCCCAGTTAGTGGAAACGAGGGAGACTGTGGTTGGAGTCCCCTCGCTGTGTTTCTAAAAGAACCAAGATGAACAAGTCATGGCTCTCAGAGGACTTTTCTTCCCCTGGGTCAGCCAGGGGACGGCAAAGGCACGCGTATTTTTGAGAGTGCTTCATGCAAAGCATCTTTTTCTTTTTCAAAAGGGGGCTCAACCGATGCCAGTCAAGTGGGGTGTGTGTGGCCCAGTTAGTGGAAACGAGGGAGACTGTGGTTGGAGTCCCCTCGCTGTGTTTCTAAAAGAACCAAGATGAACAAGTCATGGCTCTCAGAGGACTTTTCTTCCCCTGGGTCAGCCAGGGGACGGGAAAGGCACGCGTATTTTTGAGAGTGCTTCATGCAAAGCATCTTTTTCTTTTTAAAAAGGGGGCTCAACCGATGCCAGTCAAGTGGGGTGTGTGTGGCCCAGTTAGTGGAAACGAGGGAGACTGTGGTTGGAGTCCCCTCGCTGTGTTTCTAAAAGAACCAAGATGAACAAGTCATGGCTCTCAGAGGACTTTTCTTCCCCTGGGTCAGCCAGGGGACGGGAAAGGCACGCGTATTTTTGAGAGTGCTTCATGCAAAGCATCTTTTTCTTTTTCAAAAGGGGGCTCAACCGATGCCAGTCAAGTGGGGTGTGTGTGGCCCAATTAGTGGCAACGAGGGAGACTGTGGTTGGAGCCCCCTCGCTGTGTTTCTAAAAGAACCAAGATGAACAAGTCATGGCTTTCAGAGGACTTTTCTTCCCCTCGGTCATCCAGGGGACGGGAAAGGCACGCGTATTTTTGAGAGTGCTTCATGCAAAGCATCTTTTTCTTTTTCAAAAGGGGGCTCAACCGATGCCAGTCAAGTGGGGTGTGTGTGGCCCAGTTAGTGGAAACGAGGGAGACTGTGGTTGGAGTCCCCTCGCTGTGTTTCTAAAAGAACCAAGATGAACAAGTCATGGCTCTCAGAGGACTTTTCTTCCCTTGGGTCAGCCAGGGGACGGGAAAGGCACGCGTATTTTTGAGAGTGCTTCATGCAAAGCATCTTTTTCTTTTTCAAAAGGGGGCTCAACCGATGCCAGTCAAGTGGGGTGTGTGTGGCCCAGTTAGTGGAAACGAGGGAGACTGTGGTTGGAGTCCCCTCGCTGTGTTTCTAAAAGAACCAAGATGAACAAGTCATGGCTCTCAGAGGACTTTTCTTCCCCTGGGTCAGCCAGGGGACGGGAAAGGCACGCGTATTTTTGAGAGTGCTTCATGCAAAGCATCTTTTTCTTTTTCAAAAGGGGGCTCAACCGATGCCAGTCAAGTGGGGTGTGTGTGGCCCAGTTAGTGGAAACGAGGGAGACTGTGGTTGGAGTCCCCTCGCTGTGTTTCTAAAAGAACCAAGATGAACAAGTCATGGCTCTCAGAGGACTTTTCTTCCCTTTGGTTAGCCAGGGGACGGGAAAGGCACGCGTATTTTTGAGAGTGCTTCATGCAAAGCATCTTTTTCTTTTTCAAAAGGGGGCTCAACCGATGCCAGTCAAGTGGGGTGTGTGTGGCCCAGTTAGTGGAAACGAGGGAGACTGTGGTTGGAGTCCCCTCGCTGTGTTTCTAAAAGAACCAAGATGAACAAGTCATGGCTCTCAGAGGACTTTTCTTCCCTTGGGTCAGCCAGGGGACGGGAAAGGCACGCGTATTTTTGAGAGTGCTTCATGCAAAGCATCTTTTTCTTTTTCAAAAGGGGGCTCAACCGATGCCAGTCAAGTGGGGTGTGTGTGGCCCAGTTAGTGGAAACGAGGGAGACTGTGGTTGGAGTCCCCTCGCTGTGTTTCTAAAAGAACCAAGATGAACAAGTCATGGCTTTCAGAGGACTTTTCTTCCCCTCGGTCATCCAGGGGACGGGAAAGGCACGCGTATTTTTGAGAGTGCTTCATGCAAAGCATCTTTTTCTTTTTCAAAAGGGGGCTCAACCGATGCCAGTCAAGTGGGGTGTGTGTGGCCCAGTTAGTGGAAACGAGGGAGACTGTGGTTGGAGTCCCCTCGCTGTGTTTCTAAAAGAACCAAGATGAACAAGTCATGGCTTTCAGAGGACTTTTCTTCCCCTCGGTCATCCAGGGGACGGGAAAGGCACGCGTATTTTTGAGAGTGCTTCATGCAAAGCATCTTTTTCTTTTTCAAAAGGGGGCTCAACCGATGCCAGTCAAGTGGGGTGTGTGTGGCCCAGTTAGTGGAAACGAGGGAGACTGTGGTTGGAGTCCCCTCGCTGTGTTTCTAAAAGAACCAAGATGAACAAGTCATGGCTCTCAGAGGACTTTTCTTCCCTTGGGTCAGCCAGGGGACGGGAAAGGCACGCGTATTTTTGAGAGTGCTTCATGCAAAGCATCTTTTTCTTTTTCAAAAGGGGGCTCAACCGATGCCAGTCAAGTGGGGTGTGTGTGGCCCAGTTAGTGGAAACGAGGGAGACTGTGGTTGGAGTCCCCTCGCTGTGTTTCTAAAAGAACCAAGATGAACAAGTCATGGCTCTCAGAGGACTTTTCTTCCCCTGGGTCAGCCAGGGGACGGGAAAGGCACGCGTATTTTTGAGAGTGCTTCATGCAAAGCATCTTTTTCTTTTTCAAAAGGGGGCTCAACCGATGCCAGTCAAGTGGGGTGTGTGTGGCCCAGTTAGTGGAAACGAGGGAGACTGTGGTTGGAGTCCCCTCGCTGTGTTTCTAAAAGAACCAAGATGAACAAGTCATGGCTCTCAGAGGACTTTTCTTCCCTTGGGTCAGCCAGGGGACGGGAAAGGCACGCGTATTTTTGAGAGTGCTTCATGCAAAGCATCTTTTTCTTTTTCAAAAGGGGGCTCAACCGATGCCAGTCAAGTGGGGTGTGTGTGGCCCAGTTAGTGGAAACGAGGGAGACTGTGGTTGGAGTCCCCTCGCTGTGTTTCTAAAAGAACCAAGATGAACAAGTCATGGCTTTCAGAGGACTTTTCTTCCCCTCGGTCATCCAGGGGACGGGAAAGGCACGCGTATTTTTGAGAGTGCTTCATGCAAAGCATCTTTTTCTTTTTCAAAAGGGGGCTCAACCGATGCCAGTCAAGTGGGGTGTGTGTGGCCCAGTTAGTGGAAACGAGGGAGACTGTGGTTGGAGTCCCCTCGCTGTGTTTCTAAAAGAACCAAGATGAACAAGTCATGGCTCTCAGAGGACTTTTCTTCCCCTGGGTCAGCCAGGGGACGGGAAAGGCACGCGTATTTTTGAGAGTGCTTCATGCAAAGCATCTTTTTCTTTTTCAAAAGGGGGCTCAACCGATGCCAGTCAAGTGGGGTGTGTGTGGCCCAATTAGTGGCAACGAGGGAGACTGTGGTTGGAGTCCCCTCGCTGTGTTTCTAAAAGAACCAAGATGAACAAGTCATGGCTTTCAGAGGACTTTTCTTCCCCTCGGTCATCCAGGGGACGGGAAAGGCACGCGTATTTTTGAGAGTGCTTCATGCAAAGCATCTTTTTCTTTTTCAAAAGGGGGCTCAACCGATGCCAGTCAAGTGGGGTGTGTGTGGCCCAGTTAGTGGAAACGAGGGAGACTGTGGTTGGAGTCCCCTCGCTGTGTTTCTAAAAGAACCATGATGAACAAGTCATGGCTCTCAGAGGACTTTTCTTCCCCTGGGTCAGCCAGGGGACGGGAAAGGCACGCGTATTTTTGAGAGTGCTTCATGCAAAGCATCTTTTTCTTTTTCAAAAGGGGGCTCAACCGATGCCAGTCAAGTGGGGTGTGTGTGGCCCAGTTAGTGGAAACGAGGGAGACTGTGGTTGGAGTCCCCTCGCTGTGTTTCTAAAGAACCAAGATGAACAAGTCATGGCTCTCAGAGGACTTTTCTTCCCCTGGGTCAGCCAGGGGACGGGAAAGGCACGCGTATTTTTGAGAGTGCTTCATGCAAAGCATCTTTTTCTTTTTCAAAAGGGGGCTCAACCGATGCCAGTCAAGTGGGGTGTGTGTGGCCCAATTAGTGGCAACGAGGGAGACTGTGGTTGGAGTCCCCTCGCTGTGTTTCTAAAAGAACCAAGATGAACAAGTCATGGCTTTCAGAGGACTTTTCTTCCCCTCGGTCATCCAGGGGACGGGAAAGGCACGCGTATTTTTGAGAGTGCTTCATGCAAAGCATCTTTTTCTTTTTCAAAAGGGGGCTCAACCGATGCCATTCAAGTGGGGTGTGTGTGGCCCAGTTAGTGGAAACGAGGGAGACTGTGGTTGGAGTCCCCTCGCTGTGTTTCTAAAAGAACCAAGATGAACAAGTCATGGCTCTCAGAGGACTTTTCTTCCCCTGGGTCAGCCAGGGGACGGGAAAGGCACGCGTATTTTTGAGAGTGCTTCATGCAAAGCATCTTTTTCTTTTTCAAAAGGGGGCTCAACCGATGCCAGTCAAGTGGGGTGTGTGTGGCCCAATTAGTGGCAACGAGGGAGACTGTGGTTGGAGTCCCCTCGCTGTGTTTCTAAAAGAACCAAGATGAACAAGTCATGGCTTTCAGAGGACTTTTCTTCCCCTCGGTCATCCAGGGGACGGGAAAGGCACGCGTATTTTTGAGAGTGCTTCATGCAAAGCATCTTTTTCTTTTTCAAAAGGGGGCTCAACCGATGCCAGTCAAGTGGGGTGTGTGTGGCCCAGTTAGTGGAAACGAGGGAGACTGTGGTTGGAGTCCCCTCGCTGTGTTTCTAAAAGAACCAAGATGAACAAGTCATGGCTCTCAAAGGACTTTTCTTCCCCTGGGTCAGCCAGGGGACGGGAAAGGCACGCGTATTTTTGAGAGTGCTTCATGCAAAGCATCTTTTTCTTTTTCAAAAGGGGGCTCAACCGATGACAGTCAAGTGGGGTGTGTGTGGCCCAGTTAGTGGAAACGAGGGAGACTGTGGTTGGAGTCCCCTCGCTGTGTTTCTAAAAGAACCAAGATGAACAAGTCATGGCTCTCAGAGGACTTTTCTTCCCCTGGGTCAGCCAGGGGACGGGAAAGGCACGCGTATTTTTGAGAGTGCTTCATGCAAACCATCTTTTTCTTTTTCAAAAGGGGGCTCAACCGATGCCAGTCAAGTGGGGTGTGTGTGGCCCAATTAGTGGCAACGATGGAGACTGTGGTTGGAGTCCCCTCGCTGTGTTTCTAAAAGAACCAAGATGAACAAGTCATGGCTTTCAGAGGACTTTTCTTCCCCTCGGTCATCCAGGGGACGGGAAAGGCACACGTATTTTTGAGAGTGCTTCATGCAAAGCATCTTTTTCTTTTTCAAAAGGGGGCTCAACCGATGCCAGTCAAGTGGGGTGTGTGTGGCCCAGTTAGTGGAAACGAGGGAGACTGTGGTTGGAGTCCCCTCGCTGTGTTTCTAAAAGAACCAAGATGAACAAGTCATGGCTCTCAGAGGACTTTTCTTCCCCTGGGTCAGCCAGGGGACGGGAAAGGCACGCGTATTTTTGAGAGTGCTTCATGCAAAGCATCTTTTTCTTTTTCAAAAGGGGGCTCAACCGATGCCAGTCAAGTGGGGTGTGTGTGGCCCAATTAGTGGCAACGAGGGAGACTGTGGTTGGAGTCCCCTCGCTGTGTTTCTAAAAGAACCAAGATGAACAAGTCATGGCTTTCAGAGGACTTTTCTTCCCCTCGGTCATCCAGGGGACGGGAAAGGCACGCGTATTTTTGAGAGTGCTTCATGCAAAGCATCTTTTTCTTTTTCAAAAGGGGGCTCAACCGATGCCAGTCAAGTGGGGTGTGTGTGGCCCAGTTAGTGGAAACGAGGGAGACTGTGGTTGGAGTCCCCTCGCTGTGTTTCTAAAAGAACCAAGATGAACAAGTCATGGCTCTCAGAGGACTTTTCTTCCCCTGGGTCAGCCAGGGGACGGGAAAGGCACGCGTATTTTTGAGAGTGCTTCATGCAAAGCATCTTTCTCTTTTTCAAAAGGGGGCTCAACCGATGCCAGTCAAGTGGGGTGTGTGTGACCCAATTAGTGGCAACGAGGGAGACTGTGGTTGGAGTCCCCTCGCTGTGTTTCTAAAAGAACCAAGATGAACAAGTCATGGCTTTCAGAGGACTTTTCTTCCCCTGGGTCATCCAGGGGACGGGAAAGGCACTCGTATTTTTGAGAGTGCTTCATGCAAAGCATCTTTTTCTTTTTCAAAAGGGGGCTCAACCGATGCCAGTCAAGTGGGGTGTGTGTGGCCCAGTTAGTGGAAACGAGGGAGACTGTGGTTGGAGTCCCCTCGCTGTGTTTCTAAAAGAACCAAGATGAACAAGTCATGGCTCTCAGAGGACTTTTCTTCCCCTGGGTCAGCCAGGGGACGGGAAAGGCACGCGTATTTTTGAGAGTGCTTCATGCAAAGCATCTTTTTCTTTTTCAAAAGGGGGCTCAACCGATGCCAGTCAAGTGGGGTGTGTGTGGCCCAGTTAGTGGAAACGAGGGAGACTGTGGTTGGAGTCCCCTCGCTGTGTTTCTAAAAGAACCAAGATGAACAAGTCATGGCTCTCAGAGGACTTTTCTTCCCCTGGGTCAGCCAGGGGACGGGAAAGGCACGCGTATTTTTGAGAGTGCTTCATGCAAAGCATCTTTTTCTTTTTCAAAAGGGGGCTCAACCGATGCCAGTCAAGTGGGGTGTGTGTGGCCCAATTAGTGGCAATGAGGGAGACTGTGGTTGGAGTCCCCTCGCTGTGTTTCTAAAAGAACCAAGATGAACAAGTCATGGCTTTCAGAGGACTTTTCTTCCCCTCGGTCATCCAGGGGACGGGAAAGGCACGCGTATTTTTGAGAGTGCTTCATGCAAAGCATCTTTTTCTTTTTCAAAAGGGGGCTCAACCGATGCCAGTCAAGTGGGGTGTGTGTGGCCCAGTTAGTGGAAACGAGGGAGACTGTGGTTGGAGTCCCCTCGCTGTGTTTCTAAAAGAACCAAGATGAACAAGTCATGGCTCTCAGAGGACTTTTCTTCCCCTGGGTCAGCCAGGGGACGGGAAAGGCATGCGTATTTTTGAGAGTGCTTCATGCAAAGCATCTTTTTCTTTTTCAAAAGGGGGCTCAACCGATGCCAGTCAAGTGGGGTGTGTGTGGCCCAATTAGTGGCAACGAGGGAGACTGTGGTTGGAGTCCCCTCGCTGTGTTTCTAAAAGAACCAAGATGAACAAGTCATGGCTTTCAGAGGACTTTTCTTCCCCTCGGTCATCCAGGGGACGGGAAAGGCACGCGTATTTTTGAGAGTGCTTCATGCAAAGCATCTTTTTCTTTTTCAAAAGGGGGCTCAACCGATGCCAGTCAAGTGGGGTGTGTGTGGCCCAGTTAGTGGAAACGAGGGAGACTGTGGTTGGAGTCCCCTCGCTGTGTTTCTAAAAGAACCAAGATGAACAAGTCATGGCTCTCAAAGGACTTTTCTTCCCCTGGGTCAGCCAGGGGACGGGAAAGGCACGCGTATTTTTGAGAGTGCTTCATGCAAAGCATCTTTTTCTTTTTCAAAAGGGGGCTCAACCGATGCCAGTCAAGTGGGGTGTGTGTGGCCCAGTTAGTGGAAACGAGGGAGACTGTGGTTGGAGTCCCCTCGCTGTGTTTCTAAAAGAACCAAGATGAACAAGTCATGGCTCTCAGAGGACTTTTCTTCCCCTGGGTCAGCCAGGGGACGGGAAAGGCACGCGTATTTTTGAGAGTGCTTCATGCAAAGCATCTTTTTCTTTTTCAAAAGGGGGCTCAACCGATGCCAGTCAAGTGGGGTGTGTGTGGCCCAATTAGTGGCAACGAGGGAGACTGTGGTTGGAGTCCCCTCGCTGTGTTTCTAAAAGAACCAAGATGAACAAGTCATGGCTTTCAGAGGACTTTTCTTCCCCTCGGTCATCCAGGGGACGGGAAAGGCACGCGTATTTTTGAGAGTGCTTCATGCAAAGCATCTTTTTCTTTTTCAAAAGGGGGCTCAACCGATGCCAGTCAAGTGGGGTGTGTGTGGCCCAGTTAGTGGAAACGAGGGAGACTGTGGTTGGAGTCCCCTCGCTGTGTTTTTAAAAGAATCAAGATGAACAAGTCATGGCTCTCAGAGGACTTTTCTTCCCCTGGGTCAGCCAGGGGACGGGAAAGGCACGCGTATTTTTGAGAGTGCTTCATGCAAAGCATCTTTTTCTTTTTCAAAAGGGGGCTCAACCGATGCCAGTCAAGTGGGGTGTGTGTGGCCCAATTAGTGGCAACGAGGGAGACTGTGGTTGGAGTCCCCTCGCTGTGTTTCTAAAAGAACCAAGATGAACAAGTCATGGCTTTCAGAGGACTTTTCTTCCCCTCGGTCATCCAGGGGACGGGAAAGGCACGCGTATTTTTGAGAGTGCTTCATGCAAAGCATCTTTTTCTTTTTCAAAAGGGGGCTCAACCGATGCCAGTCAAGTGGGGTGTGTGTGGCCCAGTTAGTGGAAACGAGGGAGACTGTGGTTGGAGTCCCCTCGCTGTGTTTCTAAAAGAACCAAGATGAACAAGTCATGGCTCTCAAAGGACTTTTCTTCCCCTGGGTCAGCCAGGGGACGGGAAAGGCACGCGTATTTTTGAGAGTGCTTCATGCAAAGCATCTTTTTCTTTTTCAAAAGGGGGCTCAACCGATGACAGTCAAGTGGGGTGTGTGTGGCCCAGTTAGTGGAAACGAGGGAGACTGTGGTTGGAGTCCCCTCGCTGTGTTTCTAAAAGAACCAAGATGAACAAGTCATGGCTCTCAGAGGACTTTTCTTCCCCTGGGTCAGCCAGGGGACGGGAAAGGCACGCGTATTTTTGAGAGTGCTTCATGCAAAGCATCTTTTTCTTTTTCAAAAGGGGGCTCAACCGATGCCAGTCAAGTGGGGTGTGTGTGGCCCAATTAGTGGCAACGATGGAGACTGTGGTTGGAGTCCCCTCGCTGTGTTTCTAAAAGAACCAAGATGAACAAGTCATGGCTTTCAGAGGACTTTTCTTCCCCTCGGTCATCCAGGGGACGGGAAAGGCACGCGTATTTTTGAGAGTGCTTCATGCAAAGCATCTTTTTCTTTTTCAAAAGGGGGCTCAACCGATGCCAGTCAAGTGGGGTGTGTGTGGCCCAGTTAGTGGAAACGAGGGAGACTGTGGTTGGAGTCCCCTCGCTGTGTTTCTAAAAGAACAAAGATGAACAAGTCATGGCTCTCAGAGGACTTTTCTTCCCCTGGGTCAGCCAGGGGACGGGAAAGGCACGCGTATTTTTGAGAGTGCTTCATGCAAAGCATCTTTTTCTTTTTCAAAAGGGGGCTCAACCGATGCCAGTCAAGTGGGGTGTGTGTGGCCCAATTAGTGGCAACGAGGGAGACTGTGGTTGGAGTCCCCTCGCTGTGTTTCTAAAAGAACCAAGATGAACAAGTCATGGCTTTCAGAGGACTTTTCTTCCCCTCGGTCATCCAGGGGACGGGAAAGGCACGCGTATTTTTGAGAGTGCTTCATGCAAAGCATCTTTTTCTTTTTCAAAAGGGGGCTCAACCGATGCCAGTCAAGTGGGGTGTGTGTGGCCCAGTTAGTGGAAACGAGGGAGACTGTGGTTGGAGTCCCCTCGCTGTGTTTCTAAAAGAACCAAGATGAACAAGTCATGGCTCTCAGAGGACTTTTCTTCCCCTGGGTCAGCCAGGGGACGGGAAAGGCACGCGTATTTTTGAGAGTGCTTCATGCAAAGCATCTTTTTCTTTTTCAAAAGGGGGCTCAACCGATGCCAGTCAAGTGGGGTGTGTGTGACCCAATTAGTGGCAACGAGGGAGACTGTGGTTGGAGTCCCCTCGCTGTGTTTCTAAAAGAACCAAGATGAACAAGTCATGGCTTTCAGAGGACTTTTCTTCCCCTGGGTCATCCAGGGGACGGGAAAGGCACTCGTATTTTTGAGAGTGCTTCATGCAAAGCATCTTTTTCTTTTTCAAAAGGGGGCTCAACCGATGCCAGTCAAGTGGGGTGTGTGTGGCCCAGTTAGTGGAAACGAGGGAGACTGTGGTTGGAGTCCCCTCGCTGTGTTTCTAAAAGAACCAAGATGAACAAGTCATGGCTCTCAGAGGACTTTTCTTCCCCTGGGTCAGCCAGGGGACGGGAAAGGCACGCGTATTTTTGAGAGTGCTTCATGCAAAGCATCTTTTTCTTTTTCAAAAGGGGGCTCAACCGATGCCAGTCAAGTGGGGTGTGTGTGGCCCAGTTAGTGGAAACGAGGGAGACTGTGGTTGGAGTCCCCTCGCTGTGTTTCTAAAAGAACCAAGATGAACAAGTCATGGCTCTCAGAGGACTTTTCTTCCCCTGGGTCAGCCAGGGGACGGGAAAGGCACGCGTATTTTTGAGAGTGCTTCATGCAAAGCATCTTTTTCTTTTTCAAAAGGGGGCTCAACCGATGCCAGTCAAGTGGGGTGTGTGTGGCCCAATTAGTGGCAACGAGGGAGACTGTGGTTGGAGTCCCCTCGCTGTGTTTCTAAAAGAACCAAGATGAACAAGTCATGGCTTTCAGAGGACTTTTCTTCCCCTCGGTCATCCAGGGGACGGGAAAGGCACGCGTATTTTTGAGAGTGCTTCATGCAAAGCATCTTTTTCTTTTTCAAAAGGGGGCTCAACCGATGCCAGTCAAGTGGAGTGTGTGTGGCCCAATTAGTGGCAACGAGGGAGACTGTGGTTGGAGTCCCCTCGCTGTGTTTCTAAAAGAACCAAGATGAACAAGTCATGGCTCTCAGAGGACTTTTCTTCCCTTGTGTCAGCCAGGGGACGGGAAAGGCACGCGTATTTTTGAGAGTGCTTCATGCAAAGCATCTTTTTCTTTTTCAAAAGGGGGCTCAACCGATGCCAGTCAAGTGGGGTGTGTGTGGCCCAGTTAGTGGAAACGAGGGAGACTGTGGTTGGAGTCCCCTCACTGTGTTTCTAAAAGAACCAAGATGAACAAGTCATGGCTCTCAGAGGACTTTTCTTCCCCTGGGTCAGCCAGGGGACGGGAAAGGCACGCGTATTTTTGAGAGTGCTTCATGCAAAGCATCTTTTTCTTTTTCAAAAGGGGGCTCAACCGATGCCAGTCAAGTGGGGTGTGTGTGGCCCAGTTAGTGGAAACGAGGGAGACTGTGGTTGGAGTCCCCTCGCTGTGTTTCTAAAAGAACCAAGATGAACAAGTCATGGCTCTCAGAGGACTTTTCTTCCCTTGGGTCAGCCAGGGGACGGGAAAGGCACGCGTATTTTTGAGAGTGCTTCATGCAAAGCATCTTTTTCTTTTTCAAAAGGGGGCTCAACCGATGCCAGTCAAGTGGGGTGTGTGTGGCCCAGTTAGTGGAAACGAGGGAGACTGTGGTTGGAGTCCCCTCGCTGTGTTTCTAAAAGAACCAAGATGAACAAGTCATGGCTCTCAGAGGACTTTTCTTCCCCTGGGTCAGCCAGGGGACGGGAAAGGCACGCGTATTTTTGAGAGTGCTTCATGCAAAGCATCTTTTTCTTTTTCAAAAGGGGGCTCAACCGATGCCAGTCAAGTGGGGTGTGTGTGGCCCAGTTAGTGGAAACGAGTGAGACTGTGGTTGGAGTCCCCTCGCTGTGTTTCTAAAAGAACCAAGATGAACAAGTCATGGCTCTCAAAGGACTTTTCTTCCCCTGGGTCAGCCAGGGGATGGGAAAGGCACGCGTATTTTTGAGAGTGCTTCATGCAAAGCATCTTTTTCTTTTTCAAAAGGGGGCTGAACCGATGCCAGTCAAGTGGGGTGTGTGTGGCCCAGTTAGTGGAAACGAGGGAGACTGTGGTTGGAGTCCCCTCGCTGTGTTTCTAAAAGAACCAAGATGAACAAGTCATGGCTCTCAGAGGACTTTTCTTCCCCTGGGTCAGCCAGGGGACGGGAAAGGCACGCGTATTTTTGAGAGTGCTTCATGCAAACCATCTTTTTCTTTTTCAAAAGGCGGCTCAACCGATGCAGTCAAGTGGGGTGTGTGTGGCCCAATTAGTGGCAACGAGGGAGACTGTGGTTGGAGTCCCCTCGCTGTGTTTCTAAAAGAACCAAGATGAACAAGTCATGGCTTTCAGAGGACTTTTCTTCCCCTCGGTCATCCAGGGGACGGGAAAGGCACGCGTATTTTTGAGAGTGCTTCATGCAAAGCATCTTTTTCTTTTTCAAAAGGGGGCTCAACCGATGCCAGTCAAGTGGGGTGTGTGTGCCCAGTTAGTGGAAACGAGGGAGACTGTGGTTGGCGTCCCCTCGCTGTCTTTCTAAAAGAACCAAGATGAACAAGTCATGGCTCTCAGAGGACTTTTCTTCCCCTGGGTCAGCCAGGGGACGGGAAAGGCACGCGTATTTTTGAGAGTGCTTCATGCAAAGCATCTTTTTCTTTTTCAAAAGGGGGCTCAACCGATGCCAGTCAAGTGGGGTGTGTGTGGCCCAATTAGTGGCAACGAGGGAGACTGTGGTTGGAGTCCCCTCGCTGTGTTTCTAAAAGAACCAAGATGAACAAGTCATGGCTCTCAGAGGACTTTTCTTCCCCTGGGTCAGCCAGGGGACGGGAAAGGCACGCGTATTTTTGAGAGTGCTTCATGCAAAGCATCTTTTTCTTTTTCAAAAGGGGGCTCAACCGATGCCAGTCAAGTGGGGTGTGTGTGACCCAATTAGTGGCAACGAGGGAGACTGTGGTTGGAGTCCCCTCGCTGTGTTTTTAAAAGAACCAAGATGAACAAGTCATGGCTTTCAGAGGACTTTTCTTCCCCTGGGTCATCCAGGGGACGGGAAAGGCACTCGTATTTTTGAGAGTGCTTCATGCAAAGCATCTTTTTCTTTTTCAAAAGGGGGCTCAACCGATGCCAGTCAAGTGGGGTGTGTGTGGCCCAGTTAGTGGAAACGAGGGAGACTGTGGTTGGAGTCCCCTCGCTGTGTTTCTAAAAGAACCAATATGAACAAGTCATGGCTCTCAGAGGACTTTTCTTCCCCTGGGTCAGCCAGGGGACGGGAAAGGCACGCGTATTTTTGAGAGTGCTTAATGCAAAGCATCTTTTTCTTTTTCAAAAGGGGGCTCAACCGATGCCAGTCAAGTGGGGTGTGTGTGGCCCAGTTAGTGGAAACGAGGGAGACTGTGGTTGGAGTCCCCTCGCTGTGTTTCTAAAAGTACCAAGATGAACAAGTCATGGCTCTCAGAGGACTTTTCTTCCCCTGGGTCAGCCAGGGGACGGGAAAGGCACGCGTATTTTTGAGAGTGCTTCATGCAAAGCATCTTTTTCTTTTTCAAAAGGGGGCTCAACCGATGCCAGTCAAGTGGGGTGTGTGTGGCCCAATTAGTGGCAATGAGGGAGACTGTGGTTGGAGTCCCCTCGCTGTGTTTCTAAAAGAACCAAGATGAACAAGTCATGGCTTTCAGAGGACTTTTCTTCCCCTCGGTCATCCAGGGGACGGGAAAGGCACGCGTATTTTTGAGAGTGCTTCATGCAAAGCATCTTTTTCTTTTTCAAAAGGGGGCTCAACCGATGCCAGTCAAGTGGGGTGTGTGTGGCCCAGTTAGTGGAAACGAGGGAGACTGTGGTTGGAGTCCCCTCGCTGTGTTTCTAAAAGAACCAAGATGAACAAGTCATGGCTCTCAGAGGACTTTTCTTCCCCTGGGTCAGCCAGGGGACGGGAAAGGCATGCGTATTTTTGAGAGTGCTTCATGCAAAGCATCTTTTTCTTTTTCAAAAGGGGGCTCAACCGATGCCAGTCAAGTGGGGTGTGTGTGGCCCAATTAGTGGCAACGAGGGAGACTGTGGTTGGAGTCCCCTCGCTGTGTTTCTAAAAGAACCAAGATGAACAAGTCATGGCTTTCGGAGGACTTTTCTTCCCCTCGGTCATCCAGGGGACGGGAAAGGCACGCGTATTTTTGAGAGTGCTTCATGCAAAGCATCTTTTTCTTTTTCAAAAGGGGGCTCAACCGATGCCAGTCAAGTGGGGTGTGTGTGGCCCAGTTAGTGGAAACGAGGGAGACTGTGGTTGGAGTCCCCTTGCTGTGTTTCTAAAAGAACCAAGATGAACAAGTCATGGCTCTCAGAGGACTTTTCTTCCCCTGGGTCAGCCAGGGGATGGGAAAGGCACGCGTATTTTTGAGAGTGCTTCATGCAAAGCATCTTTTTCTTTTTCAAAAGGGGGCTCAACCGATGCCAGTCAAGTGGGGTGTGTGTGGCCCAGTTAGTGGAAACGAGGGAGACTGTGGTTGGAGTCCCCTCGCTGTGTTTCTAAAAGAACCAAGATGAACAAGTCATGGCTCTCAGAGGACTTTTCTTCCACTGGGTCAGCCAGGGGACGGGAAAGGCACGCGTATTTTTGAGAGTGCTTCATGCAAAGCATCTTTTTCTTTTTCAAAAGGGGGCTCAACCGATGCCAGTCAAGTGGGGTGTGTGTGGCCCAGTTAGTGGAAACGAGGGAGACTGTGGTTGGAGTCCCCTCGCTGTGTTTCTAAAAGAACCAAGATGAACAAGTCATGGCTCTCAGAGGACTTTTCTTCCCCTGGGTCAGCCAGGGGACGGGAAAGGCACGCGTATTTTTGAGAGTGCTTCATGCAAAGCATCTTTTTCTTTTTCAAAAGGGGGCTCAACCGATGCCAGTCAAGTGGGGTGTGTGTGGCCCAATTAGTGGCAACGAGGGAGACTGTGGTTGGAGTCCCCTCGCTGTGTTTCTAAAAGAACCAAGATGAACAAGTCATGGCTTTCAGAGGACTTTTCTTCCCCTCGGTCATCCAGGGGACGGGAAAGGCACACGTATTTTTGAGAGTGCTTCATGCAAAGCATCTTTTTCTTTTTCAAAAGGGGGCTCAACCGATGCCAGTCAAGTGGGGTGTGTGTGGCCCAGTTAGTGGAAACGAGGGAGACTGTGGTTGGAGTCCCCTCGCTGTGTTTCTAAAAGAACCAAGATGAACAAGTCATGGCTCTCAGAGGACTTTTCTTCCCCTGGGTCAGCCAGGGGACGGGAAAGGCACGCGTATTTTTGAGAGTGCTTCATGCAAAGCATCTTTTTCTTTTTCAAAAGGGGGCTCAACCGATGCCAGTCAAGTGGGGTGTGTGTGGCCCAGTTAGTGGAAACGAGGGAGACTGTGGTTGGAGTCCCCTCGCTGTGTTTCTAAAAGAACCAAGATGAACAAGTCATGGCTCTCAGAGGACTTTTCTTCCCCTGGGTCAGCCAGGGGACGGGAAAGGTATGCGTATTTTTGAGAGTGCTTCATGCAAAGCATCTTTTTCTTTTTCAAAAGGGGGCTCAACCGATGCCAGTCAAGTGGGGTCTGTGTGGCCAATTAGTGGCAACGAGGGAGACTGTGGTTGGAGTCCCCTCGCTGTGTTTCTAAAAGAACCAAGATGAACAAGTCATGGCTTTCAGAGGACTTTTCTTCCCCTCGGTCATCCAGGGGACGGGAAAGGCACGCGTATTTTTGAGAGTGCTTCATGCAAAGCATCTTTTTCTTTTTCAAAAGGGGGCTCAACCGATGCCAGTCAAGTGGGGTGTGTGTGGCCCAGTTAGTGGAAACGAGGGAGACTGTGGTTGGAGTCCCCTCGCTGTGTTTCTAAAAGAACCAAGATGAACAAGTCATGGCTCTCAGAGGACTTTTCTTCCACTGGGTCAGCCAGGGGACGGGAAAGGCACGCGTATTTTTGAGAGTGCTTCATGCAAAGCATCTTTTTCTTTTTCAAAAGGGGGCTCAACCGATGCCAGTCAAGTGGGGTGTGTGTGGCCCAGTTAGTAGAAACGAGGGAGACTGTGGTTGGAGTCCCCTCGCTGTGTTTCTAAAAGAACCAAGATGAACAAGTCATGGCTCTCAGAGGACTTTTCTTCCCCTGGGTCAGCCAGGGGACGGGAAAGGCACGCGTATTTTTGAGAGTGCTTCATGCAAAGCATCTTTTTCTTTTTCAAAAGGGGGCTCAACCGATGCCAGTCAAGTGGGGTGTGTGTGGCCCAATTAGTGGCAACGAGGGAGACTGTGGTTGGAGTCCCCTCGCTGTGTTTCTAAAAGAACCAAGATGAACAAGTCATGGCTTTCAGAGGACTTTTCTTCCCCTCGGTCATCCAGGGGACGGGAAAGGCACACGTATTTTTGAGAGTGCTTCATGCAAAGCATCTTTTTCTTTTTCAAAAGGGGGCTCAACCGATGCCAGTCAAGTGGGGTGTGTGTGGCCCAGTTAGTGGAAACGAGGGAGACTGTGGTTGGAGTCCCCTCGCTGTGTTTCTAAAAGAACCAAGATGAACAAGTCATGGCTCTCAGAGGACTTTTCTTCCCCTGGGTCAGCCAGGGGACGGGAAAGGCACGCGTATTTTTGAGAGTGCTTCATGCAAAGCATCTTTTTCTTTTTCAAAAGGGGGCTCAACCGATGCCAGTCAAGTGGGGTGTGTGTGGCCCAATTAGTGGCAACGAGGGAGACTGTGGTTGGAGTCCCCTCGCTGTGTTTCTAAAAGAACCAAGATGAACAAGTCATGGCTCTCAGAGGACTTTTCTTCCCCTGGGTCAGCCAGGGGACGGGAAAGGCACGCGTATTTTTGAGAGTGCTTCATGCAAAGCATCTTTTTCTTTTTCAAAAGGGGGCTCAACCGATGCCAGTCAAGTGGGGTGTGTGTGGCCCAGTTAGTGGAAACGAGGGAGACTGTGGTTGGAGTCCCCTCGCTGTGTTTCTAAAAGAACCAAGATGAACAAGTCATGGCTCTCAGAGGACTTTTCTTCCCCTGGGTCAGCCAGGGGACGGGAAAGGTATGCGTATTTTTAAGAGTGCTTCATGCAAAGCATCTTTTTCTTTTTCAAAAGGGGGCTCAACCGATGCCAGTCAAGTGGGGTCTGTGTGGCCAATTAGTGGCAACGAGGGAGACTGTGGTTGGAGTCCCCTCGCTGTGTTTCTAAAAGAACCAAGATGAACAAGTCATGGCTTTCAGAGGACTTTTCTTCCCCTCGGTCATCCAGGGGACGGGAAAGGCACGCGTATTTTTGAGAGTGCTTCATGCAAAGCATCTTTTTCTTTTTCAAAAGGGGGCTCAACCGATGCCAGTCAAGTGGGGTGTGTGTGGCCCAGTTAGTGGAAACGAGGGAGACTGTGGTTGGAGTCCCCTCGCTGTGTTTCTAAAAGAACCAAGATGAACAAGTCATGGCTCTCAGAGGACTTTTCTTCCACTGGGTCAGCCAGGGGACGGGAAAGGCACGCGTATTTTTGAGAGTGCTTCATGCAAAGCATCTTTTTCTTTTTCAAAAGGGGGCTCAACCGATGCCAGTCAAGTGGGGTGTGTGTGGCCCAGTTAGTAGAAACGAGGGAGACTGTGGTTGGAGTCCCCTCGCTGTGTTTCTAAAAGAACCAAGATGAACAAGTCATGGCTCTCAGAGGACTTTTCTTCCCCTGGGTCAGCCAGGGGACGGGAAAGGCACGCGTATTTTTGAGAGTGCTTCATGCAAAGCATCTTTTTCTTTTTCAAAAGGGGGCTCAACCGATGCCAGTCAAGTGGGGTGTGTGTGGCCCAATTAGTGGCAACGAGGGAGACTGTGGTTGGAGTCCCCTCGCTGTGTTTCTAAAAGAACCAAGATGAACAAGTCATGGCTTTCAGAGGACTTTTCTTCCCCTCGGTCATCCAGGGGACGGGAAAGGCACACGTATTTTTGAGAGTGCTTCATGCAAAGCATCTTTTTCTTTTTCAAAAGGGGGCTCAACCGATGCCAGTCAAGTGGGGTGTGTGTGGCCCAGTTAGTGGAAACGAGGGAGACTGTGGTTGGAGTCCCCTCGCTGTGTTTCTAAAAGAACCAAGATGAACAAGTCATGGCTCTCAGAGGACTTTTCTTCCCCTGGGTCAGCCAGGGGACGGGAAAGGCACGCGTATTTTTGAGAGTGCTTCATGCAAAGCATCTTTTTCTTTTTCAAAAGGGGGCTCAACCGATGCCAGTCAAGTGGGGTGTGTGTGGCCCAATTAGTGGCAACGAGGGAGACTGTGGTTGGAGTCCCCTCGCTGTGTTTCTAAAAGAACCAAGATGAACAAGTCATGGCTTTCAGAGGACTTTTCTTCCCCTCGGTCATCCAGGGGACGGGAAAGGCACACGTATTTTTGAGAGTGCTTCATGCAAAGCATCTTTTTCTTTTTCAAAAGGGGGCTCAACCGATGCCAGTCAAGTGGGGTGTGTGTGGCCCAGTTAGTGGAAACGAGGGAGACTGTGGTTGGAGTCCCCTCGCTGTGTTTCTAAAAGAACCAAGATGAACAAGTCATGGCTCTCAGAGGACTTTTTTTCCCCTGGGTCAGCCAGGGGACGGGAAAGGCACGCGTATTTTTGAGAGTGCTTCATGCAAAGCATCTTTTTCTTTTTCAAAAGGGGGCTCAACCGATGCCAGTCAAGTGGGGTGTGTGTGGCCCAGTTAGTGGAAACGAGGGAGACTGTGGTTGGAGTCCCCTCGCTGTGTTTCTAAAAGAACCAAGATGAACAAGTCATGGCTCTCAGAGGACTTTTCTTCCCCTGGGTCAGCCAGGGGACGGGAAAGGTATGCGTATTTTTGAGAGTGCTTCATGCAAAGCATCTTTTTCTTTTTCAAAAGGGGGCTCAACCGATGCCAGTCAAGTGGGGTCTGTGTGGCCAATTAGTGGCAACGAGGGAGACTGTGGTTGGAGTCCCCTCGCTGTGTTTCTAAAAGAACCAAGATGAACAAGTCAAGGCTTTCAGAGGACTTTTCTTCCCCTCGGTCATCCAGGGGACGGGAAAGGCACGCGTATTTTTGAGAGTGCTTCATGCAAAGCATCTTTTTCTTTTTCAAAAGGGGGCTCAACCGATGCCAGTCAAGTGGGGTGTGTGTGGCCCAGTTAGTGGAAACGAGGGAGACTGTGGTTGGAGTCCCCTCGCTGTGTTTCTAAAAGAACCAAGATGAACAAGTCATGGCTCTCAGAGGACTTTTCTTCCACTGGGTCAGCCAGGGGACGGGAAAGGCACGCGTATTTTTGAGAGTGCTTCATGCAAAGCATCTTTTTCTTTTTCAAAAGGGGGCTCAACCGATGCCAGTCAAGTGGGGTGTGTGTGGCCCAGTTAGTAGAAACGAGGGAGACTGTGGTTGGAGTCCCCTCGCTGTGTTTCTAAAAGAACCAAGATGAACAAGTCATGGCTCTCAGAGGACTTTTCTTCCCCTGGGTCAGCCAGGGGACGGGAAAGGCACGCGTATTTTTGAGAGTGCTTCATGCAAAGCATCTTTTTCTTTTTCAAAAGGGGGCTCAACCGATGCCAGTCAAGTGGGGTGTGTGTGGCCCAATTAGTGGCAACGAGGGAGACTGTGGTTGGAGTCCCCTCGCTGTGTTTCTAAAAGAACCAAGATGAACAAGTCATGGCTTTTAGAGGACTTTTCTTCCCCTCGGTCATCCAGGGGACGGGAAAGGCACACGTATTTTTGAGAGTGCTTCATGCAAAGCATCTTTTTCTTTTTCAAAAGGGGGCTCAACCGATACCAGTCAAGTGGGGTGTGTGTGGCCCAGTTAGTGGAAACGAGGGACACTGTGGTTGGAGTCCCCTCGCTGTGTTTCTAAAAGAACCAAGATGAACAAGTCATGGCTCTCAGAGGACTTTTCTTCCCCTGGGTCAGCCAGGGGACGGGAAAGGCATGCGTATTTTTGAGAGTGCTTCATGCAAAGCATCTTTTTCTTTTTCAAAAGGGGGCTCAACCGATGCCAGTCAAGTGGGGTGTGTGTGGCCCAATTAGTGGCAACGAGGGAGACTGTGGTTGGAGTCCCCTCGCTGTGTTTCTAAAAGAACCAAGATGAACAAGTCATGGCTTTCGGAGGACTTTTCTTCCCCTCGGTCATCCAGGGGACGGGAAAGGCACGCGTATTTTTGAGAGTGCTTCATGCAAAGCATCTTTTTCTTTTTCAAAAGGGGGCTCAACCGATGCCAGTCAAGTGGGGTGTGTGTGGCCCAGTTAGTGGAAACGAGGGAGACTGTGGTTGGAGTCCCCTTGCTGTGTTTCTAAAAGAACCAAGATGAACAAGTCATGGCTCTCAGAGGACTTTTCTTCCCCTGGGTCAGCCAGGGGATGGGAAAGGCACGCGTATTTTTGAGAGTGGTTCATGCAAAGCATCTTTTTCTTTTTCAAAAGGGGGCTCAACCGATGCTAGTCAAGTGGGGTGTGTGTGGCCCAGTTAGTGGAAACGAGGGAGACTGTGGTTGGAGTCCCCTCGCTGTGTTTCTAAAAGAACCAAGATGAACAAGTCATGGCTCTCAGAGGACTTTTCTTCCCCTGGGTCAGCCAGGGGACGGGAAAGGCATGCGTATTTTTGAGAGTGCTTCATGCAAAGCATCTTTTTCTTTTTCAAAAGGGGGCTCAACCGATGCCAGTCAAGTGGGGTCTGTGTGGCCAATTAGTGGCAACGAGGGAGACTGTGGTTGGAGTCCCCTCGCTGTGTTTCTAAAAGAACCAAGATGAACAAGTCATGGCTTTCAGAGGACTTTTCTTCCCCTCGGTCATCCAGGGGACGGGAAAGGCACACGTATTTTTGAGAGTGCTTCATGCAAAGCATCTTTTTCTTTTTCAAAAGGGGGCTCAACCGATGCCAGTCAAGTGGGGTGTGTGTGGCCCAGTTAGTGGAAACGAGGGAGACTGTGGTTGGAGTCCCCTCGCTGTGTTTCTAAAAGAACCAAGATGAACAAGTCATGGCTCTCAGAGGACTTTTCTTCCACTGGGTCAGCCAGGGGACGGGAAAGGCACGCGTATTTTTGAGAGTGCTTCATGCAAAGCATCTTTTTCTTTTTCAAAAGGGGGCTCAACCGATGCCAGTCAAGTGGGGTGTGTGTGGCCCAGTTAGTGGAAACGAGGGAGACTGTGGTTGGAGTCCCCTCGCTGTGTTTCTAAAAGAACCAAGATGAACAAGTCATGGCTCTCAGAGGACTTTTCTTCCCCTGGGTCAGCCAGGGGACGGGAAAGGCACGCGTATTTTTGAGAGTGCTTCATGCAAAGCATCTTTTTCTTTTTCAAAAGGGGGCTCAACCGATGCCAGTCAAGTGGGGTGTGTGTGGCCCAATTAGTGGCAACGAGGGAGACTGTGGTTGGAGTCCCCTCGCTGTGTTTCTAAAAGAACCAAGATGAACAAGTCATGGCTTTCAGAGGACTTTTCTTCCCCTCGGTCATCCAGGGGACGGGAAAGGCACACGTATTTTTGAGAGTGCTTCATGCAAAGCATCTTTTTCTTTTTCAAAAGGGGGCTCAACCGATGCCAGTCAAGTGGGGTGTGTGTGGCCCAGTTAGTGGAAACGAGGGAGACTGTGGTTGGAGTCCCCTCGCTGTGTTTCTAAAAGAACCAAGATGAACAAGTCATGGCTCTCAGAGGACTTTTCTTCCCCTGGGTCAGCCAGGGGACGGGAAAGGCACGCGTATTTTTGAGAGTGCTTCATGCAAAGCATCTTTTTCTTTTTCAAAAGGGGGCTCAACCGATGCCAGTCAAGTGGGGTGTGTGTGGCCCAGTTAGTGGAAACGAGGGAGACTGTGGTTGGAGTCCCCTCGCTGTGTTTCTAAAAGAACCAAGATGAACAAGTCATGGCTCTCAGAGGACTTTTCTTCCCCTGGGTCAGCCAGGGGACGGGAAAGGTATGCGTATTTTTGAGAGTGCTTCATGCAAAGCATCTTTTTCTTTTTCAAAAGGGGGCTCAACCGATGCCAGTCAAGTGGGGTCTGTGTGGCCAATTAGTGGCAACGAGGGAGACTGTGGTTGGAGTCCCCTCGCTGTGTTTCTAAAAGAACCAAGATGAACAAGTCATGGCTTTCAGAGGACTTTTCTTCCCCTCGGTCATCCAGGGGACGGGAAAGGCACGCGTATTTTTGAGAGTGCTTCATGCAAAGCATCTTTTTCTTTTTCAAAAGGGGGCTCAACCGATGCCAGTCAAGTGGGGTGTGTGTGGCCGAGTTAGTGGAAACGAGGGAGACTGTGGTTGGAGTCCCCTCGCTGTGTTTCTAAAAGAACCAAGATGAACAAGTCATGGCTCTCAGAGGACTTTTCTTCCACTGGGTCAGCCAGGGGACGGGAAAGGCACGCGTATTTTTGAGAGTGCTTCATGCAAAGCATCTTTTTCTTTTTCAAAAGGGGGCTCAACCGATGCCAGTCAAGTGGGGTGTGTGTGGCCCAGTTAGTAGAAACGAGGGAGACTGTGGTTGGAGTCCCCTCGCTGTGTTTCTAAAAGAACCAAGATGAACAAGTCATGGCTCTCAGAGGACTTTTCTTCCCCTGAGTCAGCCAGGGGACGGGAAAGGCACGCGTATTTTTGAGAGTGCTTCATGCAAAGCATCTTTTTCTTTTTCAAAAGGGGGCTCAACCGATGCCAGTCAAGTGGGGTGTGTGTGGCCCAATTAGTGGCAACGAGGGAGACTGTGGTTGGAGTCCCCTCGCTGTGTTTCTAAAAGAACCAAGATGAACAAGTCATGGCTTTCAGAGGACTTTTCTTCCCCTCGGTCATCCAGGGGACGGGAAAGGCACACGTATTTTTGAGAGTGCTTCATGCAAAGCATCTTTTTCTTTTTCAAAAGGGGGCTCAACCGATGCCAGTCAAGTGGGGTGTGTGTGGCCCAGTTAGTGGAAACGAGGGAGACTGTGGTTGGAGTCCCCTCGCTGTGTTTCTAAAAGAACCAAGATGAACAAGTCATGGCTCTCAGAGGACTTTTCTTCCCCTGGGTCAGCCAGGGGACGGGAAAGGCACGCGTATTTTTGAGAGTGCTTCATGCAAAGCATCTTTTTCTTTTTCAAAAGGGGGCTCAACCGATGCCAGTCAAGTGGGGTGTGTGTGGCCCAATTAGTGGCAACGAGGGAGACTGTGGTTGGAGTCCCCTCGCTGTGTTTCTAAAAGAACCAAGATGAACAAGTCATGGCTTTCAGAGGACTTTTCTTCCCCTCGGTCATCCAGGGGACGGGAAAGGCACACGTATTTTTGAGAGTGCTTCATGCAAAGCATCTTTTTCATTTTTAAAAGGGGGCTCAACCGATGCCAGTCAAGTGGGGTGTGTGTGGCCCAGTTAGTGGAAACGAGGGAGACTGTGGTTGGAGTCCCCTCGCTGTGTTTCTAAAAGAACCAAGATGAACAAGTCATGACTCTCAGAGGACTTTTCTTCCCCTCGGTCATCCAGGGGACGGGAAAGGCACGCGTATTTTTGAGAGTGCTTCATGCAAAGCATCTGTTTCTTATTCAAAAGGGGGGTCAACCGATGCCAGTCAAGTGGGGTGTGTGTGGCCCAGTTAGTGGAAACGAGGGAGACTGTGGTTGGAGTCCCCTCGCTGTGTTTCTAAAAGAACCAAGATGAACAAGTCATGGCTCTCAGAGGACTTTTCTTCCCCTGGGTCAGCCAGGGGACGGGAAAGGCACGCGTATTTTTGAGAGTGCTTCATGCAAAGCATCTTTTTCTTTTTCAAAAGGGGGCTCAACCGATGCCAGTCAAGTGGGGTGTGTGTGGCCCAGTTAGTGGAAACGAGGGAGACTGTGGTTGGAGTCCCCTCGCTGTGTTTCTAAAAGAACCAAGATGAACAAGTCATGGCTCTCAGAGGACTTTTCTTCCCCTGGGTCAGCCAGGGGACGGGAAAGGTATGCGTATTTTTGAGAGTGCTTCATGCAAAGCATCTTTTTCTTTTTCAAAAGGGGGCTCAACCGATGCCAGTCAAGTGGGGTCTGTGTGGCCAATTAGTGGCAACGAGGGAGACTGTGGTTGGAGTCCCCTCGCTGTGTTTCTAAAAGAACCAAGATGAACAAGTCATGGCTTTCAGAGGACTTTTCTTCCCCTCGGTCATCCAGGGGACGGGAAAGGCACGCGTATTTTTGAGAGTGCTTCATGCAAAGCATCTTTTTCTTTTTCAAAAGGGGGCTCAACCGATGCCAGTCAAGTGGGGTGTGTGTGGCCCAGTTAGTGGAAACGAGGGAGACTGTGGTTGGAGTCCCCTCGCTGTGTTTCTAAAAGAACCAAGATGAACAAGTCATGGCTCTCAGAGGACTTTTCTTCCACTGGGTCAGCCAGGGGACGGGAAAGGCACGCGTATTTTTGAGAGTGCTTCATGCAAAGCATCTTTTTCTTTTTCAAAAGGGGGCTCAACCGATGCCAGTCAAGTGGGGTGTGTGTGGCCCAGTTAGTAGAAACGAGGGAGACTGTGGTTGGAGTCCCCTCGCTGTGTTTCTAAAAGAACCAAGATGAACAAGTCATGGCTCTCAGAGGACTTTTCTTCCCCTGGGTCAGCCAGGGGACGGGAAAGGCACGCGTATTTTTGAGAGTGCTTCATGCAAAGCATCTTTTTCTTTTTCAAAAGGGGGCTCAACCGATGCCAGTCAAGTGGGGTGTGTGTGGCCCAATTAGTGGCAACGAGGGAGACTGTGGTTGGAGTCCCCTCGCTGTGTTTCTAAAAGAACCAAGATGAACAAGTCATGGCTTTCAGAGGACTTTTCTTCCCCTCGGTCATCCAGGGGACGGGAAAGGCACACGTATTTTTGAGAGTGCTTCATGCAAAGCATCTTTTTCTTTTTCAAAAGGGGGCTCAACCGATACCAGTCAAGTGGGGTGTGTGTGGCCCAGTTAGTGGAAACGAGGGAGACTGTGGTTGGAGTCCCCTCGCTGTGTTTCTAAAAGAACCAAGATGAACAAGTCATGGCTCTCAGAGGACTTTTCTTCCCCTGGGTCAGCCAGGGGACGGGAAAGGCACGCGTATTTTTGAGAGTGCTTCATGCAAAGCATCTTTTTCTTTTTCAAAAGGGGGCTCAACCGATGCCAGTCAAGTGGGGTGTGTGTGGCCCAATTAGTGGCAACGAGGGAGACTGTGGTTGGAGTCCCCTCGCTGTGTTTCTAAAAGAACCAAGATGAACAAGTCATGGCTTTCGGAGGACTTTTCTTCCCCTCGGTCATCCAGGGGACGGGAAAGGCACGCGTATTTTTGAGAGTGCTTCATGCAAAGCATCTTTTTCTTTTTCAAAAGGGGGCTCAACCGATGCCAGTCAAGTGGGGTGTGTGTGGCCCAGTTAGTGGAAACGAGGGAGACTGTGGTTGGAGTCCCCTTGCTGTGTTTCTAAAAGAACCAAGATGAACAAGTCATGGCTCTCAGAGGACTTTTCTTCCCCTGGGTCAGCCAGGGGATGGGAAAGGCACGCGTATTTTTGAGAGTGGTTCATGCAAAGCATCTTTTTCTTTTTCAAAAGGGGGCTCAACCGATGCTAGTCAAGTGGGGTGTGTGTGGCCCAGTTAGTGGAAACGAGGGAGACTGTGGTTGGAGTCCCCTCGCTGTGTTTGTAAAAGAACCAAGATGAACAAGTCATGGCTCTCAGAGGACTTTTCTTCCCCTGGGTCAGCCAGGGGACGGGAAAGGCATGCGTATTTTTGAGAGTGCTTCATGCAAAGAATCTTTTTCTTTTTCAAAAGGGGGCTCAACCGATGCCAGTCAAGTGGGGTCTGTGTGGCCAATTAGTGGCAACGAGGGAGACTGTGGTTGGAGTCCCCTCGCTGTGTTTCTAAAAGAACCAAGATGAACAAGTCATGGCTTTCAGAGGACTTTTCTTCCCCTCGGTCATCCAGGGGACGGGAAAGGCACACGTATTTTTGAGAGTGCTTCATGCAAAGCATCTTTTTCTTTTTCAAAAGGGGGCTCAACCGATGCCAGTCAAGTGGGGTGTGTGTGGCCCAGTTAGTGGAAACGAGGGAGACTGTGGTTGGAGTCCCCTCGCTGTGTTTCTAAAAGAACCAAGATGAACAAGTCATGGCTCTCAGAGGACTTTTCTTCCCCTGGGTCAGCCAGGGGACGGGAAAGGCACGCGTATTTTTGAGAGTGCTTCATGCAAAGCATCTTTTTCTTTTTCAAAAGGGGGCTCAACCGATGCCAGTCAAGTGGGGTGTGTGTGGCCCAGTTAGTGGAAACGAGGGAGACTGTGGTTGGAGTCCCCTCGCTGTGTTTCTAAAAGAACCAAGATGAACAAGTCATGGCTCTCAGAGGACTTTTCTTCCCCTGGGTCAGCCAGGGGACGGGAAAGGTATGCGTATTTTTGAGAGTGCTTCATGCAAAGCATCTTTTTCTTTTTCAAAAGGGGGCTCAACCGATGCCAGTCAAGTGGGGTCTGTGTGGCCAATTAGTGGCAACGAGGGAGACTGTGGTTGGAGTCCCCTCGCTGTGTTTCTAAAAGAACCAAGATGAACAAGTCATGGCTTTCAGAGGACTTTTCTTCCCCTCGGTCATCCAGGGGACGGGAAAGGCACGCGTATTTTTGAGAGTGCTTCATGCAAAGCATCTTTTTCTTTTTCAAAAGGGGGCTCAACCGATGCCAGTCAAGTGGGGTGTGTGTGGCCCAGTTAGTGGAAACGAGGGAGACTGTGGTTGGAGTCCCCTCGCTGTGTTTCTAAAAGAACCAAGATGAACAAGTCATCGCTCTCAGAGGACTTTTCTTCCACTGGGTCAGCCAGGGGACGGGAAAGGCACGCGTATTTTTGAGAGTGCTTCATGCAAAGCATCTTTTTCTTTTTCAAAAGGGGGCTCAACCGATGCCAGTCAAGTGGGGTGTGTGTGGCCCAGTTAGTAGAAACGAGGGAGACTGTGGTTGGAGTCCCCTCGCTGTGTTTCTAAAAGAACCAAGATGAACAAGTCATGGCTCTCAGAGGACTTTTCTTCCCCTGGGTCAGCCAGGGGACGGGAAAGGCACGCGTATTTTTGAGAGTGCTTCATGCAAAGCATCTTTTTCTTTTTCAAAAGGGGGCTCAACCGATGCCAGTCAAGTGGGGTGTGTGTGGCCCAATTAGTGGCAACGAGGGAGACTGTGGTTGGAGTCCCCTCGCTGTGTTTCTAAAAGAACCAAGATGAACAAGTCATGGCTTTCAGAGGACTTTTCTTCCCCTCGGTCATCCAGGGGACGGGAAAGGCACACGTATTTTTGAGAGTGCTTCATGCAAAGCATCTTTTTCTTTTTCAAAAGGGGGCTCAACCGATACCAGTCAAGTGGGGTGTGTGTGGCCCAGTTAGTGGAAACGAGGGAGACTGTGGTTGGAGTCCCCTCGCTGTGTTTCTAAAAGAACCAAGATGAACAAGTCATGGCTCTCAGAGGACTTTTCTTCCCCTGGGTCAGCCAGGGGACGGGAAAGGCACGCGTATTTTTGAGAGTGCTTCATGCAAAGCATCTTTTTCTTTTTCAAAAGGGGGCTCAACCGATGCCAGTCAAGTGGGGTGTGTGTGGCCCAATTAGTGGCAACGAGGGAGACTGTGGTTGGAGTCCCCTCGCTGTGTTTCTAAAAGAACCAAGATGAACAAGTCATGGCTTTCGGAGGACTTTTCTTCCCCTCGGTCATCCAGGGGACGGGAAAGGCACGCGTATTTTTGAGAGTGCTTCATGCAAAGCATCTTTTTCTTTTTCAAAAGGGGGCTCAACCGATGCCAGTCAAGTGGGGTGTGTGTGGCCCAGTTAGTGGAAACGAGGGAGACTGTGGTTGGAGTCCCCTTGCTGTGTTTCTAAAAGAACCAAGATGAACAAGTCATGGCTCTCAGAGGACTTTTCTTCCCCTGGGTCAGCCAGGGGATGGGAAAGGCACGCGTATTTTTGAGAGTGGTTCATGCAAAGCATCTTTTTCTTTTTCAAAAGGGGGCTCAACCGATGCTAGTCAAGTGGGGTGTGTGTGGCCCAGTTAGTGGAAACGAGGGAGACTGTGGTTGGAGTCCCCTCGCTGTGTTTGTAAAAGAACCAAGATGAACAAGTCATGGCTCTCAGAGGACTTTTCTTCCCCTGGGTCAGCCAGGGGACGGGAAAGGCATGCGTATTTTTGAGAGTGCTTCATGCAAAGAATCTTTTTCTTTTTCAAAAGGGGGCTCAACCGATGCCAGTCAAGTGGGGTCTGTGTGGCCAATTAGTGGCAACGAGGGAGACTGTGGTTGGAGTCCCCTCGCTGTGTTTCTAAAAGAACCAAGATGAACAAGTCATGGCTTTCAGAGGACTTTTCTTCCCCTCGGTCATCCAGGGGACGGGAAAGGCACGCGTATTTTTGAGAGTGCTTCATGCAAAGCATCTTTTTCTTTTTCAAAAGGGGGCTCAACCGATGCCAGTCAAGTGGGGTGTGTGTGGCCCAGTTAGTGGAAACGAGGGAGACTGTGGTTGGAGTCCCCTCGCTGTGTTTCTAAAAGAACCAAGATGAACAAGTCATGGCTCTCAGAGGACTTTTCTTCCACTGGGTCAGCCAGGGGACGGGAAAGGCACGCGTATTTTTGAGAGTGCTTCATGCAAAGCATCTTTTTCTTTTTCAAAAGGGGGCTCAACCGATGCCAGTCAAGTGGGGTGTGTGTGGCCCAGTTAGTGGAAACGAGGGAGACTGTGGTTGGAGTCCCCTCGCTGTGTTTCTAAAAGAACCAAGATGAACAAGTCATGGCTCTCAGAGGACTTTTCTTCCCCTGGGTCAGCCAGGGGACGGGAAAGGCACGCGTATTTTTGAGAGTGCTTCATGCAAAGCATCTTTTTCTTTTTCAAAAGGGGGCTCAACCGATGCCAGTCAAGTGGGGTGTGTGTGGCCCAATTAGTGGCAACGAGGGAGACTGTGGTTGGAGTCCCCTCGCTGTGTTTCTAAAAGAACCAAGATGAACAAGTCATTGTTTCAGAGGACTTTTCTTCCCCTCGGTCATCCAGGGGACGGGAAAGGCACGTGTATTTTTGAGATTGCTTCATGCAAAGCATCTTTTTCTTTTTCAAAAGGGGGCTCAACCGATGCCAGTCAAGTGGGGTGTGTATGGCCCAGTTAGTTGAAACAAGGGAGACTGTGGTTGGAGTCCCCTCGCTGTGTTTCTAAAAGAACCAAGATGAACAAGTCATGGCTCTCAGAGGACTTTTCTTCCCCTGGGTCAGCCAGGGGACGGGAAAGGCACGCGTATTTTTTAGAGTGGTTCATGCAAAGCATCTTTTTCTTTTTCAAAAGGGGGCTCAACCGATGCCAGTCAAGTGGGGTGTGTGTGGCCCAATTAGTGGCAACGAGGGAGACTGTGGTTGGAGTCCCCTCGCTGTGTTTCTAAAAGAACCAAGATAAACAAGTCATGGCTCTCAGAGGACTTTTCTTCCCCTGGGTCAGCCAGGGGACGGGAAAGGCACGCGTATTTTTGAGAGTGCTTCATGCAAAGCATCTTTTTCTTTTTCAAAAGGGGGCTCAACCGATGCCAGTCAAGTGGGGTGTGTGTGGCCCAGTTAGTGGAAACGAGGGAGACTGTGGCTGGAGTCCCTTCGCTGTGTTTTTAAAAGAACCAAGATGAACAAGTCATGGCTCTCAGAGGACTTTTCTTCCCCTGGGTCAGCCAGGGGACGGGAAAGGCACGCGTATTTTTGAGAGTGCTTCATGCAAAGCATCTTTTTCTTTTTCAAAAGGGGGCTCAACCGATGCCAGTCAAGTGGGGTGTGTGTGGCCCAGTTAGTGGAAACGAGGGAGACTGTGGTTGGAGTCCCCTCGCTGTGTTTCTAAAAGAACCAAGATGAACAAGTCATGGCTCTCAGAGGACTTTTCTTCCCCTGGGTCAGCCAGGGGACGGGAAAGGCACGCGTATTTTTGAGAGTGCTTCATGCAAAGCATCTTTTTCTTTTTCAAAAGGGGGCTCAACCGATGCCAGTCAAGTGGGGTGTGTGTGGCTCAATTAGTGGCAACGAGGGAGACTGTGGTTGGAGTCCCCTCGCTGTGTTTCTAAAAGAACCAAGATGAACAAGTCATGGCTCTCAGAGGACTTTTCTTCCCCTGGGTCAGCCAGGGGACGGGAAAGGCACGCGTATTTTTGAGAGTGCTTCATGCAAAGCATCTTTTTCTTTTTCAAAAGGGGGCTCAACCGATGCCAGTGAAGTGGGGTGTGTGTGGCCCAGTTAGTGGAAACGAGGGAGACTGTGGTTGGAGTCCCCTCGCTGTGTTTCTAAAAGAACCAAGATGAACAAGTCATGGCTCTCAGAGGACTTTTCTTCCCCTGGGTCAGCCAGGGGACGGGAAAGGCACGCGTATTTTTGAGAGTGCTTCATGCAAAGCATCTTTTTCTTTTTCAAAAGGGGGCTCAACCGATGCCAGTCAAGTGGGGTGTGTGTGGCCCAGTTAGTGGAAACGAGGGAGACTGTGGTTGGAGTCCCCTCGCTGTGTTTCTAAAAGAACCAAGATGAACAAGTCATGGCTCTCAGAGGACTTTTCTTCCCATGGGTCAGCCAGGGGACGGGAAAGGCACGCGTATTTTTGAGAGTGCTTCATTCAAAGCATCTTTTTCTTTTTCAAAAGGGGGCTCAACCTATGCCAGTCAAGTGGGGTGTGTGTGGCCCAGTTAGTGGAAACGAGGGAGACTGTGGTTGGAGTCCCCTCGCTGTGTTTCTAAAAGAACCAAGATGAACAAGTCATGGCTCTCAGAGGACTTTTCTTCCCCTGGGTCAGCCAGGGGACGGGAAAGGCACGCGTATTTTTGAGAGTGCTTCATGCAAAGCATCTTTTTCTTTTTCAAAAGGGGGCTCAACCGATGCCAGTCAAGTGGGGTGTGTGTGGCCCAATTAGTGGCAACGAGGGAGACTGTGGTTGGAGTCCCCTCGCTGTGTTTCTAAAAGAACCAAGATGAACAAGTCATGGCTTTCAGAGGACTTTTCTTTCCCTGGGTCATCCAGGGGACGGGAAAGGCACTCGTATTTTTGAGAGTGCTTCATGCAAAGCATCTTTTTCTTTTTCAAAAGGGGGCTCAACCGATGCCAGTCAAGTGGGGTGTGTGTGGCCCAGTTAGTGGAAACGAGGGAGACTGTGGTTGGAGTCCCCTCGCTGTGTTTCTAAAAGAACCAAGATGAACAAGTCATGGCTCTCAGAGGACTTTTCTTCCCCTGGGTCAGCCAGGGGACGGGAAAGGCACGCGTATTTTTGAGAGTGCTTCATGCAAAGCATCTTTTTTTTTTTCAAAAGGGGGCTCAACCGATGCCAGTCAAGTGGGGTGTGTGTGGCCCAGTTAGTGGAAACGAGGGAGACTGTGGTTGGAGTCCCCTCGCTGTGTTTCTAAAAGAACCAAGATGAACAAGTCATGGCTCTCAGAGGACTTTTCTTCCCCTGGGTCAGCCAGGGGACGGGAAAGGCACGCGTATTTTTGAGAGTGCTTCATGCAAAGCATCTTTTTCTTTTTCAAAAGGGGGCTCAACCGATGCCAGTCAAGTGGGGTGTGTGTGGCCCAATTAGTGGCAATGAGGGAGACTGTGGTTGGAGTCCCCTCGCTGTGTTTCTAAAAGAACCAAGATGAACAAGTCATGGCTTTCAGAGGACTTTTCTTCCCCTCGGTCATCCAGGGGACGGGAAAGGCACGCGTATTTTTGAGAGTGCTTCATGCAAAGCATCTTTTTCTTTTTCAAAAGGGGGCTCAACCGATGCCAGTCAAGTGGGGTCTGTGTGGCCAATTAGTGGCAACGAGGGAGACTGTGGTTGGAGTCCCCTCGCTGTGTTTCTAAAAGAACCAAGATGAACAAGTCATGGCTTTCAGAGGACTTTTCTTCCCCTCGGTCATCCAGGGGACGGGAAAGGCACGCGTATTTTTGAGAGTGCTTCATGCAAAGCATCTTTTTCTTTTTCAAAAGGGGGCTCAACCGATGCCAGTCAAGTGGGGTGTGTGTGGCCCAGTTAGTGGAAACGAGGGAGACTGTGGTTGGAGTCCCCTCGCTGTGTTTCTAAAAGAACCAAGATGAACAAGTCATGGCTCTCAGAGGACTTTTCTTCCCCTGGGTCAGCCAGGGGACGGGAAAGGCACGCGTATTTTTGAAAGTGCTTCATGCAAAGCATCTTTTTCTTTTTCAAAAGGGGGCTCAACCGATGCCAGTCAAGTGGGGTGTGTGTGGCCCAATTAGTGGCAACGAGGGAGTCTGTGGTTGGAGTCCCCTCGCTGTGTTTCTAAAAGAACCAAGATGAACAAGTCATGGCTTTCAGAGGACTTTTCTTCCCCTCGGTCATCCAGGGGACGGGAAAGGCACGCGTATTTTTGAGAGTGCTTCATGCAAAGCATCTTTTTCTTTTTCAAAAGGGGGCTCAACCGATGCCAATCAAGTGGGGTGTGTGTGGCCCAATTAGTGGCAACGAGGGAGACTGTGTTTGGAGTCCCCTTACTGTGTTTTACATGCTTTTAGAAGGGCATGACATGGCTTAGAGGTTGACTTTCAGCATCTGGAAACTGTTGGCTACCAAAATGCTGCCTTTCCAACTTTTTTAACCGAGGATTTTCGAGACCTTATGCCCATCGCAGTGCGCCAAGAGCCGATGCCCAGGCGCCACTCCTTCTCCAACAAAGGCGTGCACGCGCTACACCAGCATGTCGCACTAAACATCACTGATTCCTTGAGAAACTCTGTGTGACAGGGTGCATTTCACCACAGATAATTGGCCCAGTAAGCATGGACAGGGGCGTTACATGTCGCTGACTGGGCAATGGGTTACTGTGGGGAGAGATGGAGAAGGGTCTGCTGTACAAGTCTTGCCGTCCCCACGAGTTGTTTCAATCCTTCTTCTGTATGTAGAAGTTAATACACTGCTTCTGCCTCTTCAACCTCGTGTGGGTCCTCCACCTTGGCGCAAACCCTGTGTGGTCAGGCCACCCTTCCTTGTAACTGCGCACAAGGACTACCACACACCTCCTTACTATGCTGGCAGCAGAGCTCAATGCCATCAGGCGGTCAAAGGTTTACTTTGAAATGCATGGGAAATGTGAGTCACACCGCTGAGAAGTTGTGGACGGTTAGCTCTGGAGACCGAGTTTCATCAATGGTTGTCTCCACTCAACCAGCAGCCAGGGAAGGCCGGGTGCGACAATGATGCAAACATGGGTGCGGCCCTTCGCTGTGACAATGTGACACACGTGCCTTGTGTGGTTCACGTGTTGAACCTGGTTGTCCAGCAATTTTTAAAGCACTATCCTGGCCCACATGGCCTTCTGCAGAGAGCACGGTGTAACGCCTTCCTTGATCCACACACTCAGATGGGCTGTAAATGATAGGCTAGAGGGAAGCCACTCACCAAGCAGGACCCCTAGAACCCTGAAACCCTTTAACCCCTATACAGGGATTAGGAATTACACAGGGCCCAAGGTGATTAATACCTGTGGAAGGCTGCAGTTCCAGAGAATAGTAGTTAGGCAGGGTCAAAACATTAATTGAGGAACAGGAACAGAATGGGACGGCCAGGACTTAATCAGAAAACAAGCAGAGGTGAAATGCGGATCGGCCAACAAGGTACATAAACAGCAAGCAGGAAAAGTAGTCAGGTAACAAGCACACAAAATCATAAAACTGAACTGGGGGTAAAAGCAGAGCTATGTATGGCAGTGGTCTGCAGACAGGATGGGCATAAAAAAGGCTGTGGTGTCTTCCCATTGGTTGTAGCTGAATGATGGTATTTCATCTGTGAGATACCCACCAGCTACATTCAGCCAGAGATTCTGCATCTGTCAAGGTAATGCAGCCCAGTGGGTGAGCATAACCTGCGTCCACCTGCGCCGCTGGCATCGACTCCTCTCCCATCATCAGCACTATGCATGAAAGGAACACGTTGTCACCTGGCGACCGGAGTACAAATTGACGGAGCGGACTCCGTTGGTGACTTAACAGCCGTGTGCGGCAATGATGCAAACCTGGCTGCGGGCCATCGTCAGGGCAATGTGACACACGTGCCTTGTATGGCTCACGTGTTGAACCTAATTCTCCAGCAATTTTTAAAACACCATCACGGCCTACATGGCCTTGTGCAGCGGGCACGCTCGCTATGTGCTCACTTCCATCGTGCGCACACAGCAGCTCAACAACTTTCGTTGCTACAGAAGTCTTTAGGTCTGGTGGTTAAACGCCTGAAATGCGATGTGCCCACACGCAGGAATTGGAATCTGCACATGTTGCAGTGTTTGTGGCAGCACCGCCGAACCCTGCTGCAATACGTTATGACATATAGCCTGGGATAACTTGATCCAGAGGTGGTGCAGATCACGCTGCTGGAGTGGTGTCAGATCAAGGACCTATGCACCCTGCTACACAGTTTACAAATGTCGACGAAGATGTTTAGCACTGGCAATGTCATTCTCAGCGTCACAATTCTGGTCATCTACATGATGGAGCACACTGTAATTATTATTCGGAGTCAGGTGTTGGGACAAGAGGAAGGGGAGGAAGTACAGGAGGAGTCATATGCGGAAGGGATAACAAGATCTACGAGGTCCAGATGGTCAGCGGCACCTATGCGGCAGTCATGGTGAGGGAGAGGGATTAACAAGGGCGCATAGTATCAGCAAAAAGTGTTGAGGAAAGTGCAGGAGCCCATGAAGAAATGGAGGACGAACTGGCGATGGGCATGGAAGACTCAGCAGATGAGTGAGAGCTTGCTCACATTTCGGTTGTGCGAGGTTGTGGGGAGAGGGCAGAGGAAGGAGGCACGATTCTCACCTCTCTGCCACCAACACACCAAGGACTTGGTCCTCCTGGATGCACAAGACACATGAGCGCCTTCTTGCTGCACTACCTACATGACCCTCGGATTGTACGAATTCGAAGTAATCCTGAATACTGGGTTGCCACACTGTTAGATCCCCGGTACAAGACAAAATTTGGCGAAATAATTCCTGCCATAGAAATGGACGCACGTATACAGGAGTATCTGCAGAATGTGGTACGCAATCTTAGATCTGCTTTTCCACTAAACACCAGTGCTGCACAGAGTGAATCTCAACGCTTTGTCATGGATAGGAGGAAATGGTCTTTTCCTTGTCCACATCGGAGGGACCGAGGGATGGCTGCTGTGCTGAGATGGCGTTGAGTACGGTGTCCCTGCAGAGTTGCACTTTTGGTCATATACCAAAATGAGTTGAAAAAGGACAGATGCTGGTGGAAAGGGGAACAGGTGTGTTGGAAAGGGGAAAAAAGTTTTGGTCCGTGGATTTGGTGGTTAAGCAAAAGTAACATTTGATGAAGAAACACCATCTGTTACAGTGGGACTGGCAGATTAGGTGGTATATACTATGTTACCGCTATATAACGAAAATTATTAAGAAAAGAAAGAGAAAGGTATATATCCCCATCAGCAGTCAGTGTCCACCGTGCTCCCAGTTGGAAAAGGAGAGGTTGGCAACTGGAAGGTTTGGTGGAGGATACAGAGCTGTGTGGCTATGAAACTAATGGTAGCCTGAACCGAGTTAGACGCCATTCGGATCTGGAGACTGGGAGCCCTGTTAGCGTCACAGGGTCCACATGCCCACCCAGCCCAGGAACTCCCTGTTAACAACACAGGGGCCATTGAGTACGCTGACCGTGTGCGTAGGGGCCACACCTGTGGACAGCAGGCGCATCAGCAGCAGCAGGCCTGTTAATGCCACTGGGCTGCACAAGCAGGACTGGTAGGACAGGAGTTGGTCTTAACCGTTCTGCGTTACCAACTGTGGTGGTGGCCTGCATCGACACCCTATCCCTGCCTACCTCTGGCCTAAAGCCGCAATGGGTTCAACACATGGAGATGTGCTCTTTCGGAGCATAATAGAAGAATGCGCACCTCCTTGTTGGCTCCAGCCCCTTTTATAACCTGGGTCCGCCCCAAACTAGGGTGAACCACAATGAACCTCCTGGAGACAAAAGTAGAGTGACACGTCATGAGTGGCATAACTAGCGTCCTATTTGGAACCGCAACTTCAATGATGACCTCATGGCTGCCATGACCCAAACACCTCACCAGTCATCGTCTGACCATCAATAATGCGGTGACAAGTCATAGGGGTGGGCCTCTGCAAGCCATTTGGGAGGACACCTGATGCCCTGTGGTCTATATGGGACCCCCACATCAGGGGCAGGGCCAAAGAGTTCATTACCGGACCTAGTCTCTGATGCAGTAAGTGCCTGAGCATGCTCAGTAGCATGAAATACAGTCTCTGAAAAAAGACTATCAGCTTTAGCATGGTGTCTAGGCACAAAACAGGACTTAGACCCAGCACGGAATGCAAGTACCTGTGCAAAGAGGCTTTTGACACTTAGTGTGGGAGCATGCGCTGTATCCCGAAATGAAGACTTAGCGTCAGGAATGGCACAGTCAGGCTGAGCATACTCACTAGGCGAAACACTGTAGTTAGGCTGCAGCTGGGGTAAATCGGCACACGCATGCGCACTAGCTGCCTCTCCACACTTAGACGTGGAGGAGAAATTGCTCTTGGAGATGCTGTCTATGAACAGAAGGAAAAGCTAAAGGAAGCCTGACTTTCTATCCCTCCGAATTATCAAATGCAGCAATGAATTCCCTGAGTTTGCTATAACATTAGCGTAGCAAAATGTGCATGAGGGTGTCATGTAGAGGTGCTATAAATAGCTTGGCACCAGTGGGGCACTAATGGAATACAACAGCCAGTTCTTGTATGCCACTAAATGGCAGCATTTTTTGCTATCATTATAGCTTATTAAAAACAGAGCAGGAGGGTGTCATGCAGAGGTGCTATAAATAGCTTTGCACCAGTGGGACACTAATGAAGTCTAACAGCCACTTTTAGGATGCCACTAAGTTTACTCAGTGTTTGGTATTATAATGGCTTAGTAACAATGAGTTTGAGTGTGCAATGCAGGCAGACGTGCTGCAAATATCTTTGCACTAGTGGGACAATAATGAAGTCCAACAGCCACTTTTAGGATGCCACTAAATGGCAGCATTTTTTGCTATCATTATAGCTTATTAAAAACAGAGCAGGAGGGTGTCATGCAGAGGTGCTAGAAATAGCTTGGCACCAGTGGGACAATAATGGAATACAACAGCCACTTCTTGTATGCCACTAAATGGCAGCATTTTTTGCTATCATTATAGCTTATTTAAAACAGAGCAGGAGGGTGTCATGCAGAGGTGCTGCACATAGATTTGCACCAGTGGGGCACTAATGGAGTACAACAGCCACTTCTTGTATGCCACTAAATGGCAGCATTTTATGCTATCATTATAGCTTATTAAAAACAGAGCAGGAGGGTGTCATGCAGAGGTGCTGCACATAGATTTGCACCAGTGGGGCACTAATGGAGTACAACAGCCACTTCTTGTATGCCACTAGGTACACTGAGTGTTTGCTAGTATAATGGCTTAGTTAAAAATAGTTGGAGTGTGCAATGCAGGCAGAGGTGCTGCAAATATCTTTGCAATAGTGTGACTAGACAAAAGTCCAATAGCCACGTTTAGGATGCCACTAGGTACACTGAGTGTTTGCTAGTATAATGGCTTAGTTAAAAAGAGTTGGAGTGTGCAATGCAGGCAGACGTGCTGCAAATATCTTTGCAATAGTGTGACTAGACAAAAGTCCAATAGCCACGTTTAGGATGCCACTAGCTACACTGACTGTTTGCTAGTATAATGGCTTAGTTAAAAAGAGTTTGAGTGTGCAATGCAGGCAGCGGTGCTGCAAATATCTTTGCAATAGTGTGACTAGACAAAAGTCCAATAGTCACGTTTAGGATGCCACTAGGTACACTGACTGTTTGCTAGTATAATGGCTTAGTTAAAAAGAGTTGGAGTGTGCAGTGCAGGCAGACGTGCTGCAAATATCTTTGCAATAGTGTGACTAGAAAAAAGTCCAATAGCCACGTTTAGGATGCCACTAGGTACACTGAGTGTTTGCTAGTATAATGGCTTAGTTAAAAAAAAGTTGGAGTGTGCAATGCAGGCAGACATGCTGCAAATATCTTTGCAATAGTGTGACTAGACAAAAGTCCAATAGCCACGTTTAGGATGCCACTAGGTACACTGAGTGTTTGCTAGTATAATGGCTTAGTTAAAAAAAGTTGGAGTGTGCAATGCAAGCAGACGTGCTGCAAATATCTTTACACTAGTTTGACTACACAAAAGTCCAATAGCCACGTTTAGGATGCCACTAGGTACACTGAGTGTTTGCTAGTATAATGGCTTAGTTAAAAAAAGTTGGAGTGTGCAATGCAGGCAGACGTGCTGCAAATATCTTTCCACTAGTTTGACTACACAAAAGTCCAATAGCCACGTTTAGGATGCCATTAGGTACACTGACTGTTTGCTAGTATAATGGCTTAGGTAAAAAGAGTTGGAGTGTGCAATGCAGGCAGACATGCTGCAAATATCTTTCCACTAGTTTGACTACACAAAAGTCCAATAGCCACGTTTAGGATGCCACTAGGTACACTGACTGTTTGCTAGTATAATGGCTTAGTTAAAAAGAGTTGGAGTGTGCAATGCAGGCAGAGGTGCTGCAAATATCTTTGCAATAGTGTGACTACACAAAAGTCCAATAGCCACGTTTAGGATGCCACTAGGTACACTGAGTGTTTGCTAGTATAATGGCTTAGTTAAAAAAAAGTTGGAGTGTGCAATGCAGGCAGACATGCTGCAAATATCTTTGCAATAGTGTGACTAGACAAAAGTCCAATAGCCACGTTTAGGATGCCACTAGGTACACTGAGTGTTTGCTAGTATAATGGCTTAGTTAAAAAAAGTTGGAGTGTGCAATGCAGGCAGACGTGCTGCAAATATCTTTACACTAGTTTGACTACACAAAAGTCCAATAGCCACGTTTAGGATGCCATTAGGTACACTGAGTGTTTGCTAGTATAATGGCTTAGTTAAAAAGAGTTGGAGTGTGCAATGCAGGCAGAGGTGCTGCAAATATCTTTGCAATAGTGTGACTAGACAAAAGTCCAATAGCCACGTTTAGGATGCCACTAGGTACACTGAGTGTTTGCTAGTATAATGGCTTAGTTAAAAAAAGTTGGAGTGTGCAATGCAGGCAGACGTGCTGCAAATATCTTTCCACTAGTTTGACTACACAAAAGTCCAATAGCCACGTGTAGGATGCCACTAGGTACACTGACTGTTTGCTAGTATAATGGCTTAGTTAAAAAGAGTTGGAGTGTGCAATGCAGGCAGACATGCTGCAAATATCTTTCCACTAGTTTGACTACACAAAAGTCCAATAGCCACGTTTAGGATGCCACTAGGTACACTGACTGTTTGCTAGTATAATGGCTTAGTTAAAAAGAGTTGGAGTGTGCAATGCAGGCAGAGGTGCTGCAAATATCTTTGCAATAGTGTGACTAGACAAAAGTCCAATAGCCACGTTTAGGATGCCACTAGCTACACTGAGTGTTTGCTAGTATAATGGCTTAGTTAAAAAAAGTTGGAGTGTGCAATGCAGGCAGACGTGCTGCAAATATCTTTGCAATAGTGTGACTAGACAAAAGTCCAAAAGCCACGTTTAGGATGCCACTAGGTACACTGACTGTTTGCTAGTATAATGGCTTAGTTAAAAAGAGTTTGAGTGTGCAATGCAGGCAGAGGTGCTGCAAATATCTTTGCAATAGTGTGACTAGACAAAAGTCCAATAGCCACGTTTAGGATGCCACTAGGTACACTGAGTGTTTGCTAGTATAATGGCTTAGTTAAAAAAAGTTGGAGTGTGCAATGCAGGCAGACGTGCTGCAAATATCTTTGCAATAGTGTGACTAGACAAAAGTCCAATAGCCACGTTTAGGATGCCACTAGGTACACTGACTGTTTGCTAGTATAATGGCTTAGTTAAAAAGAGTTGGAGTGTGCAATGCAGGCAGACGTGCTGCAAATATCTTTGCAATAGTGTGACTAGACAAAAGTCCAATAGCCACGTTTAGGATGCCACTAGGTACACTGAGTGTTTGCTAGTATAATGGCTTAGTTAAAAAAAGTTGGAGTGTGCAATGCAGGCAGAAGTGCTGCAAATATCTTTGCAATAGTGTGACTAGACAAAAGTCCAATAGCCACGTTTAGGATGCCACTAGGTACACTGAGTGTTTGCTAGTATAATGGCTTAGTTAAAAAAAGTTGGAGTGTGCAATGCAGGCAGACGTGCTGCAAATATCTTTACACTAGTTTGACTACACAAAAGTCCAATAGCCACGTTTAGGATGCCACTAGGTACACTGAGTGTTTGCTAGTATAATGGCTTAGTTAAAAAGAGTTGGAGTGTGCAATGCAGGCAGAGGTGCTGCAAATATCTTTGCAATAGTGTGACTAGACAAAAGTCCAATAGCCACGTTTAGGATGCCACTAGGTACACTGGGTGTTTGCTAGTATAATGGCTTAGTTAAAAAAAGTTGGAGTGTGCAATGCAGGCAGACGTGCTGCAAATATCTTTCCACTAGTTTGACTACACAAAAGTCCAATAGCCACGTTTAGGATGCCACTAGGTACACTGACTGTTTGCTAGTATAATGGCTTAGTTAAAAAGAGTTGGAGTGTGCAATGCAGGCAGACATGCTGCAAATATCTTTCCACTAGTTTGACTACACAAAAGTCCAATAGCCACGTTTAGGATGCCACTAGGTACACTGACTGTTTGCTAGTATAATGGCTTAGTTAAAAAGAGTTGGAGTGTGCAATGCAGGCAGAGGTGCTGCAAATATCTTTGCAATAGTGTGACTAGACAAAAGTCCAATAGCCACGTTTAGGATGCCACTAGGTACACTGAGTGGTTGCTAGTATAATGGCTTAGTTAAAAAAAGTTGGAGTGTGCAATGCAGGCAGACGTGCTGCAAATATCTTTGCGATAGTGTGACTAGACAAAAGTCCAATAGCCACGTTTAG
This sequence comes from Anomaloglossus baeobatrachus, assembly GCF_048569485.1. Classification (NCBI taxonomy): domain Eukaryota; kingdom Metazoa; phylum Chordata; class Amphibia; order Anura; family Aromobatidae; genus Anomaloglossus; species Anomaloglossus baeobatrachus. The sequence continues at coordinate 159,750,132 of NC_134356.1, forward strand.
GATGCCACTAGGTACACTGACTGTTTGCTAGTATAATGGCTTAGTTAAAAAGAGTTGGAGTGTGCAATGCAGGCAGAGGTGCTGCAAATATCTTTGCAATAGTGTGACTAGACAAAAGTCCAATAGCCACGTTTAGGATGCCACTAGGTACACTGAGTGTTTGCTAGTATAATGGCTTAGTTAAAAAAAGTTGGAGTGTGCAATGCAGGCAGACGTGCGGCAAATATCTTTCCACTAGTTTGACTACACAAACGTCCAATAGCCACGTTTAGGATGCCACTAGGTACACTGACTGTTTGCTAGTATAATGGCTTAGTTAAAAAGAGTTGGAGTGTGCAATGGAGGCAGACATGCTGCAAATATCTTTCCACTAGTTTGACTACACAAAAGTCCAATAGCCACGTTTAGGATGCCACTAGGTACACTGACTGTTTGCTAGTATAATGGCTTAGTTAAAAAGAGTTGGAGTGTGCAATGCAGGCAGACGTGCTGCAAATATCTTTGCAATAGTGTGACTAGACAAAAGTACAATAGCCACGTTTAGGATGCCACTAGGTACACATGTAATGATGGGCCAGGGGCACCTCTGACCTTGTAGTCGTGGCCCTGGAGGATTGGCTTACCCCTGGCTCCACCATTACTGGAAACTCAGGCTCTGTTCTTGTGGGGCAGTGTGTGACGGCGCTTTCGACGGATGGTGCACAAACAGTCCTCAGGCAAAAGCTGGTGATAATAAAAGATGACATTTATTGGCACAATACAATCCGGTCAGCAGAATTCGGCACTTCCTGTGGAGCTGGGGACAACCTGCCCAAACGCGCCCTCTGGTGGGGATATGCCCTGGGTACTCCGCTTCTCCGAGCTCCCACTCCTAGGTCAAGCACACACCGGACCCACACCAGCGGATTCAGACCTTGAGGTTACGTTCCCCTCCGTTGCTCCGGCGTCCCCTGATGTTCCGCTCACACACACTGCCACCGATGCTCACACACTGCTGTCCCGGATCTCTCTCCACACACACACACAGACCTTCCCTAGACATCCAGCCGACTCCTCCTTCCCCGGTGGCAACAGCCGTCCCACCCGGCCACTAGGGTGTGCCCTAACACTACAACATATTACAATACACTTTTATTAAAACAACTTTAACAATTCCGGGTTAACTCTGTTGGTACTGGTAGGGGGTAGGCCCACCCACTACATGCCTCCCCTCTTAAAATCCGAGCCTCCCGGCACGGCTCTTCTTTAAAACACACATAACATAAAAAAAAACCTTTAGTCCAGTTCACAACAACAGAGGCACCAGTTCAGCAGCGCTCCCGATCTTTAGGTGGCGCCCGGAGACGCAGCAGCGCTCCCGGTCTTAGCTGGCGCCCGGAGGCTCAACAGCGCTCCCGGTCTTAGTTGGCGCCCGGAGGCTCAACAGCGCTCCCGGTCTTAGTTGGCGGGCAACAGGCCCGTAAAACTTTTAAACCTTTAAAACAGGAACTTCTGCCGGTTTAGAAACGATACCGGTCTTTAAACAGGGTATTTGGCAGGGATCTATTCCGGAGGCCAGGACCGCTTCCACTCTTCTGCCTGTGCCTGGATATAGGCACCCAGGGACTGCCCGGGTTGGCGGCGTACTCTCCGGAATGATACGGGGGCAAAAGGTGGCTCTGCTGGCACGGCTTCTTCAGCTTCCGGCGGGGGTGATGGCGTCGCTACCCGGGGTGGTTGAGGCACGGGTGGCGGCGCGTCCAGGACTATGACCGGTCTGTTGGTCACATTCTGACTCACCGCTACCACCGGAGCAGCTCTTTCCGGGTCGGCGATCGTGCCAGATGGTACTTCCGGTGTAACTGCCAAGGTGCGCCTGGAGTGAGGGGCCGCGGTCGGCACCGGTTTTGGATGGTTCCGGCGCCGTTCCTGTTGCTCCTCCCACTCCAGCTCTTGCTGCCACTGGGCCGCTTCCCGGGCGGTCGGCATCCGAGTGACCCCCACCGCAAACAGGCCGCGACTACTGGCATCGGGCAAAAATTGGACCTTCTCGCCCGGATACAGCGTGTGGAGCCTTTTCGGCAGCCCCTCTACGTCTAGGTGGACCCGGTTGTAGAAGTAGTCGTCCCTGGTGTTTGCCTCGCGGATAAACCCGTATCCCTCCTGCTGATTGAACTTCACCACTATGCCAGTGGTGAATTGCAGGGCCAGCTCCTCACCGCCGGGACCGGACAACATTTCCCGGACGATGGTTTCGGCAAGCAGGCGTTCTCGGACGGGGTCGGGTACCGGGGACGGAGCTCTGGGGTGCGGTACTGGGGACGGGACGATCACCGGATCCCAAACGAAGCCCAGGTGGTCTTCCTCCAGCCGCTCGGCAAACACTTCGGCCGGCTCCCGCACGGGGGCAGATGGTGCGGCGGCGGCGCCAAGCTGCGGGGTCTCCCAAGGGAAGTCCGTAATCCCCAAAGGCCGGCTCCCTGGTGGCGGGGTGGCATACGTCGCCCGTACTTCTGTAATCGTACCTCCGGTCTTCGCATCCCAAGTGGTCTTCCAGGACACCTTCTCAGGATGCGTGGAACCTCCCGGTCCGGTCGGAAGGTCTACAAGGGATGCCTCACTTGCGGCAGCAAACTTGGGACGCCCCCGGCCCAGGCTGACCAGAGCCATGGTGGTGGCCAGTTCTTCTGGCTGTCCGGAATTTTCCATTACTGTCTCCGATCGTCTTGCTAGCAGTGGCGGCGGCGTCAAAGCTGAGACTGAGGAAAGTGGAGGCGGGCCTTTGTTTCCCGCTCTTAAACAGATTCCACCCCCAGCCTCACGCATCATCTTGACTCCTCCGCGGCGGTACTTCTTTTTCTTCTGAATACCGCCCACTTCGTGCATCTTCCTCAATGCCCTGGGACTGGCGCCTCCCCTCTTTGGGCGGAGTACTCTGTACCTCTTCTTCGGCACCGGCCAGCCCCAGGCTCTTCTTTTGGCGCCGACTTTTCGCGCCTTTTCTTCATCTTCCCAGATAACGGCCCGGTCCAACGCTGCGGGCACTGTGTTCTCTTCCCACCAGGGGACTGGAAATCTTCTCCCGTAGTCGGGATCCTGTGCCCCAGGCACCACCTGATCTCCAGCTTCGTGGGTCCCTGGCAGGGGACTCGCATCCTGCCGACTACGCCACATGTAATGATGGGCCAGGGGCGCCTCTGACCTTGTAGTCGTGGCCCTGGAGGATTGGCTTACCCCTGGCTCCACCATTACTGGAAACTCAGGCTCTGTTCTTGTGGGGCAGTGTGTGACGGCGCTTTCGACGGATGGTGCACAAACAGTCCTCAGGCAAAAGCTGGTGATAATAAAAGATGACATTTATTGGCACAATACAATCCGGTCAGCAGAATTCGGCACTTCCTGTGGAGCTGGGGACAACCTGCCCAAACGCGCCCTCTGGTGGGGATATGCCCTGGGTACTCCGCTTCTCCGGGCTCCCACTCCTAGGTTAAGCACACACCGGACCCACACCAGCGGATTCAGACCTTGAGGTTACGTTCCCCTCCGTTGCTCCGGCGTCCCCTGATGTTCCGCTCACACACACTGCCACCGATGTTCACACACTGCTGTCCCAGATCTCTCTCCACACACACACACACAGACCTTCCCTAGACATCCAGCCGACTCCTCCTTCCCCGGTGGCAACAGCCGTCCCACCCGGCCACTAGGGGGTGCCCTAACACTACAACATATTACAATACACTTTTATTAAAACAACTTTAACAATTCCGGGTTAACTCTGTTGGTACTGGTATGGGGTAGGCCCACCCACTACACACTGACTGTTTGCTAGTATAATGGCTTAGTTAAAAAAAGTTTGAGTGTGCAATGCAGGCAGACGTGCTGCAAATATCTTTGCACTAGTTTGACTAGACAAAAGTACAATAGCCACGTTTAGGATGCCACTAGGTACACTGAGTGTTTGCTAGTATAATGGCTTAGTTAAAAAGAGTTGAAGTGTGCAATGCAGGCAGATGTGCTGCAAATATCTTTGCACTAGTGTGACTACACAAAAGTACAATAGTCACGTTTAGGATGCCACTAGGTACACTGAGTGTTTGCTAGCATAATGGTTTAGTTAAAAAGAGTTGGAGTGTGCAGAGGACAGGAGGGTACAGTGCCAGGATTGTGGGGCTCTGGGTAGAGGAATGGAAGCCTGCCTTTCTATTCCCTCCTAATGGTGAAATGCAGCGACGAAATCCCTGACCTTGGCTACACAGACGCTGTCGGTGTTTTCAGGACCTGTCACCTATGGCTCTGACTCTACCGGTTTGAGCCCTTAAAAGGACTGATAGAAAGTGCTCTCCCTAAGCTGTCCAGCGCTGTGTATGGAGCGCATACAGCTGTATCAGCGATAGGACTCAGGACGGAGCTGCGACAGTGATGTCTGACACCAAAGATGCAGAAGAGATAATGGCGACCTGGAGGAAAATGTCCGGTTTTATAATGCAGGGACATGTGACATGGACATCCTATCACACATGCCGTTGCTTCTCTGGCTAAAAGTCCACTTAGCTGTGTGTGTGTCTGGGATTGGCTGACATGCTGGCCCGCCCCACAAGACGCGCGCGCTTAGGGAAGGAAGACAAGGAAAAAAAAAAAAAAATGGCGATCGCCATTATAGAAACAGCAGTGATCTGAAGGCGCTGTTCCCGCACACTATACACTGAAATGTCATAATAGTGTGATTCACAGAGCGACTTACACTATTACAGCGGAAAGCCAGCTAGGAATTAGCTGTTTTTTTGCTGCTAGAACCGTTCTCGAACGTTTCTAGAACTATCGAGCTTTTGCAAAAAGATCGAGTTCTAGTTCGATCTAGAACAAGCCCCAAAATCACTCGAGCCTAGAACTGGAGAACCTCGAACCGCGAACCGCGCTCAACTCTAATAACAACATCCCTTCCAGCTCTACGAAATGCACTCCAGCCTACCTGATGAGGGCTCGTCCCGGCCGGCTACCAGTGGATTTAGAAATGGGCTTGGAAGGCCCAGAAGCACTCCCTTCGACAGCTGAATGGGACACTTGGCGGAGAACATAGTACCTCCAGGTCCAGGAATATGTTGAAAAGAACTTGTGCCGGAGTCGGGAACAACAAGAGCAGTGCTTCAACAAGAAGCCGCCAGCCGGTCCCTTCCAGCCTGGGGATGTGTCGCGGGCGGGAAGGAGGGTGTCAGCACACTACGCTCACCCCTTCTGCTCGGGTCCGGCGGCTGCTGCTCAGTGGTGGCTTGAGCGGTGGGCCGGATCCCGGGGGTTCTCGAGCGGCGCTTCTCGCCCGTGAGTGAAAGGGGGTTGTTGGGTGTGGGGATTGTTTATTGTCCGTGACGCCACCCACGGTTGTGGTGATTTCACCACTGCTGCTCGGTGTGGGGATCCCGGGAGTGATGGTGGGGGAGCAGCTAGTTGTTGTGTTGCCCCTCCGTGGGTAGGGGTTGGTGATCCCGGGGCCCGGTGATGAGGTGGGAGATGTGTGACGCCCTGGGCAAGCCAGGGGTCACAGGTCACAACACCACCACACCCCACACTCCAGGTAGGCACATCACAGCTAAACTACAAATCCTTGTTGCCTTCCTCCAGAGGCTGATGATTCACATCAGGGGGTGGGCCAGGCGGTTGGCTCCGCCCACCGAGGAGGTCACAGCTCTGGAGGCGGGAGAAACCAGGCAGTTCAGTCAGGGAGGAGGAAGTGGAAGGAGTGAAAGATTAGCCCAGGGAGGGCAAGTGTGAGGAGCTAAAGAGAGAGTAAACAAGCAGTGAAAGTAGAGAAGTGGTAAAGGAGGAAAGCAAGTGAAGTGACAGTAAAGAAAGAAAGCCTGAAGGGTCCAGCTTTGTGGAGGGCCAGATCAGCAAGGTCAGCGACGGCGGTGACTGTCTGGAGGGGGACCGTTTGGAAGTTCCTGGAAGGACCCCGTTGGCTGTGTGCCCGGTGGTCTGGAGCAGTGTTCCGAAGGACAGTCAGCACCAGGGCAGGGGCCTCTCGGACCCCGGCAAGGCTAGGAGTCGCCAAATTTGCCGAATCCGTCAGTGAAGGGGACGTAGATCCCCCAACAACCAAGTCCCGATTGAAGGCAACAGCCCAACCTGAAGCAGAGAGACACCGCCACCGCCACGGCACCAGTTTCTCAGGGCCAGAGCCTGCGGGCAAAGTGTAGAGCTCCTCCGGCCCAGATTGTAGTCGGGGAGCGGGTAACCGGAGGGAATCCACCGCTACCACAAGTCAACCATAGGTGCAAGGAAGAGTGACATCACCGTCACCTACCGGGAGTGCAGGTGCAGCCGTCTGTGGGACCGTCCTACCAGCCGTTTGGTTTACCGTACAAACTGTGTCCACGTCTCAGGCTGAGTGAGTACTACAGTGCCGCAAGGCACAGCGCTGCCCCCGCGTCCCTGCGCCCACCAGGCCCCGCACCTCACAAACCATCACCAGGCCCCGGGATCACCAACCCCTGCCCACGGAGGGGCAACACAACACCTGGCTGCTCCGCATCACCATCCCCGGGATCCCCGTATTGAGCAGCGGTGGTGAAATCACCACAACCGTGGGTGGCGTCACGAACTATAACAATCCCCACACCCAACAAACCCCTTTCACTCACGGGCGAGGAGTGCCGCTCGAGAAACCCCCAGGATCCGGCCTACGGCTCGAGCCACCACTGAGCAGCGGCCGCTGGACCCGAGCAGAAGGGGGTGAGCGTAGTGTGCTGACACCCTCCACCCCGCCCGCGACAACTTGGCGTCACGAACAGGATCTTACCGCCCTGCCGTCTGGTAGAGGTGCGCCTTGTTACCGCTGGAGGTGTCCGGCAGAAAAATTGCAGAAGCCGCCATCTTTGGCGCGAAAAGTTCTCGCTCGAGCGTCTTCTCGAGCAGTAGAGGCGCGAAGGCCAAAACCCCGCCCCGAGAGAGGAGGGGCCGGAAAGAGCTAAGGGGGACGCGATGGCGGCCGGCGGCATGTAGTCGCGGCTTTAAAAGCAGGGACGCCAGGACCTTGCAAGCATACCGTTCCTGGAAGAAAGAGAGAAAGACACCATGTGGATGCCGTCCCGAAACACCGTGGCCCCCGCACCGGGAACCGCAGCGTGGGTGGAAATCCGGACCGCGCAGCTCCATCTAAGGCTGCAGGTCAAAATGCAGCTCCTCTTGGAGGAGTGGGAGACCGACATGGCGGACGTTATAGCCACCGTGCGGAGACGCGAGGAGGAAGCGGAGGAAGGGAGGGTGAGTGACCCACGCCCCTATGTCCCGGAGGGACCGGTCGCTGCGGCTGAGGGACCCGGTCCAAGCCCTCTCCCCCCGTTGCCTCCCTCGCCACCCATCTCGGGGGCCGTGACCCCGCCACTAGGCCCGCTACCGCCGCAACCGGTAGCGATACCCAGCCCGTCCGCCCCAGCGGACCGACCTGTAGCCGGAGCCCGTAGCAAACCGGAGGTGTTGCCATGGAAGGCCCCGAAGATTGTGCCAGAGACAGTCCCCGAGCAGTTTCCCGAGCCGGAGCCGATGACCCGCTCCGAGCCGAAGGCCCAGCTGCGGAAAGCCCCTGTGCCCATCCCCCACACCTCGGCTGAGGTGGCGCCGGGTTGTTGCTGCAAGGCAGCGCCCAAGGCCATGACACCGCGGGATACGCCGCCCACCTTCCTGACAGTGGGTAACGTTCTGGATGTCCCGCGGGGCCCGACCCGTGCGCCGGCGCTGGCAGCAGCGCCATATTGGGATAGAGAGCCGACAAAGCTGGGCCTGGAGATCGCGGAGAGGGAGAGAAGGAAAGCCGAGCTGGTGGCCCGAGCCATTCGGGAGAAGGAAAACCTTCGGCAAGCGACCTTCCGTGTCCGGGGCCCGTTGTATGAAGGGCAGGTGAGGCGGTTTGATGTCCACCGGGGCTACGGATTTATATATGAACCGGGCCTGGAGGCCGAAGTGTTTGTGGCCCGGCGGGATGTGAATGCCCACCTGCCCGAGGAGCATCCTGGCCGTAACCTCATACCGGGGGACATGGTGCGGTATACCCGGCACTGCGGAGAGAGGGGGTGGTTTGCCCTGGATGTGAAGCTCAGGGGCAGCAACGAGAGCAGGGTGAGCTCTGCACCCCCTCCCTCGGATGAAGCAGCAGAAGGACCGGAGTAGGGCAGCGGATGCCCGTTGCACCGTCCCCGTTGGGACCACCACTGAGTTTACAGTTTGTTTGTTGAAAAGTTGAAAAATGATAAGAAGAAAATGATAATTACCGAAGTTTAACCTGATTAACTGTGTGATTTGCAACCGGCTGGAGCCGGCACCGTTGTCCCAGTGGGGACCGTTTAAAAGTTGCATAAGGGACTCCTTATGGACAAGCCCGTGAACTTGCAGGGCACCACAAACGTTAAGTGGCTTGTAAATATGTTGTTTACCGTTACCGTTTCCGCAATGCCGCCTCCGGAGAGGCAGGTTGGAGGGAGGGCCCTCAGCAGAGCAGGCTGGGGCCCAGCCACCAAAGGAACCGGTGGCTACCCTCTGGAGGGAAGGACAGATCCCGCTCGGGTAACTTGTGCTGGACTGTGGGTCAAGGGGTGCTGCCTGGGCTTTAGGGGCAGCATCAGGGCCAGGTTGCTTGGGTGGGAGAGAGCGGAAACCGTAACCGTGAACCGTTGCAACGTTTAAGAAATGTGCCTCCCGTCTTGGGAAGAGTTATTAAAAATGTATATATGTTGATTTTCCAAATGTTATCTTTTTCAGAAAAATAAAACCGGTGTAGGACGGCAGCCCGCGGACGGTCTGCATTTTGCTAAGGGGGAATGTGACGCCCTGGGCAAGCCAGGGGTCACAGGTCACAACACCACCACACCCCACACTCCAGGTAGGCACATCACAGCTAAACTACAAATCCTTGTTGCCTTCCTCCAGAGGCTGATGATTCACACCAGGGGGTGGGCCAGGCGGTTGGCTCCGCCCACCGAGGAGGTCACAGCTCTGAAGGCGGGAGAAACCAGGCAGTTCAGTCAGGGAGGAGGAAGTGGAAGGAGTGAAAGATTAGCCCAGGGAGGGCAAGTGTGAGGAGCTAAAGAGAGAGTAAACAAGCAGTGAAAGTAGAGAAGTGGTAAAGGAGGAAAGCAAGTGAAGTGACAGTAAAGAAAGAAAGCCTGAAGGGTCCAGCTTTGTGGAGGGCCAGATCAGCAAGGTCAGCGATGGCGGTGACTGTCTGGAGGGGGACCGTTTGGAAGTTCCTGGAAGGACCCCGTTGGCTGTGTGCCCGGTGGTCTGGAGCAGTGTTCCGAAGGACAGTCAGCACCAGGGCAGGGGTCTCTCGGACCCCGGCAAGGCTAGGAGTCGCCAAATTTGCCGAATCCGTCAGTGAAGGGGACGTAGATCCCCCAACAACCAAGTCCCGATTGAAGGCAACAGCCCAACCTGAAGCAGAGAGACACCGCCACGGCACCAGTTTCTCAGGGCCAGAGCCTGCGGGCAAAGTGTAGAGCTCCTCCGGCCCAGATTGTAGTCGGGGAGCGGGTAACCGGAGGGAATCCACCGCTACCACAAGTCAACCATAGGTGCAAGGAAGAGTGACATCACCGTCACCTACCGGGAGTGCAGGTGCAGCCGTCTGTGGGACCGTCCTACCAGCCGTTTGGTTTACCGTACAAACTGTGTCCACGTCTCAGGCTGAGTGAGTACTACAGTGCCGCAAGGCACAGCGCTGCCCCCGCGTCCCTGCGCCCACCAGGCCCCGCACCTCACAAACCATCACCGGGCCCCGGGATCACCAACCCCTGCCCACGGAGGGGCAACACAACACCTGGCTGCTCCGCATCACCATCCCCGGGATCCCCGTATTGAGCAGCGGTGGTGAAATCACCACAACCGTGGGTGGCGTCACGAACTATAACAATCCCCACACCCAACAAACCCCTTTCACTCACGGGCGAGGAGTGCCGCTCGAGAAACCCCCGGGATCCGGCCTACAGCTCGAGCCACCACAGAACAGCGGCCGCCGGACCCGAGCAGAAGGGGGCGAGCGTAGTGTGCTGACACCCTCCTCCCCGCCCGCGACAGATGCAGGGCCTGGTGGGCGCAGGGACGCGGGGGCAGCGCTGTGCCTTGCGGCACTGTGGTACTCACTCAGCCTGAGACGTTGACACAGTCTTACGGTAAACCACACGGCTGGAAAGACGGTTCCCACGGACGGCTGCACTTGCTCTCCCAGTAGGTGACAGTGATGTCCCTTTTCCCTGCACCTCTGTTTCTGTGTTGGTAGCGATGGGTTCCCACCGGTAACCCGCTCCCCGGCTTCAAGCTGGACCGGAGGAGCTCTACTCTGTGCCCGCAGGCGCTGGCCCTGAGAAACTGGTGCCCTGGCGGTGGCGGTGTTTCTACTGTAATGGTTGGGCTGTTGCCTTCAATCGGGACTTGGTTGTTGGGGGATCTGCGTCCCCTTCACTGACCGATTTGGCAAATTATGGTGACTCCTAGCCTTGCCGGGGTCCGAGAGGCCCCTGCCCTGGTGCTGACTGTCCTTTGGTACACTGCTCCAGACCGCCGGGCCACTACCCGTCCGCGGTCCTTCCAGGAACTTCCAAACGGTCCCCCTCCAGACAGTCACCGCCGTTGCTGACATTGCTGACCCTGTCCTGCACACAGCTGGACTCTCCAGGCTTTCTTTCTGTCACCTTTCACCTTTCTTCCACTTCTCCTACTCCTCCTTTACCACTTCCACTTCACTTCCTTTCACTTTCACCTCCTAAGCTGAACTGCTGGGTTCTCCCGCCTCCAGAGCTATGAAATCCTCGGTGGGCGGAGCCAACCGCCTGGCCCACCCCCTGGTGTGAACATCAGCCTCTGGAGGAAGGCAACAAGGATTTTGGGTTAGCTTTGGTGTTCCTAACCGGGGTGTAGGGTGTGTGGGTGCAATGACCTGTGACCCCTGGCTTGCCCAGGGCGTCACATTCCCCCTTAGCAAAATGCAGACCGTCCGCGGGCTGCCCGTCCAACACCGGTTTTATTTTTCTGCAAGTGCATAAAAGGTATAACATTGTAAACGGTAACATATATACATTTTTAATAACTCTTCCCATATCGGGAGGCACATTACTTTAACGTTTCAAACGGTTTACGGTTACGGTTTCCGCTCTCTCCCACCCAAGCAACCTGGCCCTGATGCTGCCCCTAAAACCCAGGCAGCACCCCTTGACCCACAGTCCAGCACACGGTACCCGAGCGGGATCTGTCCTTCCCCTCCAGAGGGTAGCCACCGGTTCCTTTGGTGGCTGGGCCCCAGCCGGCTCTGCTGCGGGCCCTCCCTCCAACCTGCCTCTCCGGAGGCGGCATTGCGGAAAACGGTAACGGCAAACAACTTATTTACAAGCCACTTAACGTTTGTGGTTGCCCTGCAAGTTCACGGGCTTGTCCATGGATAGTTCCCATGCAAAACAACTTTTAAACGGTCCCCACGGGGACAACGGTGCCGGCTCCGGCCAGTTGCAAATCACTTTATGACAATCAGGTGAAGTACACGGCAATCATTTTTCTTATCATTCTTTTTCAAACTTTCAACACAAAAACAACTCTTTAGTGGCCCCAACGGGGGCTGCTGCAGCGGGCATCCGCTGCCCTTACTCCGGCCTTTCAGGCTCTGGTGCTCCTTCCAAGGGAGGGGGCGCGGCGCTCACTCGGGACTCTTGGCTGCCCCTTAACTTAGCGTCCAGCGCGAACCACCCCCGCTCCCCATAGTGCCGGGTGTATTGCACGATGTCGCCCGGCATCAGGTTACGGCCGGGATGCTCTTCAGGCAGGTGGGCATTCACATCCCGCCGGGCTATAAACACTTCGGCCTCCAGGCCCGGTTCATAAATAAACCCATAGCCTCGGTGGACATCAAACCGCCTCACCTGCCCCTCGTACAACGGGCCCCGGACACGGAACGTGGCCTGGCGGAGATTCTCCTTCTCCCTTATCGCTCTGGCCACTAGCTCAGCCTTCTTCCGTTCCCTTTCAGCGATCTCCAGGCCCAACGGTACCGGCTCCCTATCCCAATACGGCGCTGCTGCGAGCTCCGGCGCACGGGTCGGGCCCCGCGGGACATTCTGGACGTTGCCCACTGTCAGGAATCTGGGCGGCGTGTCCCGCGGTGTCTTGGCCTTGGGCGCTGCCTTGCAGCAACAATCCGGCGCTACCTCAGCCGAAGTGTGGGGGATGGGCATAGGGGCTTTCCGCTGCTGGGCCTTCGGCTCGGAGCGGGTCATTGGCTCCGGCTCGGGGGACTTTTCAGGGGATGCCTCCGGTTCAACCTTCGGAATCTTCCACGGCAACACCTCCGGTTTACTACGGGCTCCGGCTACAGGTTGGCCCGCCTGGGCGGGGACGCTGGGTGTTGCTACCGGTTGCGGTGGTAGCAGGCCTAATGGCGGGATCACGGCCTCCGGGACGGGTGGCGAGGGAGGCAGCGGGGGGAGAGGGCTTGGACCGGGTCCCTCAGCCGCAGCGACCGGTCCCTCGGGGACATAGGGGCGTGGGTCACTCACCCTCCCTTTCTCCGCTTCCTCCTCACGTCTCCGCACGGTGGCTATAACGTCCGCCATGTCGGCCTCCCACTCCTCCATCAGGAGCTGCATCTTCACCTGCAGCCGTTGGTAGAGCTGCGCGGTCCGGATCTCCACCCACACCGCGGTTCCAGGCGCGGGGGCTACGGTGTCGCGGGACGGCATCCACATGGTGACTTCTTCCAGGAACAATATGTCTGCAGAGTCCTGGCGTCCCTGCTTTTATAGCTGCTGTTACATGCAGCCAGCCGCCATCGCGTCCCCCTTAGCTCTTTTCGGCCCCTCCTCTCTCAGGGCGGGGTTTTGGCCTTCGCGCCTCTGCCACTCGAGAAGACGCTCGGGCGGGAACTTTTCGCGCCAAAGATGGCGGCTTCTGAAATTTTTCAGCCGGATATCTCCGGCGGTAACAAGGCGCACCTCTACCAAACGGCAGAGCGGTAGGATCCTGTTCGTGACGCCAAGTTGTCGCGGGCGGGAAGGAGGGTGTCAGCACACTACGCTCACCCCTTCTGCTCGGGTCCGGCGGCTGCTGCTCAGTGGTGGCTCGAGCGGTGGGCCAGATCCCGGGGGTTCTCGAGCGGCGCTCCTCGCCCGTGAGTGAAAGGGGGTTGTTGGGTGTGGGGATTGTTTATTGTCCGTGACGCCACCCACGGTTGTGGTGATTTCACCACCGCTGCTCGGTGTGGGGATCCCGGGAGTGATGGTGGGGGAGCAGCTAGTTGTTGTGTTGCCCCTCCGTGGGTAGGGGTTGGTGATCCCGGGACCCGGTGATGAGGTGGGAGATGCAGTGCCTGGTGGGCGCAGGGACGTGGGGGCAGCACTGTGCCTTGCGGCACTGTGGTACTCACTCAGCCTGAGACGTTGACACAGTCTTACGGTAAACCACACGGCTGGAAAGACGGTTCCCACGGACGGCTGCACTTGCTCTCCCAGTAGGTGACGGTGATGTCCCTTTTCCCTGCACCTTTGTTTCTGTGTTGGTAGCGATGGGTTCCCACCGGTAACCCGCTCCCCGGCTTCAAGCTGGACCGGAGGATCTCTACTCTGTGCCCGCAGGCGCTGGCCCTGAGAAACTGGTGCCCTGGCGGTGGCGGTGTTTCTACTGTAATGGTTGGGCTGTTGCCTTCAATCGGGACTTGGTTGTTGGGGGATCTGCGTCCCCTTCACTGACGGATTTGGCAAATTATGGCGACTCCTAGCCTTGCCGGGGTCCGAGAGGCCCCTGCCCTGGTGCTGACTGTCCTTTGGTACACTGCTCCAGACCGCCGGGCCACTACCCGTCCGCGGTCCTTCCAGGAACTTCCAAACGGTCCCCCTCCAGACAGTCACCGCCGTTGCTGACCTTGCTGACCCTGTCCTGCACACAGCTGGACTCTCTCTTCAGGCTTTCTTTCTGTCACCTTTCACCTTTCTTCCACTTCTCCTACTCCTCCTTTACCACTTCCACTTCACTTCCTTTCACTTTCACCTCCTAAGCTGAACTGCTGGGTTTTCCCGCCTCCAGAGCTATGAACTCCTCGGTGGGCGGAGCCAACCGCCTGGCCCACCCCCTGGTGTGAACATCAGCCTCTGGAGGAAGGCAACAAGGATTTTGGGTTAGCTTTGGTGTTCCTAACCGGGGTGTAGGGTGTGTAGGTGCAATGACCTGTGACCCCTGGCTTGCCCAGGGCGTCACAGATGTAGTGCTGAAGTGTAAAAGAAGGACCCACAAGCTGGATGATCAACGGGAAAAAACCCCATACGTGGTACAGCCCACGGGATGGGAGAATGGGAAGGCCTACCAGATCAGCCATGACCAAGGGGGGACTCTGGCCACGGTTTCTCGGGACCATCTAAAGAGGTGCCCACCAGCATTGAGGGTAGCGGCTGAAGCTCCAGTTTCCAGACCGGCGGGGAAAGAAAAAGAGGTAATCCATACCATGATGGGTGATTTCCCGGCAGACTGGCCTACGCAGAACGGCGCGGTGATTCTTCCAGTGATACTGCTCCCACAACCCGTGGATGAGGAAGTGATGGAAATGATTGACAATGAGCCAGTGCCCAGGGATGCACCTGTACCCAGCTCCCCTACGCCTCCGCCTGCCCCACACGATAGCAGGGAGGAGGAACTAGTTGTTCCCCCTGTCCCACTGCCTGCCACTGACACTGGGCCCCGAAGGTCCACCCGTCCCAACCTAGGTAGACCCCCACTTAGGTACAGGGAAATTACTCTTTAAAGGGGGCTTTGTGTGTTGAGCATATAGAGTAAAAGTTTTGAATGATAAGTAAATCAACAGAAGATGTCACCTGATTGGAACTTTGATTAAACCGGCCGTTGTAGGCAAATGGTCCCCGTAGGGACCTCCTGCAACCTTGCGTAAGGGACCACTTACGGACAAGCCCGAGAACTGGCAGGGCAACCACAAACTAGTGGGATGTAAATAAAAATTGTTGCTTGATACCGTGACTGTCGCGGGCGGAGGAGGGGACGCCACGCTCTTCCACTGCTCGGGTCCGGCTGCCGCGGCTGCCGCGGCCTGCTGCTGCTCGGTGGCTCGAGCGATGGGCCGGATCCCGGGGACTCTAGCGGCGCTCCTCGCCCGTGAGTGAAAGGGGGGTTTGGGTTTTGGGATATAGTTTATTGTCCGTGACGCCACCCACGGTTGTGGTGATTTATTGACACCACCGCTGCTCTGTATGGGGATCCCGGGAGTGATGGTATGGAGCAGCAAGATGTTTGTCCTCCCCTCCGTGGGTAGGGGGGTTGGTTGTTCCGGGGCCCAGTGATGAGGTGGGTGATGCAGGGCTTGGTGGGCGCAGGGACGCGGGGGCAGCGCTGTGCCTTGCGGCACTGTGGTACTCACTCAGCCTGAGACGATGACACAGTTCTCGGTAAAACACACGGCTGGAAAGACGGTTCCCACGGACGGCTGCACTTGCTTTTCCCCAGTAGTTGACGGTGACGGTCCCTTTGTCCTGCACCTAAGATGATGATGGTTGCGATGGGTTCCCACCGGTAACCCGCTCCCCGGCTTGGATATGGGCCGGAGGAGCCCTACTTTGCCCGCAGGCGCTGGCCCTGAGAAACTGGTGCCCTGGAGGTGGCGGTGTCTCTCCGTTACGGTTGGACTGTTGCCTTCAATCGGGACTTGGTTGTTGGGAGACAGTCGTCCCCTTCACTGACGTATTTGGCAAATTATGGCGACTCCTAGCCTTGCCGGGATCCGAAAGGCCCCTGCCCTGGTGCTGACTGTTCTTCGTATACTGCTCCAGACCGCCGGGTCACCACCCGTCCGCGGTCCTTCCAGCAACCTCCGAGCAGTCCCCCTGCAGACTATCACCGTCGTCTGCTGACCTTGCTGTCACTGTCCGGGGCACACACCCGGACCAACTTCAGGCTTTACAAACTGTCACTACTCCTACTTTCCTCCTTTACCACTTCACTTCGCTTCCTTTCACTTTACTATTTACTCCTTCACCTCCTAAACTGATCTCTACTCTAGCCCTCAGCTAGACTTCAACTTTCTTCAAACTCTATCTGCCTGGTTTTTCCGCCTCCAGAGCTGTGAACTCCTCGGTGGGCGGAGGCAACCGCCTGGCCCACCCCCTGGTGTGAACACCAGCTCCTGGAGGAAGGCAACAAGGAATTTTGGGTTAGCTTAGATGTTCCTAACTGGGGTGTAGGGTGTGATGGTGTGATGACCTGTGACCCCTGGCTTGCCCAGGGAATCACATGACCGCCTCCTGAGAGGCTGATTTGGGAGGATGGGCCTGGAGGAAACGGATGGCCCAGGCCCACCACTACCGTAACCGGTGGCGATCCTCCGGGGGTTCAGGGGTTCCCCATGGACGCGGGTCCGCTGAAAGGGACCGTAAGCGCTCGGGCAGCTTGGTTCTGGACTGGGGTCAAGAGGTGCTGCCCACTTCTTAGGGGCAGCATCAGGGCCAGGTTGTTTGGGCGGGGGGAGAGCGGAAGCCGTACTGTTTATTAAAAATGTTTGGTAACGTTTAAGAATGTTGTGGGAAGATTGAAAAATGCTTATGCTTTGATGTCTTACATGTTTTTACCGTTTTATCTTTTGCAGTTAAAAGCAAAAATAAAACCGGTGATGGATGGGCAGCCCGCGGACGGTCTGCATTTTACTAAGGGGGAATGTGGCGCCCTGGACAAGCCAGGACGTCACAGGTACTGCAACAACACACCCCACACCCTGGCTAGGCACACCGAAGTCAAACAAAAATCCTTGTTGCCTCCCTCCAGGGGCTGATGTCCACACCAGGGGGTGGAGCCAGGTGGTTGGCCCCACCTGCCGAGGAGTTCACAGTCCTGGAGGCAGGAAAAGGAAGTTAGTTCAGTGGAAAGTGGAGTGAAGAGTGTAGTTTCGAGTGGAAAGAGTGAAGTGGCAAAGGAGCAGACTGACCGTGTCCGGGTGCGAGGCCCGGGCACCTACAGCAAGGTTGGCAGACGGTGGTGACCGTCTGCAGGCGAGGCAGATTGACGTGAACCGTAAGGGCCTGGGACGGGCGGTGGCCCGCCGGTACCGGATCGGGAAGCGAAGAGAAGCCAGCACCATTCGGCAGGGTCTACGGACCCCGACCAGGCTTGGAGTCGCCGTTAAACCGGTCAAATCCGTTAGCGAAGGGAACCTCCGGGGTTTCCCAGCAGTCAAGACCCGATTGAAGGCAACAGCTCAAACCGTGAAGGAAACACAGTCACCGCCAAGGCTACAGTTCCCAGGGCCAGAGCCTGCGGGCAAAAGGGGCTCCCTCAGCATCCATCTAAGCTGGGGAGCGGGTTACCGGTGGGAAGCCACCAGAACCGAGAACACAACACAGGTGCAGGGAAAGGCAGTCACCACCAACCTACTGGGAGAAAAACACCGCAGCCGTCTGTGGGACCCGTCCATCCAGCCGTTTGTTTTACCGGAGACTTTGCATTCATCATTGGCTGAGTGAGTACCACTGTGCCGTGCGGCACCGCGCTGCCCCCGCAACCCTGCACCTCGCCAGGCCCTGTAACCTGCCTGCCATCCCTACCCTCACTGTACCCCGGGACAACCAACCCCCCTACCCACGGAGGGGAAAAGCAACATCCGAGCTGCTCCCTATCATCGCTCCCGGGATCCCCGTCCAGATCAGCGGTGGTGTCACAACCTCACCACAACCGTTGGTGGCATCACGGACAATATCCCCAAACCAGACCACCCCTTTCACTCACGGGTGAGGAGCGCCGCTCGAGTCCCCGGGATCCGGTCCACCACTCGAGCCACCGAGCAGCAAGCCAGAAGCAGCAGCGCCGGACCCGAGCAGTGGGTGAGCGCAGCGCCCTCCCCGCCCGCGACACATACAGATCTGATGGGGGGGCTAGGGGCATACAGATCTGGTGGGGCTGGAGGCATACAGATCTGGTGGGGGGGGCTGGAGGCATACAGATCTGGTGGGGGGGCTGGAGGCATACAGATCTGGTGGGGGGGGCTGGAGGCATACAGATCTGGTGGGGGGGCTGGAGGCATACAGATCTGGTTGGGGGGGATGGCGGCATACAGATCTGGTGGGGGGTTGGGGGCATACAGATCTGGTAGGGGGCTGGAGGCATACAGATCTGGTGGGGGGCTGGAAGCATACACTCCTTAGGGAGCTGGAGGCATACAGTACTGGTGGGAGGGCTAGGGGCATATATATCTGGTGGGGGGATGGGGGCATACAGATCTGGTGGGGGGGCTAGGGGAATACAGATCCGGTGGGGGGGCTGGAGGCATATAGATCTGGTAGGGAGGCTGGGGGCATACAGATCTGGTAGGGGGGCTGGAGGCATATAGATCTGGTGGGGGGGATGGAGGCATACAAATCTGGTGGGGGGGCTGGCGGCATACAGATCTGGTGGGAGGAGCTGGGGCATACAGATCTGGTGGGGGGAGCTTGGGGCATACAGATCTGGTGGGGGGGCTGGGGCATACAGATCTGGTGGGGGGCTGGAAGCATACACTCCTTAGGGAGCTGGAGGCATACAGTACTGGTGGGAGGGCTAGGGGCATATATATCTGGTGGGGGGATGGGGGCATACAGATTTGGTGGGGGGGCTGGGGGAATACAGATCCGGTGGGGGGGCTGGAGGCATATAGATCTGGTGGGGGGATGGAGGTGTCGCGGGCGGGGAGGAGGGTGTCAGCACACTACGCTCACCCCCTTCTGCTCGGGTCCGGCGGTCGCTGCTCAGTGGTGGCTCGAGCTGTAGGCTGGATCCCGGGGGTTCTCGAGCGGCACTCCTCGCCCGTGAGTGAAAAGGGGTTGGTGTTTTGGGGAAATAAAGTCTATTGTCCGTGACGCCAGCCACGGTTGTGGTGATTGAGTGTACACCACCGCTGCTCTATATGGGGATCCCGGGGATGGTGAGGCGGAGAAGCCAGTTGTTGTGTTGTCCCTCCGTGGGTAGGGGTTGGTGATCCCGGGGCCCAGTGAGGTGCAGGGGCGCAGGGACGCGGGGGCAGCGCTGTGCCTTGCGGCACTGTGGTACTCACTCAGCCAGTAAACACGACACAGTTCTCGGTAAACAAACGGCTGGTTGGACGGGTCCTTCGGACGGTTCACGGTGCTGCGGTTCCCTGCAGTTAGCGGTGACGGTCTCTTCCCTGCACCTTTGAAATGTCTGTTTGGTAGCGATGGATCCCCACCGGTTACCCGCTCCCCGGCTACAATCTGGACCGGAGGAGCTCCTCTCTTGCCCGCAGGCGCCGGCCCTGGGAAACTGGTGCCTTGGTGGTGGCGGTGTTTCCCCGTTGTGGTTGGACCTTTGCCGTCAATCAGGACTTGCTTGTTGGGAGACAGACGTCCCCTTCACTAACGGATTTGGCAATTTACGGCGACTCCAAGCCTTGCCGGGATCCGAAATGCCCCTGCCCTGGTGCTGACTGCCCTTTGTATACTGCTCCAGACCCCCGGGCACACAGCCTCCGTGGTCCTTCCAGCAACCTCCAGACAGTCCCACTGCAGACCTTCACCGCCGTCTGCTGACCTTGCTGACTCCGTCTGGGCACACAGCCACAGACTATCTTCAGGCTTTCTGTCACTTTTACTGTTGTTTCACTTCACTCTAGCTCCCTCCTGAGCTACACTCTGTTCACCTCCTACTCCTCACTCAAGCTCCCCCTGAGCTAATCTTCACTCGAGCCCTGCCTGGGCTAAACTGCCTGGTTCTTCCTGCCTCCAGAGCTGTGTACTCCTTGGTGGGCGGACACCAACCGCCTGGCTCCACCCCCTGGTGTGAACACCAGCCCCTGGAGGAAGGCAACAAGGATTTGTAGGTTAGCTGGTGTACCTGCAGGGAATGTGGGGTGCGTGTGGTGTTATGACCTGTGACCCCTGGCTTGCCCAGGGCATCACATTCCCCCTTAGCAAAACGCAGACCGTCCTCGGGCTGCCCGTCCAGCACCGGTTTTATTTTCCTTTTTGTTTTCTGTAAGCATAAAAGGGTATAACATGGTAAACGGTAAAACATTTACATTTTTAATATTCAAATTGTCTCTCCAGTAAAGGAGACAAACTCTAGCACAGCGCCACCTATTGGAAGTAGCGATCCTAAAAGTCACAAGTGGATTTTCAACAATCCATTGCAATATGACTCAGGATATATAAGCCAGATCAGAATCCCAAGCCACCTATTGCATTGCAGCTATAAGTCCCCTTACCTGGCAGCCAGACTGGCTTGCAAAGTCTCCTTAAGGAGAATAGTGTTCCCCCGTGGTCCCCACATAGCTTTCTCATGAGCCAGATCAGACACCCCCATACTTTGCACTGACGAGGGGCAAGCACCCCGAAACACCGTGTCTGCAAATTGGGATTCTGATCTGGCTTATATATCCTGAGTCATATTGCAATGGATTGTTGAAAATCCACTTGTGACTTTTAGGATCGCTACTTCCAATAGGTGGCGCTGTGCTAGAGTTTGTCTCCTTTACTGGAGAGACAATTTGAATATTTCCCAGAGGGGCATTGCAGCTATAAGTCCCCTTACCTGGCAGCCAGACTGGCTTGCAAAGTCTCCTTAAGGAGAATAGTGTTCCCCCGTGGTCCCCACATTTTTAATAATAACTCTTCCCAAAACGGGAGGCACATTTCTTTAACGTTGCAAACGGTTTACGGTTACGGTTTCCGCTCTCTCCCACCCAAGCAACCTGGCCCTGATGCTGCCCCTAAAACCCAGGCAGCACCCCTTGACCCACAGTCCAGCACACGGTACCCGAGCGGGATCTGTCCTTCCCCTCCAGAGGGTAGCCACTGGTTCCTTTGGTGGCTGAGCCCCAGCCTGCTCCGCTGAGGGCCCTCCCTCCAACCTGCCTCTCCGGAGGCGGCATTGCGGAAACGGTAACGGCAAACAACATATTTACAAGCCACTTAACGTTTGTGGTTGCCCTGCAAGTTCACGGGCTTGTCCATGGTAGTTCCCATGCAAAAACTTTTTAAACGGTCCCCACGGGGACAACGGTGCCGGCTCCGGCCGGTTGCAAATCACAAAGATAATCTGGTGACTTTCACGGTATCATCATTTTTCATCATTTTTCAAACTTTTAAACAAGACAACTCTCATAACTGCCTTACTGATCCCCTCTCTAAAGGACGGTCTCCCTGTACCTAAGTGGGGGTCTACCTAGGTTGGAACGGGTGGACCTCCGGGGTCCGGTGTCAGTGGGGCTAAGCAATGGGGCAGAGGGAACAATTGGTTCCTCCTCCCGGCTATCGTGTGGGGCAGGCGGAGGCATAGGGGAGCTGGGCATAGGTTCATCCCTGGGCACTGGCACTGGTTCTGGCTCACGGTTGACCGCTTCCACCACTTCTTCATCCACAGGTTGTGGGAACAGTATCACTGGAAGAATCACCGCGCCGTTCTGCGTAAGCCAGTTTGCTGGTAAGTCACCCATCACAGTGTGGATCACCTCTTCTGCCTTCTCCACTGGGGGAGGGACTGGTGCTTCAACCATTGTCCTCAATGCTGGTGGGCACCTTTTCAAATGGTCCCGGGAAACCGTGGCCAAGGTGCCTCCTTGGTCACGACTGATCTGGTAAGCCTTTCCATCTTCCCATCCTGTGGGTTGGATGACGTATGGGGTTTGTTCCCATTGATCATCCAGCTTATGGGTTTTTCTCTTCCGCTTCAACACCACATCTCCAGGCTGGAAAGGACCGGCAGCCGCTTTCTGATTGAAGTGCCGCTCCTGCTGTTCTCGACTCCGACCCAGGTTCTTCTCCACATACTCCTGAATCTGTCGGTACTGCACCCTCCGCCGGGCGTCCCATTCAGCCGTTGCGGGGAGCGTCTCTGGGGCTTCCAGCCCCATCTCCAGGTCCACTGGCAGCCGGCCAGGCCGAGCCCTCATCAGATACGCTGGGGTGCACTTCGTTGAGCTGGACGGGATGTTATTGTACATATCGACCAAGTCAGGCAGCTTCTCCGGCCACAGATTCCGCTCCTCTAATGGCAACGTCTTGAGGAGACCAAGGACCAGATGGTTCATCTTCTCACACATACCGTTGGTTTGGGCATGGTAAGGTGTGGTCCGGATCTTCTTGCAACCATACAGCTGACAGAACTCATGGAATACCTCCGCCTCAAAGGCTGGACCTTGGTCGGTGAGCACCTTCTCAGGGTATCCATGGGGCCGACAGAAGTAAGCCTGGAACGCTCTTGCGGCGGTACGGCCGGTTAAGTCCTTGACCGGGACAACCACCATGAACCGGGAGTAATGATCGACAATGGTCAGAGCGTAGGTGTACCCACTTCGGCTGGGGGTGAGCTTTACATGGTCCAAGGCGACCAGCTCCAGCGGTTGGTGTGTAACGATGGGGCGAAGGGGAGCCTTCTGGCTGGCTTCATCCTTCCTCCTCAATGTGCAAGGACCGCACTCCCGACACCAGGCCTCCACCGATTCCCGCATCCCACTCCAATAGAACCGCTCTCTCAACAGCATCTCCAGCTTCTTCCATCCGAAGTGACCGGCACCATCATGATACGCCTGCAGAACGGTGGGTACATCAGCTTGGGGAATAACCAACTGGCGGATCTTCTCATGGGTCTTCGGGTTGATCAGCTCCCGGTACAGCCGCCCCTGATGTAGGTACAACCGGGTCCGTTCCTTCCACAAGCAATGGGCTTCCGCTGGGGCGGCAGGGTCCATCCCAGCAGCGCCTTGCTCCACCAGGGTCTTGACTAGGCGGACAGCAGGCGCCTGATTTTGAGCTTCCTGCCACTTCTGACTGGGCAGCGGATCCAGGTTCACCCGTTGTTGATGGACATGGACCTTCTCAACTGATGGCCGGTGGAATGCAGGCAACTCGATCTCCTTGAGGTCATCATCCTCGCATCCACTTTCTGACAGGTGGGGCATTCGAGACAGGGCATCAGCATTAATGTTGACACGACCGGCTCTATATTTGATGGTGAAGTCGTAGTTGGCTAGTCTGGCTACACACCGCTGTTCTAACGCACCCAGCTTGGCCGTGTCCAGGTGAGTCAACGGATTGTTATCCGTGAAAGCGGTGAACTTTGCAGCGGCTAGGTAGTGGCGGAACCGCTCGGTGATAGCCCACACCAGTGCCAGGAGCTCGAGGTTGAAAGAGCTGTAGTTTTCAGGGTTCCTTTCGGTCGGCCGGAGTTTTCGACTAGCATAGGCAATCACCTTCTCCTTTCCTTCCTGGACCTGGGACAGGACTGCCCCCAGACCCACATTGCTGGCATCTGTGTAGAGGATGAATGGGCAGCCATAGTCCGGGTACGCCAGGACCTCTTCTCCGGTCAAGGCCGCCTTCAGCTGACGGAAGGATTCCTCATGCCCGTTCTCCCATACCAGTGGGGCTCCGATAGGTCTACCACCCTTGGTCTGTCCCACGAGGAGGTCTTGCATGGGGGCAGCCATCTTCGTGTATCCCTTGATGAAGCGCCGGTAGTACCCCACCAGACCCAGAAACTGCCTGACTTCCCTTACGGTGGTTGGCCTTGGCCAGTCCTGTATGGCAGTGATCTTCTCAGGGTCGGGGGCAACACCTTCTGCACTCACTACATGCCCCAGGTACTGTACTCTGGGTTTCAGCAGGTGGCACTTAGAGGGCTTTAACTTCATCCCGTATTTGGCAAGGGACGCGAACACCTCGGCCAGGTGCTCCAGATGGGCTTCATACGTCTGGGAGTAAACAATCACATCGTCCAAGTACAACAGGACGGTTTCGAAGTTTAGGTGTCCAAGACAGCACTCCATCAGCCGTTGGAAGGTTCCTGGGGCATTGCACAGCCCAAACGGCATACTATTAAATTCGCAGAGTCCCATCGGGGTGGTGAAGGCGGTTTTCTCCCGGTCTTCCGGGGCCACGGCTACTTGCCAGTATCCACTGGTGAGGTCGAGGGTGGAGAAGTAGTTTGCAGTTCGCAGTGCGGCCAACGATTCTTCAATACGGGGTAGCGGGTAGGCATCTTTATGGGTTATCTGATTAATCTTCCGGTAGTCCACACACATCCGCATGGTACCATCCTTCTTCTTGACCAGTACCAACGGAGCGGCCCAGGGACTACAGCTGTCCCGAATAACCCCTGCCTCATTTATATTCCGCAACATATCTTTGGCACACTGGTAATGTGCTGGGGGAATAGGCCTATACCTCTCTTTGATAGGGGGGTGTTCACCAGTGGGGATGTGATGTTGGACCCCTTTGATCTGCCCAAAGTCTAGTGGGTGTTTACTGAAAAGCTGTTCATACTCCTGCACCACCCTGTATACCCCCGCTTTGTGATGTGTAGGGGTGTCATCAGTGCCCACATGTAGCTGTTGGGGCCACTCTTTTACCTCCCCCTGCGGCGGGGAAGTGCCGGTAGTAGGTGGGGAGACCGAGGGACTGGTTCCGTGGATGGTGTGGGGGTCTAGGGTGAGTAGTTTGGCAATGGTAGCATACCGGGGAAGCCTGACTTCTTCCTCCCCACAATTCAGCACTCTCACGGGCACCCTCCCCTTCTTCACGTCTACCACCCCTCGGGCGGCCACTACGGTGGGCCAGTGCTCGGAGGGCATGGGCTCCATCATGGCAGGGTAGTCACGCCCCTGAGGCCCTACTGCTGCCCTACACCAAATCATCATCTCACTTCTAGGGGGCACAAGCAACGGAGCCACATCCATCACTCCCACTCCACCAATCTCTCCTCCTGTTGAATTTACATGCTGGCGGTACATCAAGGCTCGGATCTCACGCTGCACAGCTCTCTGTCGGCTCCCCGCCGCCGTGGCGGCCAGCTGCTGCAGTAGGGCCAACACATCACCCATACAGTGCTCCATCACATTGGTTCCTAGCACTATCTTCGGGTTATGATCACTGGGCTCATTCATGATCACAATCATACCCTGGTGTTGCAGTTCAGCTTGCCCCACTGTCATGGCCACCTGTTTATACCCCACTTGAGTCAGTGGGAGTCCATTGGCAGCAATCAGCGTTATACTAGTATCTGGGGGTGCCAGCTCGTCCGTCCCTCAATACCGCTGGTACAATGTATATGGTATGGTGGTTACCTGGGATCCAGTGTCCAAGAGAGCCATCACCGGTATGCCGTCCACAACCACGGGAATGATGGGTCGAGCCCCGATATACCGATCCCGCCAGTCCGAGGGGCCACGAGGTTCTACTCCTGAGGATTGGCCCGGGGCCCCAGGGGTTGCTCGTTTAACGGGCACTCTCGAAAGTAATGCCCAGGCTTACGGCACTTGTAGCAGGTTGGAGGCCTGCTCCGCGGTTGGTTAGCACTTCTCCGCTGCATCCAGGAGACATCTTCAGGGCTGTCAGCAAGCTGTATCATTGCTGAAGGCTGAGATTTGGTCAACGGTTGCAGTGCGGCAAGGATCTTGGCGAGGTCTCTGTCCATGCGATGGACCTGGGCTGCCAGCTCCTCCATAGTGCTGCTTGGGGCGGTGGATGTGGAAGAGGTTGGTAGCGCAGGGGCCACCACCACAGGAGCCGTCTCGATGGGCCACGGGGCTGGCTCCAGGGCTTCGGAGGCCGGGGGCTGTAGTGCTTTAATGGCCCGCTCCTTTAACACGGCAAAGTCCACATCAGGGTGTTCCAGGGCCCACAGCCGGAGTTGTTTACGATCCTCAGGGGACCTCATCCCCTGCGCAAATTGCTCTGTTAACATCTTGTTGCTATCCGCCTCATTAATAGGATTCACTCGCTTTAGCATGCGGAGGGCGGTTTGCAACCGTAAAGCATAGTCTCGAATGCTATCGGTAGTCCGTTGTCGGCACTGGTAGAACTGCATCCTCAGCTCAGCTTCAGTCCGGGTCTCAAAGGCAGTCTGTAGCTTCTCAAAGATGGTGGCTACAGAGAGCCGGTCCCCCTCGGCCCAGGTCTCCGCCTCCTGCTCCGCCGCACCGGTTAGCTGGCCCAGCACTATCGCTGCACGTTGCTTATCGGTCAGGGGGTACAGCTCCAGCAACGGGCCAAGCTTCTTCCGGAAGGCCTGTAAGGCATCTGGTTTCCCGTCATACTGCGGCAACCAGGCAGCTCCGGGCGCATAGGGCAAGGAGAACGGCATGACCTGAGCGAGCGCGGGGACCGCGGCACCGCCCGCCACTGCGGCCGGGACCTGGGCAGGCCCATTCCCATCCGCGGGTGCCACTGCGGCTGCGACCGCCGCTCCTCCAGCGGCTCCGTCGGGCGCAGACATCTTGCTTCCATCCCCCTTAGCTTCTTTCCGGCCACTCCCCTCTCGGGGCGGAGTTCTGGCCTTCGCGCCTCTGCTGCTCGAGAAGACGCTCGAGCGGGAACTTTTCGCGCCAAAGATGGCGACTTCTGGAAATTTTCAGCCGGATACCTCCGGCGGTCACAAGGCGCACCTCTACCCAACGGCAGAGCGGTAGGATCCTGTTCGTGACGCCAAGTTGTCGCGGGCGGGGAGGAGGGTGTCAGCACACTACGCTCACCCCCTTCTGCTCGGGTCCGGCGGTCGCTGCTCAGTTGTGGCTCGAGCTGTAGGCCGGATCCCGGGGATTCTCGAGCGGCACTCCTCACCCGTGAGTGAAAAGGGGTTGGTGTTTTGGGGAAATAAAGTCTATTGTCCGTGACGCCACCCACGGTTGTGGTGATTGAGTGTACACCACCGCTGCTCTATATGGGGATCCCGGGGATGGTGAGGCGGAGCAGCCAGTTGTTGTGTTGTCCCTCCGTGGGTAGGGGTTGGTGATCCCGGGGCCCAGTGAGGTGCAGGGGCGCAGGGACGCGGGGGCAGCGCTGTGCCTTGCGGCACTGTGGTACTCACTCAGCCAGTAAACACGACACAGTTCTCGGTAAACAAACGGCTGGTTGGACGGGTCCCTCGGACGGTTCACGGTGCTGCGGTTCCCTGCAGTTAGCGGTGACGGTCTCTTCCCTGCACCTTTGAAATGTCTGTTTAGTAGCGATGGATCCCCACCGGTTACCCGCTCCCCGGCTACAATCTGGACCGGAGGAGCTCCTCTATTGCCCGCAGGCGCCGGCCCTGGGAAACTGGTGCCTTGGCGGTGGCGGTGTTTCCCCATTGTGGTTGGACCTTTGCCGTCAATCAGGACTTGCTTGTTGGGAGACAGACGTCCCCTTCACTAACGGATTTGGCAATTTACGGCGACTCCAAGCCTTGCCGGGATCCGAAATGCCCCTGCCCTGGTGCTGACTGCCCTTTGTATACTGCTCCAGACCCCCGGGCACACAGCCTCCGTGGTCCTTCCAGCAACCTCCAGACAGTCCCACTGCAGACCTTCACCGCCGTCTGCTGACCTTGCTGACTCCGTCTGGGCACACAGCCACAGACTATCTTCAGGCTTTCTGTCACTTTTACTGTTGTTTCACTTCACTCTAGCTCCCTCCTGAGCTACACTCTGTTCACCTCCTACTCCTCACTCAAGCTCCCCCTGAGCTAATCTTCACTCGAGCCCTGCCTGGGCTAAACTGCCTGGTTCTTCCTGCCTCCAGAGCTGTGTACTCCTTGGTGGGCGGACACCAACCGCCTGGCTCCACCCCCTGGTGTGAACACCAGCCCCTGGAGGAAGGCAAGAAGGATTTGTAGGTTAGCTGGCGTACCTGCAGGGAATGTGGGGTGCGTGTGGTGTTATGACCTGTGACCCCTGGCTTGCCCAGGGCGTCACAGAGGCATACAAATCTGGTGGGGGGGCTGGCGGCATACAGATATGGTGGGAGGAGCTGGGGGCATACAGATCTGGTGGGGGGAGCTTGGGGCATACAGATCTGGTGGGGGGGGCTGGGGCATACAGATCTGGTGGGGGGCTGGGGCATACAGATCTGGTGGGGGGGCGGGCTGGGGGCATACAGATCTGGTGGGGGGGCTGGGGCCATACAGATCTGGTGGGTGGGCTGGGGGCATACAGATCTGGTGAGGGGGCTAGGGGTATACAGATCTGATGAGGGGGGCTGGGGGTATATGTCGCGGGCGGAGGAGGTGTGCTACTCCGAAGAAGAGTAGGTACATGTGTTTTTTCTGAACCCATGACGGCACCCTTACCTTCCCTCCCTGCATGTGGATAATTGACTGTTTTTTAGCTGCACGGGGTTCATGTTGGTGCTGGTTATGTTATAATGTTGTTTCCTCTGGAGATCCTTTCATGCTCCTGGAGAACAGGGCTGTGATGCTCCTGATAGCGCCATTTTTTGCCAGATTTACCATGATTCTATTCCCTGGTAACTTGTCGTTCTCCAGGCCGGGGGTCCTACTGGTCCTCCTCACTCAGGTTCCAGGTCTTCACCCCCTGTCGGGCATTTGGCATCTTACCGTGTGGTCTTTTTTGAAAGGTCACCTTACGAATCAGGGTTTTCTCTTGTTCTTGTACCTACTCTTCTTCGGAGTGGTAAACCAGTTACAAAACAAAAAATGAAGGGCTGGGGGGCCTGGACAATATTCTTGTCTTCCAAGGGTGAGCCCTGATGCACCGACGACGGTTGCGGTAATCTTAGCGTTTTTCTGGAAGGGGTTGACACTGGGTCTGTCATTCCGTTCCCTAAGAGTTCTAATATGGGCCCTTGCAACCTGGTACCATTGTGTCCTGTCTGGAGTCCGCTGGACTCCTGGTTCGTTCGGGTATGGTCTAGCCCTCTGCGCAATGTATCTTGCCCCCTTGGGGCCTTATTCTCGTCCTATCTGCCCTGACAAAGCCCCATTGATCACTTGGAGTCCATGTCATTCACTACTCTGTCTCTGAAACAGACTTCCAATCCTGACACCTTCACATCAGCTTATAGGGTTAGTGACTTCCAGGCCCTATCTTAGTTCCACCATTCCTCAGCTTTCAAGGATAAGGTGTCCTGACGCCTGCCCCTCCTTGCTTCCTGATAGTACGTCATGTTTTCTTCATTCAAAAGGGAATTGTTCCTCCATCCTTTGGGATAGTCGGCAAGATCAGGAAGGGGAAGGGGGGGCATTGCCTGGCCCTTAGCGGTTCCTTATGGAATATCTGTCTGCAGCAGAGGCAGGTCCGGTTTGTTTTCTTTCAGGGTGATCGCTCGACGCTCAAGGCTTCTACATCCACTTGGTGATTGGATCTGCGAAGCCACTTCTTCGCCTGCTCGGCTTGTGGTAGGTATGTGCCTGTAGGTCTGACAGTTCACTGCACAAGGGCGATGACATCTCCTGGGCTGCAAGATCGTATGTCACCATTGAACAGCTTGTCAGGGGCCACGTGATCTTCCCCTTTCACGCGCTATAGGCACTATAAGTTGGCCTTATTCTTGCTGGCTTCACCTGGGGAGCTCGGTTCTGTGATTTTCCCCCCCTTGGCTTATTCCTCTATCTATGTAATTCTCTCGTGGTGCTGTCATGGGTGCTGGAAAAATACGTAATTACTTACCGGTAATGTGTTTTTTCTGAACCCATGACAGCACCCTTACATTCCCTCCCTGCATGTGGATAATTGGCTGTTTTTTAGCTGCACGGGGTTCATGTTGGTGCTGGTTATGTTATAATGTTGTTTCCTCCGGAGGTCCTTTCATGCTCTGTAAACCAACTGATGCGGGGAGAGGTACCGCCCCTTTTTATCCTGGAGGTTTCCTGTCCTTGAAGGGCGGATCCCCTTCAATCCGCCCTTCAAGGACAGGAAACCTCCAGGATAAAAAGGGGCGGTACCTCTCCCCGCGTCAGTTGGTTTACAGAGCATGAAAGGACCTCCGGAGGAAACAACATTATAACATAACCAGCACCAACATGAACCCCATGCAGCTAAAAAACAGCCAATTATCCACATGCAGGGAGGGAATGTAAGGGTGCTGTCATGGGTTCAGAAAAAACACATTACCGGTAAGTAATTACGTATTTTTCCAGCACCCATGACAGCACCACGAGAGAATTACATAGATAGAGGAATAAGCCAAGGGGGGGAAATCACAGAACCGAGCTCCCCAGGTGAAGCCAGTAAGGATAAGGCCAACTTATAGTGCCTATAGCGAGTGAAAGGGGAAGATCACGTGGCCCCTGACAAGCCGCTCAATGGTGACATACGATCTTGCAGCCCAGGAGATGTCATCGCCCTTGTGCAGTGAACTTTCAGACCTACAGGCACATACCTACCACAAGCCGAGCAGGCGAAGAAGTGGCTTCGCAGACCACCCACCAAGTGGATGTAGAAGCCTTGAGCGTCTATCGATCACCCTGAAAGAAAACAAACTGGACCTGCCTCTGCTGCAGACAGACAGAGCTGGTTGCTGGCAGTTGCTGCACTCATATGGCTCTTGTCGGTCGCGCTAAAATGACTGATAACCCTTTAGATGTGAGCATTCATGTCATTCAAAAAAAAAAGGGGGTTCCCTGAGGCAACCTCCAGTTCTGCTCCTACCACACAGCGCAGGCTGGCAAGCAGTTGGGGCAGTGTGATTGCATGCCTCAATGCGGACGGGTATACTAGCTCATGTGATACTCTGGGAGGATCGGCACCTGGTCCAATTAGTGGAGTCTAAACTCCAGCAGGACCGACGCCCAGAGCCTGCAGGGGAGATTGATCAGATGCCATCATTCCTCCTTCTACCCCAGTTCCGCCTCTGCATCAGAGTGGTAAGTGACCTTCATGAAAGTTCACTTTGTTCAGAGCCGCTCTTGCCTGTTTTTAGGGCGGACTCACTGGATACACTTCAATACCTGGACCACGCTCCCTTTAATCAGGAGATGTCTGTTACCTGGTCTCCGCAGTGGTGCCAGAAGGGTATTAAGCATAACCTCTCAGATGAGGTCTTGGATTAGGGCTGTCAAGCCCGATGTTGGCTTGACAGTTTTGCGGCGTCATGACCTTCGGAAATTCAGGCCTGCCTTCCCTGCTTATGGAGACTCTCGGGTCCAGCTGCTGCTGCTACTGCTGCTGCTCGGTGGTGGCTCGAGCGGTGGGCCGGATCCCGGGGCCTCGAGCGGCGCTCCTCGCCCGTGAGTGAAAAGGGGGTTTGATTTTGGGGGATTGGATATTGTCCGTGACGCCACCCACGGTTGTGGTGAGATTGGTGACATCACCGCTGCTCTGGACGGGGATCCCGGGAGCGATGTCAGGGAGCAGCTTGGATGTTAGTTCTCCCCTCCGTGGGCAGGGGGTTGGATGTCCCGGGGCCCGGTGAGGGGTAGGGAATGGATGGCAGGCGGGTTGCGGGGCCTGGTGAGGTGCAGGGTCGCAGGGGCAGCGCTGTGCCGCACGGCACGGTGGTACTCACTCAGCCAATGATGAGGACACAGTTTTCGGTAAAACACACGGCTGGATGGACGGGTCCCGCAGACGGCTGCGGTGTTGTTTCTCCCGACAGGTTGATGGTGACTGCCTTTCCCTGCACCTTTGTAGTGTAATAGTTCCGATGGGTTCCCACCGGTAACCCACTCTCTGGCTTGGATATGGGCCGGAGGAGCCCCTTTTGCCCGCAGGCTCTGGCCCTGGGAAATGGTTGCCCTGGCGGTGGCGGTGTCTCCCTCTCCTGGTCGGACTGTTGCCTTCTGTCTGGACTTGGCTGCTGGGAAACCCAGGAGGTTCCCTTCGCTAACGGATTTGACAAATTCACGGCGACTCCTAGCCTTGCCGGGGTCCGTAAGCCCCTGCCAGATGGTGCTGACTTCTCTTTGTGTACCGGTCCGGTACCGCCGGGCCACCGCCCGTCCACGGTCCTTGCGGTAAACTCCGATAGGCCTCTCCTGCAGACGGTCACCACCGTCTGCCAACCTTGCTGATCTGTCCGGGCCACACACCCGGACCAACTTCAGTCTGCTCACTTGCCACTTTCCTCTTCTCACTTTCTCCTCCACAACTAGACTCTCCTCTCCTCCAAACTAAACTGACTTTCTCTTCCTGCCTCCAGGACTGTGAACTCCTCGGTGGGCGGAGACCAACCGCCTGGCTCCACCCCCTGGTGTGGACATCAGCCCCTGGAGGAAGCCAACAAGGGTTTTTGTCTGACTTTGGTGTGCCTACCGGGAGTGTGGGGTGTGTTGGTGTTGTTCTCTGTGGCCCCTGGCTTGTCCAGGGCGCCACATATACAGATCTGGTGGGGGGGCTGGAGGTATACAGATCTGGTGGGGGGGCTGGTGTAATGCCTGCCTGGAACAACAGACTCAGATGGGATGTAATGGACAGGCAAGAGTGAAGCCACTCACCAAGCAGGACCCCCAGAACCCTGAAACCCTTTAACCCCTATACAGGGATTTGGAATTACACAGGGCCCTGGAGATCACTACCTGTGGAAGGCTGCAGTCCGATGAGAGTAGTCGTCAGGCAGGGTCATACCAGGAATAGCAGAACAGGATCAGAATTGGCAGGCAAGTAATCAGAAAACGTAGCAGAGGTCAAATCCGGATCGGGCAGCGAGGTACAAAAAAAGCAGGCAGAAGGGTAGTCAGAAAACACACAGAAGTCATCACACAGGAATCACAAAACAGAATAGAGCGGACCAGGAGCCAGGAAATTAGAACTATCTCTGGCAGAGGACAGCAGACAGGAGGGGAACTAAGAAGGGTGTGGTTTCTTCCCATTGGCTGTAGCTGAACGCTGGCAACTTCAGCTGGAAGACACACACCACCCACAGTCAACCAGTGGTACTGCAGATCCCAAGATAACCCAGCCCAGGGGATGATCGGAGCCGGTGCCCACCGGTGCCGCTGGCATCGACTCCTCTCCCATCACCAGCACCATCCATGGCAGGAACACAGCGTCGCCTGGCGATCGGAGCAGAAGTCACTGGAGCGGACTCCAGTGGTGACGTAACAGTACCCCCCACCTCCATGAGGGGCCTCCGGACCCTCAAAACCCGGCTTGAGAGGAAATTGGAGGTGAAACCGCCGGACCAGACCCTTAGCATGAATATCGCTCGCAGGGACCCATGACCTCTCCTCAGGGCCGTAACCCTTCCAATGCACCAAATACTGTACCACCCCTCTGACAATACGGGAAACAAGTATTCTCTGTACCTCATACTCCAAGTTACCTTTAACCAAAACAGGAGGAGGGGGGACACTGGGTGAATGGGGACACGATATAAATTTAGGAGGGACTTATGGAACACAGTCGATATCTTAAAGGATGTGGGAGTTGCAGGCGGAAAGCTGTGGGATTAATTACCTCGATTATCTCGGAAGGTCCAATAAATGGACCCAGCTTAGCAGAAGGGACCTTGAGTTTAATATTCCGTGTTGATACCCATACCTTGTCCCCACCTCCAAGGCTAGGGCCCTTGGAACGTCTCTGTCACAAACCACCGGGGGGTCACTCAGAAATCCCCCGCGCTGGCTACCAGTACGTCACAATCGGGGGGTAACAAGTGGGGGTCACCCCTCCTTTATACCTCCCGACCGACAGACAGAGCACGTGACGCGCTCTCTAGCGCCCCTCTTATAGTCAGGCCAATTATGGAATTGCCCGACCATAAGCAAGGAGGCCGCTATACTACTTATGCCGATTATTGAAGGGTCCCCGGTGAGAGTAAGGTATATATTCCCCCGACCTCCGCGGGCGGAATATATAAAATCTCCCCGAATCTCACTGGCCTCCCCACAATAATCCTTGGCACAATTCGCTGCCACCAACCGATTTACGGTAACTATTAGCCGAACACACAGACGTGGGATTCAAGATCGAGATAACAGAACAGCCCAAGATTAATTATATAATTTAATCAGCCTAAAGCACACTAGAAACTACAATATATACAATAGGGAATCTACAGAATATACATATGTCAGAGTACAGTTACAATCAAAGCATGGGTTACAAACAGGCATACACAGTTCCAGCAGTTACCTTGTTGCGTCTGGCCACAGGGGGGCGCTGTAGACCAGGTTTCCAGGAACTCCCTCACAGGTCTTTCCCAACCAGGCCCCCGAGCAGAAGAACGCTGGAAAATGGCCGAAGTAGGGTTATCAACCTGGCCAAATCCAGGTCCCCTCCTACCTTAGTGACCTCACAGGGAAGCACTGCCACTCCCCCTGCATGGATCAGAATTATCCAGCAAAGGGGATATTGGCCATAACTTTGCCTGGGAGCGTCGTAGGCGGACGCCAATGCTCTCATTGTGACAGTAATGAATTTAGCTACAGAACGAGGGGACTCATGACCTGTCTGCCAGTTCCCCATTGGCTGATATCACGCCTGGGGCATTTCCCAATGTCCTGCTCCCATAAAAAGGGGGTGCCGGCATCGTCCACATGCGGAGACACCATTTTTATGGTTGCCATATTTATCGGAAATATGGCTTGCGAGATATGAACCATTTTTTACTGGAGTCGTTCTGTCTGGCTATTTCCATAGCCTTGCTAACTAGCTAGCAGCTCCTACTACAGGGTGACGGCAGGGAGTCATCCTGTGTCCATTGTCCTAAAGCCACCTAATTTCCATATCACAGGACATGGCCATGGAATTTGTTGCTAAACCAGTTGTGTGAAGGAAAGGGGGGGTGACACCAGGAGAGGGCTTCCTGACATACTTGAATATCATGATTTATCGTCATATCTCCGGATTAACTCACACCTCCCCCCTTTTGAGGGCGCTAGGGGGCAGCACACTCCGGTGTTCCCCCGTGCGCCCGTCCGCGACCTCTCCTTGTCGGGACAGCCCGTCTGCGTTACCGTGGTCACGGCCCCTTTTGTGGCGAATGGTGAAGTTGTATTGCTGGAGCGCAAGGCTCCATCGCAACAATCGCCCATTCGTCCCAGAGACGGTGTGCAACCAGCTGAGGGGATTGTGGTCCGTCTCCACGATGAAGTGGCGCCCGTATAGATAGGGTTGTAGACGCTGCAGGGCCCACACTATGGCCAGGCACTCCTTCTCCATCGTGGAATAGGCAACTTCCCTTGGTAACAGCTTCCTGCTCAGGTACAAGACTGGGTGCTCTTGGCTCGCAGAGTCCACCTGGCTGAGCACCGCACCGAGGCCGAAGTCACTGGCGTCGGTCTGTACTACAAACGGCCGCGTGAAGTCGGCTGCCTGTAGCACGGGCGGGCTGGACAGGGCGTCCTTTAGGGCCCGGAAGGCTGTCTCGCAGTCCATTGTCCAATCGACTGCAGAGGGCAGCTTCTTCTTGGTGAGGTCCGTCAAGGGCTTTGCCAGGCTACTATAGCATGGAACAAACCTCCTATAGTACCCAGCGGTCCCCAAGAAGGACATCACCTGCTTCTTGGTCCTGGGGGTGGGCCAGGATGCGATGGCCTCCACTTTCTCAGGCTCGGGCTTCAGTGTTCTCCCACCTACCCGGTGACCGAGGTACTGGACCTCGCTCATGGCCAGCTGACACTTTCCCGGCTTGATGGTCAAACCTGCCCGGTGGATCCGCCTGAGCACCTGTGCTAGATGCTCTAGGTGGTCCTCCCAGGTGGGACTGAAGACGGCAATGTCATCCAGGTACGCGGCCGCGTACCCTTCAAGTCCCTTGAGCAGGGTGTTGACCATCCGCTGGAAAGTGGCAGGGGCATTCCTCATCCCGAATGGCATCACCGTGGACTCGTACAGTCCAAATGGGGTAATAAAGGCAGAGCGTTCCCTGGCCTTGCGAGTCAGGGGGATCTGCCAATATCCCCGGCTCAGATCCATGATGGTCAGGTACTGAGCCCCGGCCAACTGATCGAGCAGGTCATCGATGCGTGGCATTGGGTACGCATCGGCGACCGTGACCGCATTGAGCCCCCTGTAGTCCACGCAGAACCGAGTGGTTCGGTCCTTCTTAGGGACGAGGACTACAGGCGAGGCCCAAGCGCTGTTGGATGCCTGGATCACCCCCAGCTTCAGCATCTCGTCAATCTCCTGGCGCATGTGTTGCTGCACCTCCAGGGAGACCCGATATGCTGAACGCCGGATCGGGGGATGATCCCCAGTGTCCACGTGATGGACAGCCAAGTCAGTCCTTCCGGGCTGGTTGGTAAACAACCCCCGGAAGGGGAGGAGGGTGACCCACAGCTGGGACCGTTGGTCTTCCAAGAGCTGGTGGCCAACCTCCACATCCTCAATGGATCCGCCTGCCCTAACCTGGGCTAGCATATCCAAGAGGGTTTCCGCTTCTCCCTCCTCGGGCAGGTTGCACACGGGGAGCGCACATGCCTCCCGCTCATGATGTGCCTTCATCATGTTCACATGGAAGGGCTTCCGCCTTCCACGGGCAGGGTCCAGGGTGACCAGGTACGTCACAGGGTTGAGCTGCTGGTACACGAGGTATGGGCCTTCCCAGGCCGCCTGAAGCTTGTCCTGTGGTACGGGGACCAGTACCCACACCTTTTGACCCACTTGGTAGG
This sequence comes from Anomaloglossus baeobatrachus, assembly GCF_048569485.1. Lineage (NCBI taxonomy): Eukaryota > Metazoa > Chordata > Amphibia > Anura > Aromobatidae > Anomaloglossus > Anomaloglossus baeobatrachus. Next base: position 159,786,381 of record NC_134356.1, read on the forward strand.
TCCTCTCACAAGCGTTCTGGTCGTACCAACGCTTCTGATCGGCCTGGGCTTGAGCCATATTGTCGTGTACCAGTTGCGTCAAGGCCTGCATTTTGTCCCGGAAGCGCATGACATACTCGATAACCGACACTCCAGGGGTGGCCAAATCCCCTTCCCAAGCCTCTTTCACCAGAGCCAGGGGGCCCCGCACACGTCGCCCGTACAGGAGCTCAAACGGTGAGAATCCTGTTGAGGCCTGTGGAACCTCCCGGTAAGCAAATAACAGGTGTGGGAGATACCGCTCCCAGTCACGCCCATGGGGGTCGACCAACATCTTAAGCATCTGCTTTAAGGTGCCATTAAACCGCTCGCACAGGCCATTAGTCTGTGGATGGTACGGGCTGGCCACCAGATGTCGCACCTGGACTTGCTTACAGAGGGCCTCCATCAGCTGGGACATGAATTGGGTCCCCCGGTCAGTGAGCATTTCCTGGGGAAAACCCACTCGGGAGAAAATCTCCAGCAATGCGGTGGCCACCTTGTCAGCCCGAATGGACGACAAGGCCACTGCTTCTGGGTACCGGGTGGCATAGTCCACTACCGTCAGTATGAAGCGTTTCCCGGAGCTGCTGGGGATGGCCAGCGGGCCGACCAGATCCACAGCCACCCTCCTGAAAGGCTCATCGATGATTGGCAGAGATACCAGTGGGGCTTTGGGGCGTGGCCCCGCCTTCCCCACTCTCTGACAGGTTTCACACGAACGGCAGTAGGCAGCCACATCGGCCCCCATTTTTGGCCAGTAGAAATGCTGGTTTAACCTGGCCTTGGTCTTAGCGATCCCTAGGTGTCCGGCCATCGGAATCTCATGTGCGATCCGAACAACTCCGTCTGGAACGGATAGGGTACCACCAACTGTCGGTCCCTGGGCCACGCCTCCGGTGAACCCTGCTGGACCGTGGCCCGGTACAGCCGTCCTTGGTCCCAGACCACTCGCTCCGGGTCCGAGTCCGAGGGAGGCTGTGCCGCCTGCTCCTTAAGAGCTTTCAGGCTGTCGTCAGCTTCTAACGCTGCCTGAAACCCCTGACTAGATGTGGCCAGAATCGACGAGACTGTCACATCTTCAGTCAGTACCCCGGGACCTGTGTCCTGGCCTCCACCTGACTCGGCTGCCACTTGGTCAGAAGGGGAAGAGCTATCGGACCTCCGGGAGGCCCCTTGGCTTCCAGCACTCCCACTGCGGGTGACAGCGGCCACAGCCGCTGCGACCGTGGGTCGTGCCTGCTCCTCCTCCGTTCCTGACCAAGTCGCCGGTTCAGGCAGACCTACCTGGCTTCCTGACACCCCGGTTGTGGGGGAACCATGCACCGAGATCTTACCTGGGAGCACTTCCGCTCCTGGACCGGCCCCAATCTCACCTGCCTGTTCCCCTCCTGCAGCAACAGAACCCCGCTGTGAAATCTCTGGGGACCCCACATTTGCTGTGGTAGCCCCCACCCCACACACTGGTCCTCCCCCTGCAGCACCCTGCTCTCTGCTTATCCCTGCAGAGGGCAGCAGATCCCAGCTCACAGGCTGGTTACTTGTAGAGGCATTGTCACACCTTTCTCTGACCCCCTCCCCTCCTGTCACAGCTGCAGCTGCGTGTGTGTCTATGGTGTCTGTGCAAGCAGAAATATCAGAGTTCACTCCCTCCTCCCTTACATCATTCATAGATAACACATTAACATTGTCAGGAGTCATGTCAGTACTGGCTGAAGGTTCAGCCCTTGGTTGGGGCCCAAACTGGGAGGTTATCTGCCCCAAATCTGTCCCAAGTAGCACGTTTGCAGGGATCCGATCAGTTACCCCCACCTCCCTCACCCCTCGCCCTGCGCCCCAGTCCACATAAATGTCAGCAACAGGCAGCGCCGGGTCAGTGCCTCCAATCCCGGAGACAGCGAGGGTTTTTCCAGGGATCAAGTCTTGGGGGGACACCATCTCAGGCCGCACCAGAGTCACCTCCGAGGCGCTGTCTCGCAGTCCTATGGTCACAGACCGGCCGACGGTGACAGGTTGGAAGCTGTCCAGGGACCTACCACCACCCCCACCCACACAATACACCTTGGGCGGCCCTTGGGACGGGGACGGAGCCGGGGCCTTGGGACGCTGAGGGCACATGGCCTTGAAGTGTCCAGGTAGGTTGCACTGGTGGCACCGTCTTGGCTCTGCCACGGGCCTGGAGAGGGGAGTTGAGGGGGACACCCCCTGCAGTCTAGGGGCAGGTGGGGCAGTCGCAGAATTCATCTTACCCCCTCTCCAGGTGCTGCTGGTGGCCGCTCTCCTGGCCTCAGGGGCCCGGTTGTTGGTGTAGTCATCGGCAAGGGCAGCTGTAGCCGTGGACCCCTTTGGCTTCTGGTCTCGGATGAACTGGCGGAGATCCTCAGGGCAGTTCCACAAGAGTTGCTCCGTGATGAACAAGTCCAGGATCTCCGGTCCGGTGGAAAGCTGCAGGCCTTGGGTCCAGTGGTCGGCAGCTCGGGCAAGTGCCCGCCGATGGTCAGCCCAGGAGTCCTTTGGTCCCTTCTGTAGGCTCCGGAACTTCTTGCGGTAGGACTCTGGAGTGAGGTTGTACTGTTGGATCAGGGCCCGCTTGATGGCGTCGTAGCCCTGATCTGCCTCAGCAGGCAAGTCCCCAAGGACATCCAGGGCCTTACCCCTTAAACGGGGGGTCAGGTATTTGGCCCACTGGTCCTTGTCCAGATGGTGCTGCAAGCAAGTCCGTTCAAAAGCAGTCAAGAAAGAGTCCAAGTCTCCATCCTTCTCCAGCACTGGGAAGTCCTCAACACGGACCTTTGGAAGTTTGGTGTCTCGAAGGTCACATGTGGCTGATGAGGGCCGGAGCTGAGCTAGCTGCAGCTGGTAGTCACGGTCTGCCTGTCGCTCTCGCTCTTCACGCGCTGCCTGCCGCTCTCGCTCCGCAGCCTCACGCTCTGCGTGCCGCTCTGCCCTGCGCTCTGCCAGGAGTTCCTTGTAGCCCTTCTGGTCTCCAGCCTGGAGAAGGGCCATAGCCATTTGAAGAAGGCTATCCGAGCCTCCCAGGCTCGGTGGAATGGCACGTGGTGATCTGCGGCACGCTGCAGAGCTAGGCGATTCACTGTCCCTTTCAGAGCGGAGGGCTGGCATCTGGCTCGTTGAGGAACCTTGGGTGAGCTCCTCCTCATCTTGTCCAGCAGTGCCAGGTTGCGCAATGTCCTCGGCAGAACGGTTTTCTGGCGTCGAGCTCCTGGAGGACTCGTGGGCAACCTCCTCATTGCTGTCCACAGCACCGTCCTCCCTCTCTTCGGCTCCTGCCTTAGCATTGGCCAGTTGCATAGCTCTGCTCCTGGTGCCATCAGCCATTCTTGCAGACTTTTGGTCACTGACACAGAACTGACACCTGATGCCCCCACACACCTTACAGTATCTGCACTCTGACACTCTAGTGTTGAGCTAGTCTGAAGACCCCAGCAGCCACAGCTGCTGCAGGCAGTCTTTAGTGTCTGGGAGTATGGGTCTCACACTCACACACACTATTATCTCGATCCCACCGCTATGCCACCAATATGTCACAAACCACCGGGGGGGTCACTCAGAAATCCCCCGCGCTGGCTACCAGTACGTCACAATCGGGGGGTAACAAGTGGGGGTCACCCCTCCTTTATACCTCCCGACCGACAGACAGAGCACGTGACGCGCTCTCTAGCGCCCCTCTTATAGTCAGGCCAATTATGGAATTGCCCGACCATAAGCAAGGAGGCCGCTATACTACTTATGCCGATTATTGAAGGGTCCCCGGTGAGAGTAAGGTATATATTCCCCCGACCTCCGCGGGCGGAATATATAAAATCTCCCCGAATCTCACTGGCCTCCCCACAATAATCCTTGGCACAATTCGCTGCCACCAACCGATTTACGGTAACTATTAGCCGAACACACAGACGTGGGATTCAAGATCGAGATAACAGAACAGCCCAAGATTAATTATATAATTTAATCAGCCTAAAGCACACTAGAAACTACAATATATACAATAGGGAATCTACAGAATATACATATGTCAGAGTACAGTTACAATCAAAGCATGGGTTACAAACAGGCATACACAGTTCCAGCAGTTACCTTGTTGCGTCTGGCCACAGGGGGGCGCTGTAGACCAGGTTTCCAGGAACTCCCTCACAGGTCTTTCCCAACCAGGCCCCCGAGCAGAAGAACGCTGGAAAATGGCCGAAGTAGGGTTATCAACCTGGCCAAATCCAGGTCCCCTCCTACCTTAGTGACCTCACAGGGAAGCACTGCCACTCCCCCTGCATGGATCAGAATTATCCAGCAAAGGGGATATTGGCCATAACTTTGCCTGGGAGCGTCGTAGGCGGACGCCAATGCTCTCATTGTGACAGTTATGAATTTAGCTACAGAACGAGGGGACTCATGACCTGTCTGCCAGTTCCCCATTGGCTGATATCACGCCTGGGGCATTTCCCAATGTCCTGCTCCCATAAAAAGGGGGTGCCGGCATCGTCCACATGCGGAGACACCATTTTTATGGTTGCCATATTTATCGGAAATATGGCTTGCGAGATATGAACCATTTTTTACTTTAGTCGTTCTGTCTGGCTATTTCCATAGCCTTGCTAACTAGCTAGCAGCTCCTACTACAGGGTGACGGCAGGGAGTCATCCTGTGTCCATTGTCCTAAAGCCACCTAATTTCCATATCACAGGACATGGCCATGGAATTTGTTGCTAAACCAGTTGTGTGAAGGAAAGGGGGGGTGACACCAGGAGAGGGCTTCCTGACATACTTGAATATCATGATTTATCGTCATATCTCCGGATTTACCTCACAGTCTCTTATTAGCAGAGGAGGCTTGACCAACCTTTGCCTTCTTCAAGTTCTCTTTCACCTCAGACCAGATAGCCTTCAGTTTATCCACAGTTGTTTCAGCCTCAGGAGTATCCACCACAGCGGAAGAAAAAGAACCAAAGCGTGGATGCAACCCTAAATTGCAGAAAAAGGGGGTAGTCTGGATGGATTCCTGATACTGATTATTGATGGCAAACTCAGCTAGCGGCAGAAATTCCACCCAGTCAGACTGACGGTCAGACACATAACACCGGAGATATTGTTCAAGGGTTTGCTTGGAACGTTCAGTCTGACCATTGGTCTCTGGGTGGTAGGCAGATGAAAAAGATAACTCTATATTGATCTTTTTACAAAACGCCCTCCAGAATTTCGAGACGAACTGTGTTCCTTGGTCAGAAACAATATTTTCCGGAACCCCGTGTAACCGCACAATATGCCGAATAAACAACTTGCTAAGAGTTTCAGAATTGGGTAATCCGGACAGAGGAACAAAATGACACTGTTTGCTAAATCTATCCACTACTACCCAGATTCAAGTCTTCCCTTCTGAGGGTGGAAGATCAGTGATGAAGTCCATGGAGGGGTGTGTCCAAGGGCTTACTGGAGTAGGTAGGGACTGGAGAAATCCGGCAGAGCGGGTACGGGGTGCCTTGCCTAGAGCACAAGTTTCACAAGCCAGTACATATTCCTTAAAATCTTTCGCTACAGTTGGCCACCAAAAATTCCTGGTTACTAGTCGGAGGGTATTGCTTATACCATGGTGACCTGCAAGCACAGAATTGTGGGATTCCTGGAGTACCCGTAGGTGAAGTGAGCGGGCGACAAACAGTTTATGGTCTGGTGTGGTTTCAGGAGCTTTGTCTTGGGTATTTTGGACCTCTTCTATCAAATCTAAGGAAACAGATGACATAATAATGCCTTTAGCTAAAATATGAACTGGTTCAGAGTTTTCAGACTGAGAGGGACAGAAGCTACGGGAAAGTGCATCAGCTTTTGTGTTCTTAGTACCGGGCCGGAATGTTACTACAAAATCAAATCTGGAGAAGAACAATGCCCACCTAGCTTGCCTAGGATTGTGTCTCTTAGCAGATTCCAGATAAGTGAGGTTCTTATGGTCTGTGATGAATGTGAGCTTATGTTTCGCGCCTTCGATGAAGTGGCGCCATTCCTTGAAGGCCCATTTTAATTGCCAACAGCTCACGATTACCAATGTCATAATTTCTCTCTGTGGGAGAAAACTTGCGGGAAAAGAAGGCACAAGGACGAAGCTGAGTGAGAGACGGAGTACCTTGTGATAGCACCGCTCCCACTCCAACCTCGGATGCATCGACTTCTACAATAAACGGACGCATAAGGTCAGGCTGAACCAGAATCAGGTCTGAGGAAAAACATTCATTTAATGTAGAGAAGGCATGGATCGCCTCTGGCTTCCAATTAACCACATCAGCCCCCTTTTTAGTCAAATCGGTGAGGGGTTTGGCAATTATGGAAAAATCTCTAATAAATTTGCGATAATAATTAGCAAACCCAAGGAAACGCTGCAAGGCTTTCAGAGACTTGGGTTGCACCCACTCCTTAATCGGTTGAAGCTTAGAGGGATCCATGCGGAAGCCTTCTGCAGACAGAATATAACCCAGGAAATTAACCTCTTCCTCAAAAAAAACACATTTCTCATATTTAGCAAATAGGGAGTACTCCCTGAGTCTCTGGAGCACAGTGCGAACATGTTGGACATGTGAAGTAGCATCAGGAGAATAAATCAGGATGTCATCCAGATAAACCACCACATATTGACCACAAATATCTCTGAAAATGTCATTAACAAAGTTCTGAAAGACAGCCGGCGCATTACTTAACCCAAAAGGCATTACCAAGTACTCATAGTGTCCCTCTGGAGTGTTAAATGCTGTTTTCCACTCATCTCCTTCTCTGATGCGGATAGGGTTATATGCTCCCCTGAGATCCAGCTTGGTGAACCACCGGGCTCCTATGAGCTGGTTAAAGAGATCGGGGATGAGTGGCAGAGGGTACTGATTCTTTACAGTAATAGCATTAAGTTCACAGTAGTCAATACAAGGTCTGAGGCCACCATCTTTTTTTTTTTTTTAACCAATCAGTTTTTATTAAAGATTTCCATAAAAGAAACATATTAAACATAACAAGCATACAGAGAAAAAAAATGAGAATATTAGCCACTTCAAGTTTCGTAGGTGGGCCGCTACCCTTGGTGTTTATATAATCTACATAATACATTACTGACAAACATATACTTCCACCTGTGTTTTGATAGGTTATCTGTGACTATTACATATTCATAGGTTACTGTTTGTCACCTTTTACTTTCCAAGGGCTAGACCCGCCTGTTTATATGAAGAACCTTACTAGGAAAGTGGTCAAGATATAGAGTGAGTAGATAGCAGAAAAGAAAGAGAGGGGAGAAGAAGGGGACTTATACAGGGGGTTGTGGGAGGAAGGTAAGAGGGGCATTGTTTGTGCACTGTCACTAGAACAGGCTCCTGAATGCAGGAGACTCCTTGAACAGTATCCACAGCTGCCATAGTTTGGTAAGCTTCTCATTTGTGCCCGATACCAAAGAGGAGAGTTCCTCCATGTGACAAAGATGCATTAGCTCTGTCAGCCATTCCCCTATTTGGGGGTCACTGTGGTCCTCCAGTGTCGTGGAATGACTGCTCTGGCCGCAATAAAAAAAAAACGCAACAGGCGCTTCTTTTGGTATCCCAGTGAACTGGGTAAAATAGAAAGGAGGGTGATCTTAATGGAAGGAGTTACGCTTTCTCCAGCCATTTGGTTGTAGGTCACAAACACCTGAGTCCAAAAGTTGGATAGTTTGTTACATCCCCACCAAATGTGTGGCAGCGTACCTTTGTCTGAGCCACAGCGCCAACACTCCTCCGGGACCATAGGGAAGGCTGTATGGAGGTTGACCGGGCATTGATACCATCTTGCCAGTAGCTTAAAGCTCTTTTCCTGGGCATTGCATGCTACTGAGATCTTGTGGGAGAACACATACGCCTTTCGTTTTTCATCCTCAGTAAGGCTGAAACCTAATTCTGATTCCCATCTTCCAATGAAGCTGGGGTCCTCAGAATAGAGGTTCCTGATCATCATATCGCAGATGAGGGAGATCTGGTGCGTCGGAGGCGAACTCTGCAGGAATAAGTGTTCGAATGGGGTGGACGTATCCGGAGAGGGGGGCCTCTTCCCACCCAGCCAAGATTGCACAAAGGAGTGAAGTTGTATATATTCCACCTCAATCTCAGCCCCGGGAACGCGGCCTGAAGGTCTTCAAAAGGGGGCAAGTATCTGCCCTGTAATATCTGTCCCAGTCTGATATCCGAACTCCGTTGCCATCCCAGAAATCTCTCCACCGTACACCCCGGAGGGAAGCCCCGATTGCCGAACAAAGGCACCAAAGGAGTGGGCGAGCTAATCAGGCCGCTTTTCAGCTTTGTGGCCTCCCATGTCTCCATTGTCTCTCTGAGCAAAATCCCACCCGGCTCCACCTGCCTCCTTACATCCTCCAACTCTTTTAGTAATAGCCAGGGAAGTGCCCCAAGCAGAACTGGGGAATGAAGTTGCTCTAGTGCCACCCACTGCTTGGTCTCCCGGTGAAAACGCCAGTCTAACAACCTAGCCACCAGGACAGCACGGTGATAGGTACGTAAATCCGGCAATCCGGCAATCCGCCTCCCCCCCTCTGTTTGGGTCGTATCAAAGTCTGATATTTGATCCTTGGTTTTCCCCCTTTCCACACAAAGCGAACCAGTACGGACCTCAATGTCTTAAAGAAGGCCGGAGGGAGATTTATAGGTATCGCCTGAAAGATGTAAAGGAATCGTGGTAGTATGAATGTGTTTACGCGACCGAACCATGAAAGGGGTCGTTTGTTGTACTCTTCCATATCTTTTAGGGTTCTGTTTAATAAGACTTGGTAATTCAAGGAATAAAGTGTCCCCAAATTAGATGGGATCGTTACCCCTGAATATTTTATTGAGGATGCCTGCCATCGAAACGGGAACTTTTCTTTCAGTAGGGCAACTTCCTCTATTTTAAGGGAGATGTTTAGCGCTTCTGTTTTGGAATAGTTTATTTTAAAATTGCTCAAATTTCCAAATCGTTCGAATTCTTTTAGTAGTGAAGGGAATGTGATCAAAGGTTGGGACGCATAGAGCAGGAGGTCATCTGCATATATAGCTGTCTTAAATTCCCTGTCTCAAATGCTCAGACCGTGTACATTGGGGTTCTGTCTAATGGCCACTGGAAGTGTGACGCCCTGGACTAGCCAGGTAGTCACAGACATAACACCACACACACCCCCTTCCCTGGATAGTTACACCAGTCAACAAAAAACCCTTAAAAACAAAAAAACAAAAAAACAAATAAAAACAAAACAAAAAACCCTTGTTGCCTCCCTCCAGGGGCTGATGTCCACACCAGGTGGGGCGGGGCCAAGCGGTTGGCCCCACCCACCGAGGAGTTCACAGGCCTGGAGGCGGGAAAAGGAGTCAGATGAGTTCTGGAGGTGAAAGTGAGAGGAGTAAAACGTCTGCGTGTGCCTGGGTAGGAGCCCAGGTACTGACAGCAAGGTCGGCAGACAGTGGTGGCTGTCTGCAGGAGTTAGCGGATCTCTGCGGAACCGTAGGACCGGGGTTGGGCGGTGGCCCACCGGTACCGAACCGGGGAGCGGAGTGAAGTTAAGCACACAGGCAGGGCCATAAGACCCCAACTAGGCTTGGAGCCGCCGACAACGGTAAAATCCGAGAGTGACCGGAACCCCAGGGGTTCCCTAACACCCAAGTCCTGCTAGAAGGCAACAGTCCACACCGTGAGGATATACAGCCACCGCCACAGGCTAGAGATCCAAGGGCCAGCACCTGCGGGCAAAAGGGCTCCTACGGTACCAATACGCCGGGGAGCGGACTACCGTTGGGAAACCATCGGAGTCGACACATTCTACACAGGTGCAGGGAAAGACAGCCACCATCACCTGTCCGGGGAGAGCAAAGACACTGCAGCCGGCTGCGGGACCCGTCCATCCGGCCGTTTGGTTTACCAGAGACTTTGTGGCTTTCTGTCTGAGTGAGTACACCAGTGCCATCCGGCACCGCGCCGCGCTGCCCCTGCAACCCTGCACCCCAGCCATCCAGCCTCCCCACATCATCACCGGGCCCCGGGAACACCAACCTCTACCCATGGAGGGGACAACACCCTAGCTGCTCCCTACCATCGCTCCCGGGATCCCCGTCACCAGCAGCGGTGGTGCCATCATCACCACGTCCCGTGGGAGGCGCCACGAAATATCTCCCCAAACAAACCATCCCTTTTCACTCACGGGTGAGGAGTGCTGCTCGAGTCCCCGGGTCCGGCCCACCGCTCGAGCCACCGAGCAGCAGCAGAAGCCCCTGGACCTGAGCGTAGCGAGTGCGCCCCTCTGCCCGCGACAGGATACAACCAGTTTACCTACCAGTAGAAGTGCGCCTTGCAGTCCCCGCCGGCGGCGTACGGCCGAAAAATTTGAAGTGCCACCATCTTTGTGCGAAGATTTCCCGCTCGAGCGTCTTCCCCGAGCAGCGAAGGCGCGAATGCGAAGCCCCGCCCCCCAAAGAGGAAATGCTAGAAAGAACCAAGGGGGGACAGGAAAACTATGTCTGCGCCCGACGGAGCCGTTGGAGGAGTGGCGGTCGCAGCCGCAGCCGCAGCGGCGCCCACAGATGAAAACGGGGTAGCCCGTGCTCCGGCCGCAAGAGCAGGGAAGGCCGTGGGTCCAGCAGTCGCCCAGGTGATGCCGTTCTCCCTGCACTACGTGCCTGGTGCTACCTGGCTGCCGCAGTACGATGGGAAACCTGATGCTTTGCAGGTGTTCCGGAAAAAGATTAGCCCGGTCCTCGATTTATATCCCTTGACTGACAGGCAACGGGCAGCGGTAGTGCTAGGGCAGCTAACCGGCGCGGCTGAGCAGGAGACGGAGACCTGGAAAAACTCCAAATCGCTTTTGAGACCCGCACGGAAGCAGGATTGCGGATGCAGTTTTATCAGTGTCGACAGCGGCCTACGGATAATATAAGAGACTATGCCCTGCGCCTGAAAAAAGTCCTCCGTACGCTGAAGCTGGACACTATTAATGATGCGGACAGCAATAAGATGCTAGTGGAACAATTCTTGCAAGGGCTGGGTTCTACAGAAGACCGCAAGGAGCTACAGCTGTGGGCCCTGGAACACCCCAATCTGGACTTTGCAGTATTGAAGGAGCGGGCCATCAAGGCCCTGCAGGCCCCAACACCAGACGCTCCTGAGACGGCCCCATGGCCGGCTGAAACCCCTCCCATCACGGTGGCACCTCCTCTCCCGGGTCTACCGGCCCCTGCAGCACCCGTCGGGATGATGAAGGCGCTAGCTGCCCAGGTCCATCGCATGGATGGAGACCTATCCAAGATCCTCGCCGCACTCCAGCTTCCAACGAGAGTCAAGCCCCCAGTGAGGATACAGCTCGTCGACAGCCCGGAGGACGTCCCCTGGATGCAGCGGAGAAGGACCAATGACTCGCAGTATGGGTCTCCTATTTGTTACAGGTGCAGCAAGCCTGGCCACTACTCTAGGCGATGCCCGTTAAACGAGCAACCCCTGGGGCCAAGGGCCAATCCTCAGGAGTAGACACCAATGGCCCCCCGACTGGCGAGACCAGTACGTCGGAGCTCGCCCCATCATCCCTCTGGCAGTGGACGGCATCCCGCTCATGGCTCTATTGGACACAGGATCACAGGTAACCACTATACCATATTCACTGTACCAGCAGCATTGGGGTACTGACGAACTTGCCCCCTCTGATGATAGCCTGACCCTTGTCATGGCCAATGGACTCCCTCTAACCCAAGTGGGATACAAACAAGTGACCCTGACCGTGGGACGTGCGTAGCTAAAACACCAAGGAATGATTGTGGTGATGAATGAACCCAGTGACCATAACCCAAAAGTAATTCTAGGGACCAATGTGATGGAGCATTGTATGAATGAGGTGCTGAGTTTGTTGCAACAGTTAGCCGCCACAGCAGGAGGAGGCCGACAGAGGGCTGTGCAGCGTGAGATCCGGGCCCTCCTATATCGGCAACAAGTGAATTCAACGGGTGGAGAGATTGGTGGAGTAAGGGTGATGGATGTGGCCCCCTTGGTAGTGCCACCCAGAAGTGAGATGATGATTTGGTGCAGGGCAGCAGTAGGCCCCCAGGGGCACGACTACCCGGCGATGGTGGAACCCACGCCTTCTGAGCACTGGCCCACGGTGATGGCAGCCAGAGGGGTGGTTGACGTTAAAAAGGGGAGAGTGCCTGTAAGAGTGCTGAATTGTGGAAAGGAGGAAGTCAGGCTCCCCCGTTACGCTACCCTTGCCAAGTTTCTCACCCTAGACCCTCACGCCATTCACGAAGCCGTCCCTCCTACCTCAGCATCCCCTGCCAGTAACCATACACCCCCTGAACAGTTAGAGGAGTGGTGCCAGAAACTACACGTAAGCACTGACGCCACACCCATGCATCACAAAGAGGGGGTATACAGGGTGGTGCAGGCGTATGAACAGGTTTTCAGCAAACACCCGTTAGATTTCGGGAGCATTAAGGGGGTTCAACACCATATCCCTAAAGGCCTACATCCATCCATCAAAGAAAGGTATAGGCCCATTCCGCCAGCGCACTATCAATGCGCCAAAGACATGTTGAGGAACATAAAGGAGGCAGGGGTCATTAGGGATAGTTGTAGTCCCTGGGCAGCCCCACTGGTGGTGGTAAAGAAGGACGGCACCATGAGAATGTGTGTGGATTACCGGAAGATCAACCAGATCACGCATAAAGATGCCTATCCTCTCCCCCGTATCGAAGAGTCGCTAGCTGCACTGAGAACTGCTAACTTCTTCTCTACCCTTGACCTTACTAGCGGGTACTGGCAGGTAGCGGTTGCACCCGAGGACCATGAGAAGACTGCATTCGCCACTCCCATGGGGCTCTGCGAGTTTAACAGCATGCCGTTCGGGCTGTGCAATGCCCCTGGAACCTTCCAACGGCTCATGGAGTGTTGCCTGAGACATCTCAATTTCGAAACGGTCCTACTGTACCTGGACGATGTGATCGTGTATTCCCAGACGTACGAGGCCCACCTGGAACATCTGGCTGAAGTGTTCGCGTCCCTAGCCAAATATGGGATGAAACTGAAGCCCTCTAAGTGCCACTTACTGAAACCCAGGGTGCAGTACCTCGGACATGTGGTGGGCGCCAGATCCCGAAAAGATCACTGCCATTCAGGACTGGCCGAGGCCGACCACAGTGAGAGAGGTGAGACAGTTCCTGGGCCTGGTGGGCTACGATCGCCGCTTCATTAAGGGATACACGAAGATGGCCGCCCCCATGCAAGACCTCCTCGTGGGACAGACCAAGGGTGGCAGGTCTCCTGGAACACCGTTTGTGTGGGAGAAGAAGCATGAGGAGTCCTTTCACCAGCTGAAGACAGCCTTGATGGGAGAGGAGATCCTGGCGTACCCCGACTACAGCCTCCCGTTCGTCCTCTACACCGATGCCAGCAATGTGGGCTTGGGAGCAGTCCTGTCTCAGGTCCAGGACGGGCGAGAGAAGGTGATCGCCTATGCCAACAGAAAACTCCAGCCCACGGAAAGGAACCCCGAGAATTACAGCTCCTTCAAGCTTGAGTTCCTAGCCCTGGTGTGGGCCATTACCGAGCAGTTCCGCCATTACCTCGCAGCAGCCAAGTTCACCGCCTATACGGACAATAATCCGTTAACCCATCTGGACACGGCCAAGCTGGGCACGTTGGAGCAGCGGTGGGTGGCCAGGCTGTCTAACTATGACTTCACGATCAAGTACCGAGCCGGCGGCAAGAACACCAACGCTGACACGCTATCCCGGATACCCCACCTGCCGGATGAGGGGTCAGAAGACGATAATCTCGAAGAAATCGAGTTGCCCGCATTCCACCGGCCACCAGTCGAGAAGTTGCATGTCAAGCAGCAACAGGTGAGCTTGGACCCGCTACCCAGTCAGGGTTGGAGAGAAGCCCAAGACCAAGCGCCTGCCATCCAATTGATCAAGACTATGGTTGAACAAGGCTCTGCTGGAATGGCCCCTGCTGCTCCTCCCGAGGCCCAACGGCTGTGGAAAGAACGAGCCCGGCTGCATCTGTGCCAGGGGAAACTGTATCGGGAACTGATCAACCCGAAGACTCATGAGAAGGTTCACCAGCTGGTGGTTCCCCAGGCTAACGTGCCCACAGTTCTATGAGCTTACCATGACGGTGCCGGGCACTTTAGGTGGCAGAAGCTGGAGATGCTATTGAGAGAGCGGTTCTATTGGAGTGGGATGCGGGAGTCTGTAGAGGCCTGGTGCCGAAAGTGTGGTCCCTGTGCACTGAGAAGAAGGGACGAAGCCAGCCAGAAGGCCCCTCTATGACCAATCATTACCCATCAACCGCTGGAGTTGGTCGCACTGGACCACGTCAAACTCACCCCTAGCCGAAGTGAAAAAAAAATAAATAAAACCGGTGATGGATGGGGAGCCTACGGACGGTCTGCATTTTACCAAGGGGGAATGTGGCGCCCTGGACTAGCCAGGTCGTCACGGGCACAACACTCACACACCCCCACCCCCCAGACAGTTACATTAGAGAGACACAAAACCCTTGTTTCCTCCCTCCAGGGTCTGATGTACACACCAGGTGGGCAGAGCCAGGTGGATGGCCCCACCCACCGAGGAGTTCACAGGCCTGGAGGCGGGAAAAGTGACAGAAGAGTTCAGTTTTAGGAGAGGAGGAAAGTGGAGAGTGTCTGGGTTTGTGGCCCAGGCACTGACAGCAAGGTTGGCAGACGGTGGTGGCCATCTGCAGGAGTGGTGGATCAACGCGGAACCGTAGGACCGGGGTTGGGCGGTGGCCCACCGGTACCGAACCGGGGAGCGGAGTGAAGTTAAGCACACAGGCAGGGCCTTCGGACCCCGACCAGGCTTGGAGTCGCCGACAAAGGTCAAATCCGATAGTGACCGGAGCCCCAGGAGTTTCCTAACAACCAAAGACCCGTTAGAAGGCAACCGTCCGCACCGTGAAGGTATACAGCCACCGCCACAGGCTAGAGACCCAAGGGCCAGTGCTTGCGGGCACAACGGACTCCTCCGGCATCCATACACTGGGGAGCGGGCTACCGTTGGGAACCCATCGTAGTCAAGACAGTACACAAAGGTGCAGGGAAAGACAGCCGCCATCACCTGTCTGGGGAGAGACACTGCAGCCGGCTGCGGGACCCGTCCATTCAGCCGTTTGGTTTACCGGAGACTTTGTGCATCTTTTGCTAACTGAGTACACCCGTGCCATCTGGCACCGCGCCGCGCTGTCCCTGCAACCCTGCACCTCACCGACCCTGCCTCCCCATCACAGCCCCAGGACCACCAACCCCTACCCACAGAAGGGGAAAACAACATCTAAGCTGCTCCCTACAATCGCTCCCGGGATCCCCGTCACCAGGTGCGGTGACGCCCATCTTCACCACCACAAGCCGTGGGTGGTGTCACGGACTAAATCCCCAAACAAACCACCCTCTTTTCACTCACGGGTGAGTGGCGCAGCTCGAGTTTCCGAATCCGGCCCCCCCGCTCGAGCCACCGAGCAGCAGCCGCAGCGCCGGACCCGAGCGTTAGCGAGCGCAGCGTCCCCTCCGCCCGCGACACTTTGCATGAAGCACTCTCAAATATACACGTGCCTTTCGCCTCTCCTGGATGACCCAGGGGAAGAAAAATCCTCTGTGAGCCATGACTTGTTCATCTTGGTTCTATTAGAAACACAGCGAGGGGACTCCAACCACAGTCTCCCTCGTTTCCACTAATTGGGCCACACACACCCCACTTGACTGGCATCAGTTGACCCCCATTTTCAAAATGAAAAAGATGCTTTGCATGAAGCACTCTCAAAAATACACGTGCCTTTCGCCTCTCCTGGATGACAAAGGGGAAGAAAAGTCCTCTGTGAGGCATGACTTGTTCATCTTGGTTCTTTTAGAAACACAGCGAGGGGACTCCAACCACAGTCTCCCTCATTTCCACAAATTGGGCCACACACACCCCACTTGACTGGCATCAGTTGACCCCCATTTTCAAAATGAAAAAGATGCTTTGCATGAAGCACTCTCAAAAATACACGTGCCTTTCGCCTCCCCTGGATGACACAGGGGAAGAAAAGTCCTCTGTGAGGCATGAGTTGTTCATCTTGGTTCTTTTAGAAACACAGCGAGGGGACTCCAACCACAGTCTCCCTCGTTTCCACTAATTGTGCCACACACACCCACTTGACTGGCTTCAGTTGACCCCCATTTTCAAAATGAAAAAGATGCTTTGCATGAAGCACTCTCAAAAATACACGTGCCTTTCATCTCCCCTGGATGACCCAGGGGAAGAAAAGTCCTCTGTGAGGCATGACTTGTTCATCTTGGTTCTTTTAGAAACACAGCGAGGGGACTCCAACCACAGTCTCCCTCGTTTCCACTAATTGGGCCACACACACCCCACTTGACTGGCATCAGTTTACCCCCTTTTTCAAAATGAAAAAGATGCTTTGCATGAAGCACTCAAAAATACACGAGCCTTTCGCCTCCCCTGGATGACCCAGGGGAAGAAAAGTCCTCTGTGAGGCATGACTTGTTTATCTTGGCTCTTTTAGAAACACAGCGAGGGGACTCCAACCACAGTCTCCCTCGTTTCCACTAATTCGGCCACACACACCCCACTTGATTGGCATCAGTTGTCCCCCATTTTCAAAATGAAAAATATGCTTTGCATGAAGCACTCTCAAAAATACACGTGCCTTTCGCCTCCTTTGGATGACCCAGGGGAAGAAAAATCCTCTGTGAGCATTGACTTAATCATCTTGGTTCTATTAGAAACACAGCGAGGGGACTCCAACCACAGTCTCCCTCGTTTCCACTAATTGGGCCACACACCCCACTTGACTGGCATCAGTTGACCCCCATTTTCAAAATGAAAAAGATGCTTTGCATGAAGCACTCTCAAAAATACACGTGCCTTTCGCCTCCCCTGGATGACAAAGGGGAAGAAAAGTCCTCTGTGAGGCATGACTTGTTCATCTTGGTTCTTTTAGAAACATAGCGAGGGGACTCCAACCACAGTCTCCCTCATTTCCACTAATTGGGCCACACACACACCACTTGACTGGCATCAGTTGACCCCCATTTTCAAAATGAAAAAGATGCTTTGCATGAAGCACTCTCAAAAATACACGTGCCTTTCGCCTCCCCTGGATGACACAGGGGAAGAAAAGTCCTCTGTGAGGCATGAGTTGTTCATCTTGGTTCTTTTAGAAACACAGCGAGGGGACTCCAACCACAGTCTCCCTCGTTTCCACTAATTGTGCCAAACACACCCACTTGACTGGCTTCAGTTGTCCCCCATTTTCAAAATGAAAAAGATGCTTTGCATGAAGCACTCTCAAAAATACATGTGCCTTTCGCCTCCCCTGGATGACCCTGGGGAAGAAAAGTCCTCTGTGAGGCATGACTTGTTCATCTTGGTTCTTTTAGAAACACAGCGAGGGGACTCCAACCACAGTCTCTCTCGTTTCCACTAATTGGGCCACACACCCCCCACTTGACTGGCATCAGTTGCCCCCCATTTTCAAAATGAAAAAGATGCTTTGCATGAAGCACTCTCAAAAATACACGTGCCTTTCATCTCCCCTGGATGACCCAGGGGAAGAAAAGTCCTCTGTGAGGCATGACTTGTTCATCTTGGTTCTTTTAGAAACACAGCGAGGGGACTCCAACCACAGTCTCCCTCGTTTCCACTAATTGGGCCACACACACCCCACTTGACTGGCATCAGTTTACCCCCATTTTCAAAATGAAAAAGATACTTTGCATGAAGCACTCTCAAAAATACACGAGCCTTTCGCCTCCCCTGGATGACCCAGGGGAAGAAAAATCCTCTGTGAGGCATGACTTGTTCATCTTGGCTCTTTTAGAAACACAGCGAGGGGACTCCAACCACAGTCTCCCTCATTTCCACTAATTCGGCCACACACCCCCCACTTGATTGGCATCAGTTGTCCCCCATTTTCAAAATGAAAAATATGCTTTGCATGAAGCACTCTCAAAAATACACGTGCTTTTCGCCTCCTTTGGATGACCCAGGGGAAGAAAAGTCCTCTGTGAGGCATAACTTGTTCATCTTGGTTCTTTTAGAAACACAGCGAGGGGACTCCAACCACAGTCTCCCTCGTTTCCACTAATTGGGCCACACACACCCCCCTTGACTGGCATCAGTTGACCCCCATTTTCAAAATGAAAAATATGCTTTGCATGAAGCACTCTCAAAAATACATGTGCCTTTCGCCTCCCCTGGATGAGCGAAAAGTTCTCTGTGAGGCATGACTTTTTCATCTTGGTTCTTTTAGAAACACAGTGAGGGGACTCCAATCACAGTCTCCCTGTGGTGCCCTGGACTAGCCAGGTCGTCACAGATAACACACAAACACCCCCACCACTAGGACAGCAACATTAGTCAAACACAAAACCCTTGTTGCCTCCCTCCAGTGTCTGATGTCCACACCAGGGGGGGCGGGGCCAAGGCGATTGGCCTCACCCACCGAGGAGTTCACAGGCCTGGAGGTGGGAAAAAGTGACAGTTTAGTCCAGGAGTTGGAAGTGAGAGGAGTAAACACTTGGGTGTCTGGGTTGGAGCCCAGGCACTGACAGCAAGGTTGGCAGACGGTGGTTGCCGTCTGCAGGAGTGGTGGAGCAACGCGGAATCGTAGGACCGGGGTCTGGTGTTGGCCCGCCGGTACCGACCGGGGAGCGAAGTGAAGCCAGCACACACAGGCAGGGCCATCGGACCCCGACCAGGCTTGGAGCCGCCGAAAACAGTCAAATCCGAATGTGACTGGAACCCCAGGGGTTTTCTAACAGCAAAAGTCCTGATTGAAGGCTACCGTCCACACCGTGAGGGTATACAGCCACCGCCAACGGCTAGAGACCCAAGGGCCAGCGCCTGCGGGCACAACGGGCTCCTCCGACACTCATACACCGGGGAGCGGACTACTGCTGGGAAGCCACAGTAGTCAAACAAGAACACTAAGGTGCAGGGAGAGACAGCCACCATCACCTGTCCAGGGAGAGATACAGCAGCCGGCTGCGGCACCCGTCCATCCAGCCGTTTGGTTTACCGGAGACTTTGTGCCTCATTTGCTGAGTGAGTACATCTGTGCCATCCGGCACTGCGCCACGCTGTCCCTGCAACCCTGCACCTCACCGGCCCTGCATTCCCCAGCACATCACCGGGCCCCGGGACCACCAACCCCTACCCACGGAGGGGGTAAACAACATCCCGGCTGCTCCCCACCATCGCTACCCGGGATCCCCGTCACCAGCAGCGGTGGTGCCCATCTTCACTACAACCCGTGGGTGGCGTCACAGACTAAATCCCCCAAACCAAATCACCTCCTCTTTCTCTCACGGGCGAGGAGCGCCGCTCGAGTCCCCGGATCCGGCCCACCGCTCGAGCCACCAAGCAGCAGCGCCGGACCCGAGCGTTGGCGCAGCGCAGCGGCGTCCCCTCCTCCGCCCACGACAACTTGGCGCTGTGAACAGGATTGAACCCATCTACTTACCAGTAGAAGTGCGCCTTGTGATCTCTGCCGGCGGCGTCCGGCCGAAAAATTTGAAGCGCCGCCATCTTTGGTGCGAAAATCTCCTGCTCGAGCGTCTTCTCCGAGCAGGGAAGGCGCGAAAGCGAAGCCCCGCCCCCAACAAGCGGAAGTGCTGCAAGCGGAAGTGCTGAAGAGAACCAAGGGGGGATGGGAAAAAGATGTCTGCGCCCGACAGAGCTGTTGAAGGAGTTGCGATTGCAGCTGCCGCCGCACCCTTTGTTGGAAACGGGGTAGCCCAGGCTCCGGCCGCAGGAGCGGGGGAGGCCGCGGGCCCGGCGGTCGCCCAGGTGATGCTGTTCTCCCTGCCCTATGTGCCCGGTGCTACCTGGCTACCGCAGTACGATGGGAAGCCTGATGCTTTGCAGGTGTTCCGGAAAAAGATTAGCTCGGTCCTTGATTTATATCCCTGGCTGATAGGCAATGGGCAGCGGTAGTGCTAGGTCAGCTAACCGGCGTGGCTGAGCAGGAGTCGGAGACCTGGACCAACGCGGACCGGGCCTCGGTGACTTCTATTTTCGAGAAACTACAAATCGCTTTTGAGACCCGCACAGAAGCGGAGCTGCGGATGCAGTTTTATCAGTGCCGACAACAGCCTGCGGACAATGTAAGAGACTACGCCCTGCGCCTGCAAACAGCCCTCCGTACACTGAAGCGGGTGGACACTATTAATGATGCGGACAGCAATAAGATGCTAGTAGAACAATTCTTGCAAAGGCTGGGGTCCGTGGAAGACCGCAAGCAGCTGCGGCTGTGGGCTCTAGAACACCCCAATCTCTACTTTGCAGTGCTGAAAGAGCGGGACATCAAGGCCCTGTAGGCCCCAACGCCAGATGCTCCTGAGGTGACTTCATGGCCGGCTGAGACCGCTCCTATCACGGTGGCACCTCCACCCCCGGCTCTACCGGCCCCTGCAGCGCCCGTCGGGATGATGGAGGAACTAGCGGCCCAGGTCCGCCGCATGGATGGAGACCTAGCCAAGATCTTCGCCGCACTCCAGCTTCTGACGAGAGTCAAACCCCCAGGAGGGATCCAGCTCTCCGACAGCCCGGAGGATGTCCCCTGGATGCAACGGAGAAGGACCAATGACTCACGGTATGAGCCTCCTATTTGATACAGGTGCAACAAGCCTGGCCACTACGCCAGGCGGTGCCCGTTAAACGAGCAACCCCTGGGGCCAAGGGCCAATCCTCAGGAGTAGATACCAACGCCCCCCCCCCGATTGGAGAGACCGGTACGTCGGAGCTCTCCCCATCATCCCCCTGGCAGTGGACGGCGTTCCGCTCATGGCCCTCTTGGACACAGGATCAAAGGTAACCACTATACCATACACACTGTACTAGCAATATTGGGGCACTGACGAACTTGCCCCATCTGACGATAGCCTGACCCTTGTCGCAGCCAATGGACTCCCGCTAACCCAGGTGGGGTACAAGCAAGTGACCCTGAACGTGGGACGTGCAGAGCTAAAGAATCAAGGGATGATTGTGGTAATGAATGAACCCATTGCCCATACCCCGAAAGTAATCTTAGGAACCAATGTGATGGAGCATTGTATGAGTGAGGTGCTGAATCTGTTGCAGCAGTTGGCCGCCACAGCAGCAGGAGGCCGGCAGAGGGCTGTGCAGCGTGAGATCCAGGCCCTTCTGCATCGGCAGCAAGTGAACTCAACTGGCGGAGAGATTGGTGGAGTGAGGGTTATGGATGTGGCCCCCTTAGTAGTGCCACCGCGAAGTGAGATGATGATTTGGTGCAGGACAGCAGTAGGCCCCCAGGGGCGCGATTACCCGGCGATGCTGGAACCCACGCCTTCTGAACACTGGCCCATGGTGATGGCAGCCAGAGGGGTGGTTGATGTTAAAAAGGGGAGAGTGCCTGTAAGAGTGCTGAATTGTGGAGAGGAGGAAGTCAGGCTCCCACGTTACGCTACCCTCGCCAACTTGCTCACCCTAGATCCTCACACCATTCACGAAGCTGCCCCTCCTACCTCAGTATCCCCTACCAGCAAGCATGCACCCCCTGAACAGTTAGAACAGTGGTGCTGTGGTGCCCTGGACAAGCCAGGTCATCACAAAGCTACACCAACACCCCACACCCCAGTTAGGCACACCTAAGTCAAACACAAAATCCTTGTTGCCTCCCTCCAGGGGCTGATGTCCACACCAGGGGGTGGGCCAGGCGGTTGGTCCCGCCCACCGAGGAGTTCACAGTCCTGGAGGCAGGAAAAGGAAGTCAGTGTAGTTTGGAGGAGAGAAGAGTTGAGTTTGGAGTTGGGGAAGTGAGGAGTGAAGTGGTAGAGGAGCAACTGACTGACCGTGTCCGGGTGTGTGGCCCGGACGGTACAGCAAGGTTGGCAGACGGTGGTGACCGTCTGCAGGAGAGGCCGATTGGAGCAGACCGTAAGGATCGTGGACGGGCGGTGGCCCGGCGGTACCGGACCGGCGAGCAAAGAGAAGCCAGCACCATCCGGCAGGGCTTACGGACCCCGACAAGGCTAGGAGTCGCCGTCCAAATTGTCAAATCCGTTAGCGAAGGGAACCTTCGGGGTTTCCCAGCAGTCAAGTCCCGATTGAAGGCGACAGCTCAAACCGTGAAGGGAAACACAGTCACCGCCAAGGCTACAGTTCCCAGGGCCAGAGCCTGCGGGCAAAAGGGGCTCCCTCAGCATCCATCCAAGCTGGGGAGCGGGTTACCGGTGGGAAGCCATTGGAACCGTAACACAACACAGGTGCAGGGAAAGGCAGTCACCATCAACCTACCGGGAGCAGAAACCACCGGAGCCGCCAGTTCCCCGTCCATCCAGCCGTGTGTTTTACCAAGGACTTTGTCTTCGTCATTGGCTGAGTGAGTACTACCGTGCCATGCGGCACTGCGCTGCCCTCGCGACCCTGCACCTCACCAGGCCCCGTAAACCGCCTGCCATCCCTAATCCTCACCGGGCCCCGAGACAATCAACCCCCCTACCCACGGAGGGGAGAACCAACATCCAAGCTGCTCCCTGTCATCGCTCCCGGGATCCCCGTCCAGAGCAGCGGTGGTGTTACAACCTCACCACAACCGTGGGTGGCGTCACGGACAATCAAATCCCCACAACCAATTCCCCCCTTTTCACTCACGGGCGAGGAGCACCGCTCGAGTCCCCGGGATCCGGCCCACCGCTCGAGCCACCACCGAGCAGCAGTAGCTGCGCCGGAACCGAGCAGTGGGTGAGCGCTGCGCACCTCCTCCGCCCGCGACAACTTGGCATCACGAAGAGGATCTTACCGCTCTGCCGTCTGGTAGAGGTGCGCCTTGTGACCGCCGGAGGTGTCCGGCCGAAAATTTTGAGAAGCCGCCATCTTGGGCGCGAAAAATCCCGCTCGAGCGTCTCCTCGAGCAGTGGAGGCGCGAAGGCTTAAACCCCGCCCCTATAGAGGAGGAGCCGGAAAAAGACTAAGGGGGACGGATGGCGTCTGGCCGCATGTAGCCCGCGGCTATAAAAGCGGGAATGCCAGGACCCTGCGGCCATCTTTTTGATCCTGGAAGAGGCCGCCGCAGCGATGTATCACCCGTCCCGCAGCACCATAGCCCCCGCGCCCGGGACCGCGGTGTCGGTGGAGGTCCGGACCGCTCAGTTACAACTACGGCTGCAGATCCGGATGCAGCTCCTCTTGGAGGAGTCAGAGGCCGACATGGCGGAGGTGGTGGAGGCCGTACGGAGACGCGAGGAGGAGGGAGTTCTGGACAGGCGGGTAAGTGACCCACGCCCCTGTACCCCTAGCGGGTCGGTCATCGCGGCCGAGGGGCCCGGTCTACGCCCGCTCGCCCTGCTACCTCCCCCGCTACCCGTGTTGGCTGCCACTGCCCCGTCACTAGGCCCGCTACCATCACAACCGGTAGCGGTACCCTGCCAATCCGCCCCGGCGGACCGGTCTGCAGCAGAAGCCCGTGACCGTACGAAACTGCTGCCGTGGAAGAAGCCGAAGGCCGAACCCTTCGGCGAAGTTGTGCCGGAGGCACCGGTGACCGTGCCTGATCCCGTACCGGCTCCGGCAGCCCGTCTCATGCAGGAGGAGGCAGAGGCTCAGCGGGAGAGGATCCCTGTGCCCATTCCCCACACCTCGGCTGAGGTTGCGCCGGGTTGCTGTTGCCAAGCAGCACCCCAGGCCAAGTCACTGCAGGACCCTCCACCTAGGCGGCCAGTGGTGGGCAGCGTCAAAGAGGTCTTGCAGGGCCCGACCCGTGCGCAGGGGTCCGTAGCAGCCCCGTATTGGGACAGGGAGCCGACACCGCTGGGCCAGGAGATCGCAGAGAGGGAGCGAAGGAAGGCAGAGCTGGTGGCCTGTACGATACGGGAGAAAGAAAGCCTCCGCCAAGCGACCTTCAGTGTCCGGGGCCCGTTCTATGAAGGGCAGGTGAGAAGATTTGACGTCCGTCGGGGCTTTGGATTTATCTACGAACCAGGCCTGGAGGCCAAGATCTTTATCGCCCGACGAGACGTCCACACCCATCTGCCGGAGGACCATTCGGGCCGCAACCTAATGCCGGGGGACCTGGTCCGATACACCAGGTAGTGCGGGGAGCGGGGCTGGTTCGCCCTGGATGCAAGGCTGAGAGGCAGTCAGGAGGCCCAAGCCTTAACCCAGCCCCCTCCTCAGGCCGACACCGTGGACGAGCAGTGAAGTCGGCGGTCCTCCGCCCAAAAGTTGTCCCCGTTGGGACCACCAGCAAAGTTGTGTGTTGAGTGTATAGGTTTAAAGGTTCTGAATGATAAGTAAAAATGATTATCTGAGAAATTCATCTGATTTGCAACTTGATTAAACCGGCCGTTGCCGGCAACTGGTCCCCGGAAGGACCTCTTGTAACCACTGCGTAGAGACTGCTATGGACAAGCCCGAGAACTAGCAGGGCAACCACGAACTTGTGGTATGTAAATAAATATTTGTTGGCTTGAAGCCGTGACCGCCTCCGGAGAGGCAGGTTGGAGGAAGGGCCCGCAGTGGAGTAGGCTGGGGCCCAGCCACCACCGGAACCGGTGGCGATCCTCCGGGGGGGTTCAGGGGTCCCCCATGGACGTGGGTCCCCTGAAAGGGACAGAACCCGCTCGGGCAATCTCGTGCTGGACTGGGGTCAAGGGGTGCTGGCCATTTGCTTAGGGGCAGCATCAGGGCCAGGTTGCTTGGGTGGGAGAGAGCGGAAGCCGTAACCGTTTTATTAAAATGTTTGTAACGTTTAAGTGATGCACCTCCCGATGTGGGAAGATTGAAAATGCTTGTTTTACCTGTTCTTATCTTTTTGCAGTTACAATAAAACCGGTGATGGACGAGCAGCCCGCGGACGTTCTGCATTTTACTAAGGGGGAATGTGGCGCCCTGGACAAGCCAGGTCGTCACAAAGCTACACCAACACACCCCACACCCCGGTTAGGCACACCTAAGTCAAACACAAAATCCTTGTTGCCTCCCTCCAGGGGCTGATGTCCACACCAGGGGGTGGGCCAGGGGGTTGGTACCGCCCACCGAGGAGTTCACAGTCCTGGAGGCAGGAAAAGGAAGTCAGTGTAGTTTGGAGGAGAGAAGAGTTGAGTTTGGAGTTGGGGAAGTGAGGAGTGAAGTGGTAGAGGAGCAACTGACTGACCGTGTCCGGGTGTGTGGCCCGGACGGTACAGCAAGGTTGGCAGACGGTGGTGACCGTCTGCAGGAGAGGCCGATTGGAGCAGACCGTAAGGACTGTGGACAGGCGGTGGCCCGGTGGTACCGGACCGGCGAGCAAAGAGAAGCCAGCACCATCCGGCAGGGCTTACGGACCCCGACAAGGCTAGGAGTCGCCGTCCAAATTGTCAAATCCGTTAGCGAAGGGAACCTCCGGGGTTTCCCAGCAGTCAAGTCCCGATTGAAGGCGACAGCTCAAACCGTGAAGGGAAACACAGTCACCGCCAAGGCTACAGCTCCCAGGGCCAGAGCCTGCGGGCAAAAGGGGCTCCCTCAGCATCCATCCAAGCTGGGGAGCGGGTTACCGATGGGAAGCCATTGGAACCGTAACACAACACAGGTGCAGGGAAAGGCAGTCACCATCAACCTACCGGGAGCAGAAACCACCGGAGCCGCCAGTGGGCCCCGTCCATCCAGCCGTGTGTTTTACCAAGGACTTTGTCTTCATCATTGGCTGAGTGAGTACTACTGTGCCATGCGGCACTGCGCTGCCCCCGCGACCCTGCACCTCACCAGGCCCCGTAATCCGCCTGCCATCCCTAATCCTCACCAGGCCCCGGGACAACCAACCCCCCTACCCACGGAGGGGAGAACCAACATCCAAGCTGCTCCCTGTCATCGCTCCCGGGATCCCCGTCCAGAGCAGCGGTGGTGTCACAACCTCACCACAACCGTGGGTGGCGTCACGGACAATCAAATCCCCACAACCAATTCCCCCCTTTTCACTCACGGGTGAGGAGCGCCGCTCGAGTCCCCGGGATCCGGCCCACCGCTCGAGCCACCACCGAGCAGCAGTAGCAGCGCCGGACCCGAGCAGTGGTTGAGCGCAGCGCACCTCCTCCGCCCGCGACAGTGCCAGGAACTACACGTAGGTACACACCCACGCATCACAAAGAGGGGGTATACAGGGTGGTGCAAGAGTATGGTTTTCAGCAAGCACCCATTAGATTTCGGGAGGATTAAGGGGATTCAACACCATATCCCTACAGGCCTACACCCACCCATCAAAGAAAGGTATAGGCCCATTCCGCCGGAACACTATCAATGCGCCAAAGACATGTTGAGGAACATGAAGGAGGCAGGGGTCATTCGGGATAGTTGTAGTCCCTGGGCAGCCCCACTGGTGTTGGTAAAGAAGAAGGATGGCACCATGAGAATGTGTGTGGATTACCGGAAGATCAACCAGATCACGCATAAAGATGCCTATCCCCTCCCCCGTATCGAAGAGTCGCTAGCTGCACTGAGAACTGCTAACTTCTTCTCTACCCTTGACCTTACTAGCGGGTACTGGCAGGTAGCGGTCGCCCCAGAGGACCGTGAGAAGATGACATTCGCCACTCCCATGGGTCTCTGCGAGTTTAACAGCATGCCGTTCGGGCTGTGCACTGCCCCTGGAACCTTCCAACGGCTCATGGAGTGCTGCCTGGGACATCTCAATTTCGAAACGGTCCTACTGTACCTGGACGATGTGATCGTGTATTCCCAGACGTATGAGGCTCATCTGGAACACCTGGCTGAAGTGTTTGCGTCCCTAGCCAAATATGGGATGAAATTGAAGCCCTCTAAGTGCCACCTACTGAAACCCAGGGTGCAGTACCTCAGACATGTGGTGGGCGTGGAAGGCGTCGCCCCAGATCCCGAAAAGATCACTGCCATTCAGGACTGCTTGCCCAGGGCGCCACATTCCCCCTTAGCAAAATGCAGACCGTCCTCGGGCTGCCCGTCCATCACCGGTTTTATTTTCTTTTTGAACTGTAAAAGATAAAAGTAGACACACAATACAAGTATATTAACATCATCCCACAATGGGAGGCACATTTCTTAAGTGTTACGGTAAACGGTACGGCTTCCGCTCTCTCCCACCCAAGTAACCTGGCCCTGATGCTGCCCCTAAGAAAACAGGCAGCACCCCTTGACCCCAGTCCAGCACAAGTTACCTGAGCGGGATCTGTCCTTGCCCTCTAGAGGATCGCCACCGGTTCCGGTGGTGGCTGGGCCCCAGCCTGCTCCACTGCGGGCCCTTCCTCCAACCTGCCTCTCCAGAGGTGGTAACGGTAAGCCATGAAACAACATTTTATTTACAAGCCACTAGTTTGTGGTTGCCCTGCAAGTTCACGGGCTTGTCCATAGAAGTTTCTATGCAACTTTAGACGGTCCCCACGGGGACAACGGTGCCGGCAACGACCGGTTCAATCACATGGCTAATCAGGTGAACTTCGGTACTCATTTACTTATCATTCACTTCATTTCAAAACTTTCAAAACTTTTTTTAAACTTTAAACTGCACACAAGGTTTTCCTCCCCCCCCTAGATAGTGGTTTCCCTGTACCTAAGTGGGGGTCTACCTAGGTTGGGACGG
The DNA here is from genome assembly GCF_048569485.1 of Anomaloglossus baeobatrachus. NCBI lineage: Eukaryota > Metazoa > Chordata > Amphibia > Anura > Aromobatidae > Anomaloglossus > Anomaloglossus baeobatrachus. The sequence continues at coordinate 159,814,005 of NC_134356.1, forward strand.
GTGGACCTCCGGGGTCCGGTGTCAGTGGTGACAGGCAGCGGGGGAGAGGGAACAATCAGTTCCTCCCCCCTGCTATCGTGTGGGGTAGGCGGAGGCATAGGGGAGCTGGGCACAGGTTCATCCCTGGGCACTGGCACTGGCTCACGGTTGACCACTTCCATCACTTCTTCCTCCACGGGTTATGGGAACAGTATCACTGGAAGAATCACTACGCCGTTTTGTGTAGGCCAGTCCGCTGGGAAGTCACCCATTGCGGTGTGGATTACATCTTTTGCCTTCTCCGCCGGGGTAGGAACTGGAACTTCAGCCACTGACCTCAATGCTGGTGGGCACCTCTTTAGATGGTCCCGGGAAACCGTGGCCAAAGTGCCCCCTTGGTCACGACTGATCTGGTAGGTCTTCCCATCTTCCCATCCTGTGGGCTGTATGACATATGGGGTTTGTTCCCATTGATCATCCAGCTTGTGGGTTCTCCTCTTCCGCTTCAGCACTACATCTCCAGGCTGGAAAGGGCCAGCAGACGCCTTCTGGTTGAAGCGCTGCTCCTGTTGTTCCCGACTCCGACTCAAGTTCTTCTCAACATATTCCTGAATCTGTCGGTATTGCACCCTCCGCCGAGTTTTCCAGTCAGCTGTCGAAGGGAGTGCTTCTGGGGTCTCCAATCCTATATCCAGATCCACCGGTAGCCGGCCAGGGCGAGCCCTCATCAGGTAGGCTGGGGTGCATTTAGTTGAGCTGGAAGGGATATTGTTGTACATATCGACCAAGTCAGGTAGCTTCTCCAGCCACAGGTTCCGCTCTTCTAGCGGCAACGTCTTGAGGAGGCCCAGGACCAGGTGGTTCATCTTCTCACACATGCCGTTGGTTTGAGCATGGTAAGGTGTGGTCCGGATCTTCTTGCAGCCGTACAACTGACAAAACTCATGGAACACCTCCGCCTCAAAGGCCGGGCCTTGGTCAGTAAGCACCTTCTCAGGGTATCCATGTGGTCGACAGAAATAAGCTTGGAATGCCCTAGCGGCGGTACGGCCAGTTAGGTCTTTGACTGGGACAACCACCATGAACCTGGAATAATGGTCTACCATGGTTAGAGCGTAGGTGTACCCACTTCGGCTGGGGGTGAGCTTTACATGGTCCAGGGCGACCAGCTCCAGCGGTTGATGTGTAACGATCGGGTGTAGGGGCGCCTTCTGGCTGGCCTCATCCTTCCTTCTCAGTGTGCAAGGGCCGCACTCTCGGCACCAGGCCTCCACAGATTCCCGCATTCCACGCCAATAGAACCGCTCTCTCAACAGCATCTCCAGTTTCTTCCATCCGAAGTGTCCAGTACCATCATGGTATGCCTGTAGGACGGTGGGTACATTAGCTTGGGGAATCACCAACTGGCGGATTTTCTCATGAGTCTTTGGGTTGATCAGTTCAAGGTACAACTTTCTCTGGTGTATGTACAGCCGGGTCCGTTGTCGCCACAGGCGTTGGGCTTCAGCCGGGGCGGCAGGGTCTATCCCAGTAGCGCCTTGCTCTACCAGGGTCTTGATTAGGTGGACAGCGGGCGCTTGGTCTTGAGCTTCCTGCCACTCCTGACTGGGCAGTGGGTCCAGGTTCACCCGTTGTTGGTAGACATGCACCTTCTCAGTTGGCGGCTGGTGAAATGCAGGCAACTCTATCTCCTCGAGGTCGTCATCCTCGCACCCCCCTTCCGACAGGTGGGGCATCCAAGAGAGTGCATCAGCATTAACGTTGGCACAGCCGGCCCTGTATTTGATGGTGAAATCATAGTTGGCTAGCCTGGCCACCCACCGCTGTTCCAACGCGCCCAGCTTGGCTGTGTCCAGGTGGGTCAGCGGATTGTTGTCTGTGAAAGCAGTGAATTTCGCTGCCGCCAGGTAATGACGGAACCGCTCGGTGATAGCCCACACCAGCGCCAGGAGCTCAAGCTTGAAAGAGCTGTAGTTCTCAGGGTTCCTTTCAGTCGGTCGGAGATTTCGGCTAGCATAAGCAATCACTTTTTCCTTCCCGTCTTGGACCTGGGATAGGACTGCCCCCAAGCCCACATTGCTGGCATCGGTGTAGAGGATGAATGGGTGGCTGTAATCCGGGTACACTAGGATCTCCTCTCCGGTCAAGGCCGCTTTCAGCTGGCGGAAGGATTCCTCATGCCGCTCCTCCCACACCAGCAGGGCTCCGAGGGGTCTACCACCTTTGGTCTGTCCCACGAGGATGTCTTGCATGGGGGCAGCCATCTTCGTGTACCCCTTGATGAAGCGACGGTAGTACCCTACCAGGCCCAGAAACTGCCTTACTTCCCTCACCGTGGTTGGCCTCGGCCAGTCCTGGATGGCAGTGATCTTCTCGGGGTCGGGGGCGACACCTTCTGCTCCCACCACATGCCCAAGGTACTGCACTCTGGGTTTCAGCAGATGACACTTGGAGGGCTTCAACTTCATCCCGTACTTAGCAAGGGACGCGAACACCTCGGCTAGGTGCTCCAGGTGGGCTTCATATGTCTGTGAATACACAATCACATCATCCAGGTACAACAGGACGGTCTCGAAATTCAGGTGCCCCAAACAGCCCTCCATCAGCCGCTGGAAGGTACCAGGGGCGTTGCACAGCCCAAATGGCATACTGTTGAATTCACAGAGCCCCATAGGGGTGGTAAAGGCAGTTTTCTCTCGGTCTTCGGGCGCCACGGCCACTTGCCAGTACCCGCTGGTGAGGTCAAGAGTAGAGAAGTAGTTTGCGGTTCTCAGCGCGGACAAGGACTCCTCAATACGGGGCAGAGGGTAAGCATCTTTATGCGTTATCTGATTGATCTTCCGGTAATCTACACATATCCGCATGGTGCCGTCCTTCTTCTTAACCAGCACCAACGGGGCGGCCCAGGGACTACAACTGTCCCTGATAACCCCTGCCTCCTTCATGTTCCTCAACATGTCCTTGGCACATTGGTAGTGTGCAGGGGGAATAGGCCTGTACCTTTCCTTAATATGGGGGTGCTCACCGGTGGGGATATGGTGCTGAACCCCTTTAATCTGCCCGAAGTCTAGGGGATGTTTGCTAAAAACCTGCTCATACTCCCGGACCACCCGGTATACCCCTTCTTTGTGATGTGTAGGTGTATCGTCAGTGCCTACGTGTAGCTGTCGGTGCCACTCATCTAACTCCCCTTGGGGCGGGTGAGTGCTGGCAGTAGGTGGTGAGGTTGGGGGAACTGCCTCATGGATGGTGTGGGGATCCAGAGTGAGCAACTTGGCAAGTGTAGCGTACCGGGGCAACCTGGCTTCTTCCTCTCCACAGTTCAGCACCCTCACAGGTACTGTCCCCTTCTTTACATCCACCACCCCTCGGGCGGCCATTACTGTGGGCCAGTGTTCGGAGGGCATAGGCTCTATCATGGCAGGCTAGTCACGCCCCTGGGGCCCTACTGCTGCCCTACACCAAATCATCATCTCGCTCCTGGGAGGCACAATCAAAGGGGCAACATCCATCACTCTCACCCCACCAATCTCTCCTCCTGGCGAGTTCACATGTTGGCGGTACATCAAGGCTCGGATCTCACGCTGCACAGCTCTCTGTCGGCTCCCCGCCGCCGTGGCGGCCAGCTGCTGCAATAGGGTCAGCACATCACTCATACAGTGCTCCATCTCATTGGTCCCTAGCACTATCTTCGGGTTATGATCACTGGGTTCATTCATTATCACAATCATACCCTGGTGTTGCAGTTCAGCTCACCCCACGGTCATGGCCACTTGTTTGTATCCCACTTGGGTCAATGGGAGTCCATTAGCAGCAATTAGTGTTATGCTGGCATCTGGGGGAGCCAGTTCATCTGTTCCCCAATACCGTTGATATAGTGTGTATGGTATGGTGGTTACCTGTGATCCAGTGTCTAGGAGAGCCAGCACCGGTATGCCGTCCACAGCCACGGGGATTATGGGCCGGGCCTCGATGTACCGGTCCCGCCAGTCTGGGGGGCCATGGGGTTCTACTCCTGAGGATTGGCCCGTGGCCCCAGGGGTTGCTCGTTTAACGGACACTGTCGGTAGTAGTGGCCGGGTTTGCTGCACCTGTAGCAGATTGGGGGCCCATTCCGGGAGTCATTGGCCCTTCTCCGCTGCATCCAGGGGACGTCCTCCGGGCTGTCGGCGAGTTGCATCTTCACCGGTGCCTGGGATCTGGTTGGAGGCTGGAATGCGGCGAGGATCTTAGCAAGGTCCCCATCCATGCGGCGAACTCGCGCAGCGAGTTCCTCCATCGCCCCGCTCGGGGCTGTAGGCACTGGAGGTGCTGGTGGGGTAGGGGCCACCACAACGGGAGCAGTCTCAACTGGCCACGGGGGGCTGGTTCAGGAGCTTCTAATTCGGGAGGTTGTAGAGCCTTGATGGCCTGTTCCTTTAATATGGCAAAGTCCGCGTCAGGGTGTTCTAGGGCCCACAGCCGGAGCTGTTTGCGGTCCTCTGAGGATCTCATCCCCTGCACAAACTGCTCACTTAACATCTTGTTACTGTCCACACTGTTAATGGTGTCCACCCGCTTCAGTGTGCGGAGTGCGGTTTGCAGGCGCAGGGCATAGTCCCGAATGCTATCTGCAGGCTGTTGTCGGCATTGATAGAACTGCATCCGCAACTCTGCCTAGGTACGGGTCTCAAAGGCAGTCTGCAGCTTTTCAAAGATGGTGGCCACAAAGGACCAGTCCCCCTCAGCCTAGGTCTCCGCCTCTTGCTCAGCCGCGCCGGTTAGCTGCCCCAGCACTAGCGCTGCACGTTGCTTATCAGTCAGGGGGTACAGTTCCAGTAGCGGGCTAAGCTTTTTCTGGAAAACCTGCAAGGCATCAAGTTTCCCATCGTACTGCGGTAGCCAGACAGCTCCGGGCACATAGGGCAAAGAGAACGGCATCACCTGAGCGAGAGCTGGGGCCGCGGCGCCCCCCGCCAACGCGGCCGGGATCTGGGCAGGCCCATTCCTATCTGCGGGTGCTTCCACGGCCGCGTCTGCCGCTCCTTCAGCGGCTCCGTCGGGCGCAGACATCCGTCCCCTTTAGCCTCTTTCCGGCTCCTCCTCTATCGGGGCGGGGTTTTGGCCTTCGCGCCTCCACTACTCGAGGAGACGCTCGAGCGGGAATCTTTCGCGCCCAAAATGACGGCTTCTCGAAATTTTCGGCCGGACACCTCCGGCGGTTACAAGGCGCAACTCTACCAGACGGCAGAGCGGTAAGATCTTGTTCGTGACGCCAAGTTGTCGCGGGCGGAGGAGGGGACGCTGCGCTCTCCCACTGCTCGGGTCCGGCTGCTGCTACTGCTGCTGCTCGGTGGTGGCTCGAGCGGTGGGCCGGATCCCGGGGACTCGAGCGGCGTTCCTCGCCCGTGAGTGAAAAGGGGATTTGATGGTGGGGATTTGATTATATTGTCCGTGACGCCACCCACGGTTGTGGTGATTTTGTGGACACCACCACTGCTCTAGACGGGGATCCCGGGAGCGGTGACAGGGAACAGCTGGGTTGGTAGTTCTCCCCTCAGTGGGTAGGGGGGTTGGTTGTCCCGGGGCCCGGTGATGGGGTAGATGGGAATGATGGCAGGCGGGTTGCGGGGCCTGGTGAAGTGCAGGGTTGCAGGGACAGCGCTGTGCCGCACGGCACGGTAGTACTCACTCAGCCAGAAATGAGGACACAGTTCTCGGCAAACACTCGGCTGGATGGACGGGTTCCCCCAGACGGCTGCGGTTGTTTCTTCCCGGTAGGTTAGTGATGACTGTCTCTCCCTGCACCTAAGTTCAGTGTTGGTTGCGATGGGTTCCCACCGGTAACCCGCTCCCCAATTGGATATGGGCCGGAGGAGCCCCTTTTGCCCGCAGGCGCTGGCCCTGGGAGACGGTTGCCCTTGGCGGTGTCTCCCCTGCTCGGTTGGACGGTTGCCTTCTGTCGGGACTTGGTTGTTTGGAAACCCAGGAGGTCCCCTTCACTAACGGATTCGGCAAATTCACGACGACTCCAAGCCTTGCCGGGGTCCGAAAAGCCCCTGCCACTGGTGCTGGCTTCTCTTTGTGTACCGGTCCGGTACCGCCGGGTCACCACCCGTCCACGGTCCTTACGGCAGACTACAATCGGCCACTCCTGCAGACAGTCACCACCGTCTGCCAACCTTGCTGTTCTGTCCAGGCCACACACCCGGACTCTGTCAGTCAGTTGCTCCACTACTACTTTGCTCCTCACACTTAACTCCTCTCACTTCCTCCTCCAAACTCTAACTGCTCCTTTTCCCTCCTCCAGGACTGTGAACTCCTTGGTGGGTGGAGACCAACCGCCTAGCTCCACCCCCTGGTGTGGACATCAGCCCCTGGGGAAGGCAACAAGGATTTTGTCTGACTTTGATGTGCCTACAGGGAGTGTGGTGGTGTCGTTACCTGTGGCCCCTGGCTTGCCCAGGGCGCCACACTTACCGATCGGGGTCCGGCTTTTGAAGCAGAGGTGTTTCAAGAATTCTGCCAGTTATATGACTGCAAGAAGATTCGGACCACGCCTTACCATGCCCAGACTAATGGCATGTGTGAGAAAATGAATCATCTGGTCCTGAGTCTTCTTAAGACGCTACAGTTGGAAGAGCGGAACCTGTGGCCAGAAAAGCTGCCTGACCTGGTCGATATGTACAATAACATCCCCTCTACCTCCACCAAATGTACAGCAGCGTATTTGATGAGAGCCCCGCCGGGCCGGTTGCCGGTGGACCTAGAAATGGACTTGGAGGCTCCAGAGGCCCTCCCTTCAACTGCGGGATGGGACACTCGGCGGAGAGCACAGTACCGACAGGTCCAGGAGTACGTAGAAAGGAACCTGTGTCAGAGTCGGGAACAGTAAGAACAGTACTTCAACAAGCGGGCTACAGCTGGCCCCTTTCAACCTGGGGATGTAGTGCTAAAACGAAAAAGAAGAACCCATAAGCTTGATGATCAGTGGGAAAAGACTCCGTATGTCATACAACCCACTGAATGGGAGACTGAGAAGGCCTACCAGATCAGTCGTGACCAGGGGAAGACTTCGACCACATTCTCTAGGGACCACCTGAAGAGGTGCCCATCGCCCTTGAAGGTGGCAGCTGAAGTTCCAGCCCCCAGACAAACTGGGGAGAAAGTAAAGGAGGTGATCCATACAGTAATGGGTGATTTCCCAGCGGACTGGCCTACACAGAACGGCGCGGTGATCATTCCGGTAATAATGTTCCCACAACCCGTGGAGGAAAAGGAGACGGAAGTAACCGCCAGTGAAACAGTGCCCAGGGCTGCACCTGTACCGAGTCCCCATGAGTCTCTGCCGGCCCCACACAGTAGACGGGAAGAGAAACTGACTGTCTCTTCTGTCCCCTTGCCCTCCACTGATAGCATTGGGCCCTGAAGGTCCACACGCCCCAACCTAGGTCAACCCCCACTTAGGTACAGGGAAACTACCATTTAGGGGTGTTGTATGCCAATTGTGTAAATATGAGTTTTGAATGAATCAGCAAAAATCAACCGAGTTTCACCTGATTGTCGTCAGTGATTACCCCGGCCGTTGCCGGCAAATTGTCCTCGGAGGGACACTATGTGTTTAAAGTATGCATGAGGAACTGCTCATGGACAAGGCCGAGAACTTGCAGGCCACCCACGAACTTGTGGGCTTGTAAATAAGTTGAGGGTTGATTTTCCGTCGGTGCCGCCTCCGGAGAGGCAGATTGGAGGAAGGGCCCGCAGCAAAGCAGGCTGGGGCCCGGTCATCACCAGGACCGGTGGCCATCCTCCGGAGGTCAGGGGCCCCCCAAGGACGTGGGGTCCTCTGAAGTGACAGCCGGGTGCGAGATACCGTACCCGTTCCCGCTCGGGCAGCCTGAACCTGGACTGGGGTCAAGGGGTGCTGCCCACTTCTTAGGGGCAGTATCAGGGCTAGGTTGCTTGGGTGGGAGAGCGGAAGACATCGGTCCGTCCGTCTGTGATTAAACTGTTTTTATGTGCAACGTTCAAGTAACCTAACAAATATGCTTATGTTGAAATGTTTTGTCAGGGTTAAAATAACGATGATGGTGATGATGATGATGATGATGAGACTCAAAAAAATCTCTCTGGATCTGACTGTTGTTTCTAATCATAAATTGTCATGTGTGCACACGAGAAGGAAGAATAACTGGTCAGCAAGTCAGTTACATCTATCTCCATGACTAGCACTGGCCAAGTGATCTTTATTATTTGAAAAAACTCTAGACCGAGCAGTAAAGGGGTGTAAACAAAAGTTTTAGTCCAATCAAGTATCGCAGGGCTGGGCTTCATGACGTAGAGAGATCTGCACATCCTCCTTGGATTGGTCAGTCCAAGCTCCAGGAATTTCTTTTGTATATCACCTCGGGTGTAGACAGGAAATGGCAGCAATCTTTAAAATTACTTGTGCTGATATATATATACTGTGTTAAGGAAAAAAGACATTCATAAATATGTGCGTTAGTTTACATTTACTAAACTATATACCTGAGTCTATGAAATGGCTGAATTAAGTATTTCTGTATCCTCAATTCTTATCCTCAACAGTCCCCCCTAAAAACTTACTTTTGCCATTTCTGAATTCTAAGGGTACTGTGTTCCCTTAGGAAGAGAGGTAGAAAGATCTGTTGAAAAACCTGCCTAACTGAACGTTGAGGCATGGGCGGAAAGGGGAAAGAGGTTTTCTTCACCGGTTTGAGACCAAGGACTCCTAGGCGAGTCCTCACCCTTTGTAGTTGGACTTTCCCATGTCTCAAGGTTCTCTAAGTCCTCTCTTCTAACTGTTCTGGCAATGCTAGTCTAAGACTGTACAGGGTTTTCTGAAAAGGATAAGTATGAGCAGAACGCTCAGTGCAGCTCTGGTTGATCAATCCTTCTGCAATGCGAGGTGTGGATCCATAGATGTTTCTGCGGTTGGATTGGCTCATCTAGTGTTGACTCATGGCTCTTTCTCGCTTATCGTTTAGGATCAATCAGTCTCCTGACTGGAGACCACATGCTACTGGCTCTAATTTAAAATCTGAAATTGGAAAATACATCTGATTATCACACTATTCAGTCAATTATATAAAAATTGTACATGCCTGTGTTAAACCAAAAAACATCTTACACAAAAACCTGTATATTACGAAAAGAAAACAAAACATATACATTTTATACACGATTTACTAGTTTCCACTTTTCTATAAAAATATACACTTTTGTAAAGACATTTTTTTTTTACATACCACCTTCATGTGCTTCTCAGCAATAACGTCGTTTTCTGCACTGGAATACCTCTGACCAAACCTGGAGGGAAATTTACACAACACGCACAGACTTGCATACAACATGCTCATGATATACATCTATAATCAGTCTGCAGTCTCTAAAAATGGGTAGAGCAGGTGCAGGGTGTTTCTGCGGACTCTTTACAATTCTCCTCCTCACTTCGTTCTAGGCATATGTCTTACAAGACTGGGTGAGTCTACCCACCTGGGTACTGAACCCTGGCATCACCAAAGCACACACTGACAATTGTCTTTCACAGATGTTACCTGGGCCATCATTAAGAAGAGCTCTCATGGCAGAGAAAGCTTACCACCCTTTATCCACAGACCTTCCTCAGTCAGCTGGCTCCCTGCATGTCACACTCCATTCCTTGTTGTTTTGCTTGTTCCTGTAGGGATTTAAGAACACAAGGAGTGACAGAAGTCACTGACGTGATCGGTGTCACCGAGGCATGGTCTTTATGCATGGTAAAGGACTCCTCAACTCTAGGCCCGTTCACTGCTTCTTGGTCAGCTGCACCTGTGTGGGGATCTCCATCCGATTCCATCAGCTCAGATCTAGACTTTCTCTTCAGCATACCTAATTCATTTGACAACAGGAAAAATCTACACCCTACATACACATCTAAAAACTCTTACCCACTCCTGTTCTACCCATCAAGAGAGGGCAGTTAATACGTCACTGCCTCCTGTATCGATAGGAGGGGAGGGAGTGGCTTAAATTTAACTACCTCATGTGGTGTAAACAGCAGCATATCCAGTGCAGAATCGACCAACATCTTGTTCCATCTATAAAAACAAAAATTAAAAAAAATTTACATTAGATCATTCTTATAACATTAACTCTGACCATAATACAGTTAGTGGTCATCTATACTTCACATGACTGACAATACTAAATAAATAAACAAACAAACATATAAGACAAGATTTTTCCCATTTCAGTTAACAGATATACCGCATAGTAATCTAATAAACATAGCCTATGGGAAAAAAGGTCAGCTTCAAAATCTAATATGCCTACTGCACCCTCGAAGAAACTGGAGAATTTAATTAATACCTTATTCCCCCCTTGTTTAATTGTTTATTTACCAATATGGCAAAATTCAGCGTTTTTATACCGGTATTCCCTAAAAGAAAAGATAAAACAGCAGGTAATAAATTAGCTACATACTAAAACCTAAAATGAACAAACACTGAAAATAACCTATATCTTACAATAATATACATTGCTGGGGAATTTTAAAACCTTACAATAAACACTGCATCCATAAAGAAAAGAAAAACCTTTCATAATAGAAATAACTGAGACGTGATTAAATGACAGCTGTGACTGAGCGACTAACCTGCAAAAATATATAAATTGTTTAGAAATAATCGTAAAAACAGAAAAGGTGATAGAGTCACAAAATAAAAATATATTGTTCAAATAAATCGCTATTAAAAAACAAAACACAGAAATTAAATTGCACATCCCATGAAATCTAATATTCCCTATTCAGGTATGAGCAGTAAACTAAAAATGGGAAATCCTGAACTCTAAGGGTTAAACCAAACTTATGTCACTATCGGGGAAAGACACATTCCATTCTTATCTCTGACTCTTTATCAATTCAGTAAAAATTTCACTTAGTTATCTTTGACTTACATGTATTGGATAGCTGAGTAAACAAATATACTATTTATACTTATTCAAATGTGTTAGTCATATATACCAGAGAACACCTCCCACCGGGGATGGGTGGAGAGCTTTGAACAAAGAGCCATTGCGAGGGGTGTGGCTTATGAAGTGTACTGCCATCAGAGGTGCAGCAAGATGGCTGCCACAGGAAGTTCCAGGCACCTGACTTCCGGGTGTAGCATCCATGTTGTGACTCCCTGGGTGTACTGGGAGTGGCTGGAACTACATAATGAACCAAGAATACTTTTAGTGCCTGAAAACCAATTTGCATTCGATTAATACCAGATATAATGACTTCTAGAGAAGAACAATGAGGTACAGCTAGAGAAAGACATTTAGTGATTCTACAAACAGCAACACACAGTGAATAGGGTCTTTGTCCTCCAGTATACCCTCACTGGAGATTAATCTGAACTTCAGTACATGGGTTGCAGCCTGCTATCTAGTGGTAGTCCAACGATTTTACACAAGTTTTTACAATCTCTTATATATTTTTCCGCTCTCTTTTTTTTTTTTTTTTTGTAACTAGGGCGACAGCGTTCTCAGCTCCTACTAAAAAAAAACATATTTATTTTTTAACAGAGTATACAGTGCTCTAATTGGACCGGCCAGCTCCAACCGGAATTCTTTCCCGCCTCGTTATGAAGACCTACCCCCTCATAACAGTGGCTCACGTTTAATACGCAGGGGAATATGCTAATTCCGACACTTTTACCTTAACTAAAATGAGATCCTTTCCCGTCTCGTCTGCTGCGCAGACAGTGACATGCGCCTAAAACGCAGGGGAATACGCTAATTCCACTTTAAGTTAACTGAACCCTTAACGCCTCGTTTATTATCTATTCAATATTTAATATTCAATATTTAATAAACAGTGATTGTGTCAACTGCAACACAGGGGAATCGCTAGTTCTCATACTTCTGTTCAAAAAGAAACTCAATTGTAAATACTGAAAAACGCATGAACCCGTCAGGTACTGTTCCAATCCAAACCAAAATAACACTTGTCTTTCTTTCAAATCATTACAACTCCTCCGTTTGCTTTACTATACAAAGGCTGCAGCCACCTCCTGTATGTTAGCCCACTGACCCTTCCTTTCTCCTCACTGCAAGCAGCTATGGGTATATGACACCTCCTTTCTCCCTTTCAATGCAAAGACCACGGCAGTGGGGGATTACTAACACACACTGACCCCCCTTCTCCTCTACAGAACAAAGACAGCAGCTGCACCTGTGTGGGCTTCCATTTCACCCCTCCCTCTGCCTCTTCACTCCAGGCAGCAAAGGGTTTCACCAACCCCCCTTCTTTCTAACACACACAGACTTTCCTCCCTGCTGCCCTCTCAGCTAAAAGACAGGGACGTAGCTATGTAATTCGATCTCCGCTCTGTCTCAAGCAGCCAGTGGACATATGGCCCCCACCTTTTTGCTTCCTCTGAGTGTAAGAATGTAAGGACGTAGCTGCTTCTGTGGGCTTCTGCTCCCCCCTCTCGCATTCTTTGTTCTCAATAGAAAGACTGTCATGGATGTCCCTGGTCTCTACCAGACCCCCACTGTCTGCCTCTTTGCTCTAAACACTGATGGATAAGTGACACCCCCTCCTTCGTATACAGCAACAGACAATTAACTTTTTGAGAGCTAAGGCAGAGTGAGAAATTTACAGCCCCCCATTTCTACTTTACTTACAGCAACTCAATATACAGCAGCCAGATCCTTTAAAACCTACGTCTAGCCCCTATGGGCGCTGGGTCCTTCTCTAGGTCACCGGCGAGTGACAGTCACACCGTTAGGTCTCCGGTGCACTACAATTCTCCGGACTAGTGACCACCCCCTTTCGCCAGGTGTCTCTCGAACCACAGGTAAAACAGCACACACAATGTATATGATGCTTACCGTGGAACGGAGGGCATTCAAATCCTCGATATTGAGCAACACCTGGATACTTGTGGAGTATCCCCAGACGTCCGGAAAGTGGAAGCTCTGACTCACTCTTCTCGGTGGCCCCACACTTGGCGCGCCAACTGTCAAGGTTAAAATAACGATGATGATGATGATGATGATGATGATGATGAGACTCAAAATAATCTCTCAGGATCTCACTGTTGTTTCTAATCATAAATTGTCATGTGTGCACACGAGAAGGAAGAATAACTGGACAGCAAGTCAGTTACATCTATCTCCATGACTAGCACTGGCCAAGTGATCTTTATTATTTGAAAAAACTCTAGACCGAGCAGTAAAGGGGTGTAAACAAACGTTTTAGTCCAATCAAGTATCGCAGGGCTGGGCTTCATGACGTAGAGAGATCTGCACATCCTCCTTGGATTGGTCAGTCCAAGCTCCAGGAATTTCTTTTGTATATCACCTCGGGTGTAGACAGGAAATGGCAGCCATCTTTAAAATTACTTGTGCTGATATATATATACTGTGTTAAGGAACAAAGACATTCATAAATATGTGCGTTAGTTTACATTTACTAAACTATATACCTGAGTCTATGAAATGGCTGAATTAATTATTTCCGTATACTCAGTTCTTATCCTCAACAGTTTTACTGTTACATGTTATTTATCTTTTACAGTTTTGAAAAAAAAATAAAACCGGTGATGGACGGGCAGCCCGCAGACGGTCTGCGTTTTACCAAGGGGGAATGTGGAGCCCTGGACTAGCCAGGTCATCACAGATAACACACAAACACCCCCACCCCTAGGACAGCAACATTAGTCAAACACAAAACCCTTATTGCCTCCCTGCAGTGTCTGATGTCCACACCAGGTGGGGGCGAGGCCAAGGCGGTTGGCCCCACTCACCGAGGAGTTCACAGGCCTGGAGGCGGGAAAAAGTGACAGTTTAGTCCAGGAGGTGGAAGTGAGAGGAGTAAACACTTGGGTGTCTGGGTTGGAGCCCAGGCACTGACAGCAAGGTTGGCAGACGGTGGTGCCCGTCTGCAGGAGTGGTGGAGCAAAGCGGAACCGTAGGACCGGGGTCGGGCTTTGACCCGCCGGTACCGACCGGGGAGCGAAGTGAAGCCAGCACACACAGGCAGGGCCATCGGACCCCGACCAGGCTTGGAGCCGCCGACAACAGTCAAATCCGAATGTAACTGGAACCCCAGGGGTTTCCTAACAGCAAAAGTCCCGATTGAAGGCAACCGTCCACACCGTGAGGGTATACAGCCACCGCCAATGGCTAGAGACCCAAGGGCCAGTGCCTGCGGGCACAACGGGCTCATCCGGCACTCATACACCGGGGAGCGGACTACCGCTGGGAAGCCACAGTAGTCAAACAAGAACACTAAGGTGCAGGGAGAGACAGCCACCATCACCTGTTCAGAGAGAGATGCAGCAGCCGACTGCGGGACCCGTCCATCCAGCCGTTTGGTTTACCGGAAACTTTGTTCCTCATTTGCTGAGTGAGTACACCTGTGCCATCCGGCACTGCGCCGCGCTGTCCCTGCAACCCTGCACCTCACCGGCCCTGCATTCCCCAGCACATCACCGGGCCCCGGGACCACCAAACCCTACTCACGGAGGGGGTAAACAACATCCGAGCTGCTCCCCACCATCGCTCCCGGGATCCCCGTCACCAGCAGTGGTGGTGCTCATCTTCACCACAACCCGTGGGTGGCGTCACGGACTAAATCCCCCAAACCAAATCACCTCCCCTTTCACTCACGGGTGAGGAGCGCCGCTCGAGTCCCCCGATCCGGCCCACCACTCGAGCCACCGAGCAACAGCAGCAGCACCCGGACCCGAGCGTTGGCGCAGCACAGCGGCGTCCCCTCCTCCGCCCGCGACATCCCTCGTTTCCACACACACCCCACTTGACTGGCATCAGTTGACCCCCATTTTCAAAATGTAAAAGATGCTTTGCATGAAGCACTCTCAAAAATACACGTGCCTTTCGCCTCCCCTGGATGACCCAGGGGAAGAAAAGCCCTCTGTGAGGCATGACTTGTTCATCTTGGATCTTTTAGAAACACAGCGAGGGGACTCCAAGCACAGTCTCCCTCGTTTCCACTAATTGGGCCACACACACCCCACTTGACTGGCATCAGTTGACCCCCATTTTCAAAATGAAAAAGATGCTTTGCATGAAGCACTCTCAAAAATACACGTGCCTTTCGCCTCCCCTGGATGACCCAGGGGAAGAAAAGTCCTCTGTGAGGCATGACTTGTTCATCTTGGTTCTTTTAGAAACACAGCGAGGGGACTCCAACCACAGTCTCCCTCGTTTCCACTAATTGGGCCACACACAGCCCACTTGACTGGCATCAGTTGACCCCCATTTTCAAAATGAAAAAGATGCTTTGCATGAAGCACTCTCAAAAATACACGTGCCTTTCGCGTCCCCTGGATGACCCTCGGGAAGAAAAGTCCTCTGTGAGGCATGACTTGTTCATCTTGACTCTTGTAGAAACACAGCGAGGGGACTCCAACCACAGTCTCCCTCTTTTCCACTAATTGGGCCACACACACCGCAGTTGACTGGCATCAGTTGACCCCCATTTTAAAAATGAAAAAGATGCTTTGCAAGAAGCACTCTCAAAAATACACGTGCCTTTCGCCTCCCCTGGATGACCCAGGGGAAGAAAAGCCCTCTGTGAGGCATGACTTGTTCATCTTGGTTCTTTTAGAAACACAGCGAGGGGACTCCAAGCACAGTCTCCCTCGTTTCCACTAATTGGTTCACTCGAGCCACCGAGCAACAGCAGCAGCACCCGGACCCGAGCGTTGGCGCAGCACAGCGGCGTCCCCTCCTCCGCCCGCGACATCCCTCGTTTCCACACACACCCCACTTGACTGGCATCAGTTGACCCCCATTTTCAAAATGTAAAAGATGCTTTGCATGAAGCACTCTCAAAAATACACGTGCCTTTCGCCTCCCCTGGATGACCCAGGGGAAGAAAAGCCCTCTGTGAGGCATGACTTGTTCATCTTGGATCTTTTAGAAACACAGCGAGGGGACTCCAAGCACAGTCTCCCTCGTTTCCACTAATTGGGCCACACACACCCCACTTGACTGGCATCAGTTGACCCCCATTTTCAAAATGAAAAAGATGCTTTGCATGAAGCACTCTCAAAAATACACGTGCCTTTCGCCTCCCCTGGATGACCCAGGGGAAGAAAAGTCCTCTGTGAGGCATGACTTGTTCATCTTGGTTCTTTTAGAAACACAGCGAGGGGACTCCAACCACAGTCTCCCTCGTTTCCACTAATTGGGCCACACACAGCCCACTTGACTGGCATCAGTTGACCCCCATTTTCAAAATGAAAAAGATGCTTTGCATGAAGCACTCTCAAAAATACACGTGCCTTTCGCGTCCCCTGGATGACCCTCGGGAAGAAAAGTCCTCTGTGAGGCATGACTTGTTCATCTTGACTCTTGTAGAAACACAGCGAGGGGACTCCAACCACAGTCTCCCTCTTTTCCACTAATTGGGCCACACACACCGCAGTTGACTGGCATCAGTTGACCCCCATTTTAAAAATGAAAAAGATGCTTTGCAAGAAGCACTCTCAAAAATACACGTGCCTTTCGCCTCCCCTGGATGACCCAGGGGAAGAAAAGCCCTCTGTGAGGCATGACTTGTTCATCTTGGTTCTTTTAGAAACACAGCGAGGGGACTCCAAGCACAGTCTCCCTCGTTTCCACTAATTGGGCCACACACACCCCACTTGACTGGCATCAGTTGACCCCCATTTTCAAAATGAAAAAGATGCTTTGCATGAAGCACTCTCAAAAATACACGTGCCTTTCGCCTCCCCTGGATGACCCAGGGGAAGAAAAGTCCTCTGTGAGGCATGACTTGTTCATCTTGGTTCTTTTAGAAACACAGCGAGGGGACTCCAACCACAGTCTCCCTCGTTTCCACTAATTGGGCCACACACACCACACTTGACTGGCATCAGTTGACCCCCATTTTCAAAATGAAAAAGATGCTTTGCATGAAGCACTCTCAAAAATACACGTGCCTTTCGCCTCCCCTGCATGACCCAGGGGAAGAAAAGTCCTCTGTGAGGCATGACTTGTTCATCTTGGTTCATTTAGAAACACAGCGAGGGGACTCCAACCACAGTCTCCCTCGTTTCCACTAATTTTGTCACACACACCGCACTTGACTGGCATCAGTTGACCCCATTTTCAAAATGAAAAAGATGCTTTGCATGAAGCACTCTCAAAAATACACGTGCCTTTCACCTCCCCTGGATGACCCAGGGGAAGAAAAGTCCTCTGTGAGGCTTGAATTTTTCATCTTGGTTCTTTTAAAAACACAGCGAGGGGACTCCAACCACAGTCTCCCTCATTTCCACTAATTGGGCTACACACACCCCACTTGACTGGCATCAGTTGACCCCCATTTTTAAAATGAAAAAGATGCTTTGCATGAAGCACTATCGAAAATACACGTGCCTTTCGCCTCCCCTGGATGACCCAGGGGAAGAAAAGTCCTCTGTGAGGCTTGACTTGTTCATCTTGGTTCTTTTAGAAAAACAGCAAGGGGACTCCAACCACAGCCTCACTCATTTCCACTAATTGGGCCACACACACCTGTCTTGCTAAATTCTACTAAAAAGGGGGCTGAAAGCCCGTACTTACAAAGCGCTCACTGATATCCTAATCAGGCACGAATACTAATATTCTTTATAGCAAGATACTATTTATTTTAATAGCACATGAATAGTTAATGGTACATAGGCATTTAGAACTATAGTCATAGAATCTTATACAATAACAGAAATATGCATCAACATTACCGTTTGTTGTAGCAATCCTTTCACATCGGAGGGAACTCGATTTAATGATAAGGAAACAACATGGCATCTTGCATCACAGGAGCAGTGCGTACACTTCAATGTCCTGGAAGGTTTCCCCTAACATTAAGCGAGTCCGGTGTATTTTTATAGGAAGACTTTGTAGGTTGTGTTTAAATGGTCACCAGCATGTGACAGCTGAGTCATGTTCATGTAACTTGACCACAAACTGCTGTGGGCACCAGCAGCTTCCTGCACATTTACTTGTACATCCTGCCAGTTGACAACTGACCGACCACAGTTGACCATAGTGTTAGTGAAATATTGCAATGAGCCGTAAATTTCATATGCAAGCTTCCTTAAACCTGTCTTTAAGCCAACCACAAGTTTCCAGTAAGTGGAACTGTAAATGTTACTTCCTTATTATCGTGAAACTGCTTCAAAACCTGTTTGACATGTATTCTTTGGTCATAGAAATTGGCTATAGAGAGGACATCTCTTTGATACTGAATTATTGATAGGTGAAATAATATCTGGGATCACTCCTATCTTTTGATTATGATCCCTATCTAATCACACATTCTTCAGTCATATCACATTGGTATCACAACACCCCACTTGACTGGCATCAGTTGACCCCCATTTTCAAATGAAAAAGATGCTTTCCAAGAAGCACTCTCAAAAATACACGTGCCTTTCGCCTCCCCTGGATGACCCAGGGGAAGAAAAGTCCTCTGTGAGGCATGACTTGTTCATCTTGGTTCTTTTAGAAAGACATCGAGGGGACTCCAACCACAGTCTCCCTCGTTTCCACTAATTTTGTCACACACACCCCACTTGACTGGCATCAGTTGACCCCATTTTCAAAATGAAAAAGATGCTTTGCATGAAGCACTATCAAAAATACACGTGCCTTTCACCTCCCCTGGATGACCCAGGGGAAAAATAGTCCTCTGTGAGGCATGACTTGCTCATCTTGGTTCTTTTAGAAACACAACGAGGGGACTCCAACCACAGTCTCCCTCGTTTTAACTAATTGGGCCGCACACACCCCACTTGACTGGCATCAGTTGACCCCCATTTTCAAAAGGAAAAAGATTCCTTGCATGAAGCACTCTCAAAAATACACGAACTTTTCGCCTACCCTGCATGACCCAGGGGAAGAAAGGTCCTCTGCGAGGCATGACTTGTTCATCTTGGTTCTTTTAGAAACACAGCGAGGGGACTCCAACCACAGTCTCCCTCGTTTCCACTAATTTTGTCACACACACCCCACTTGACTGGCATCAGTTGAGCCCCATTTTCAAAATGAAAAAGATGCTTTGCATGAAGCACTCTCAAAAATACACGTGCCGTTCGCCTCTCCTGGATGACCCAGGGGAAAAATAGTCCTCTGTGAGGCATGACTTGTTCATCTTGGTTCTTTTAAAAACACAACGAGGGGACTCCAACCACAGTCTCCCTCATTTCCACTAATTGGGCCACACACACCCCACTTGACTGGCATCAGTTGACCCCCATTTTCAAAATGAAAAAGATGCTTTGCATTAAGCACTAGAGATGAGCGAACCGGTCCCGGTTCGGCTCGAGTTCGGCTCGCCGAACTCTAACGTATAGGCTAGAATGGGAGGCAATCACAAACACATAAAAATGCATTATAAATGTACACAAACAGTTAATAAACATTGCCATAACACTTACCGGTCCTCGCGATCCCTTCTGCACTCTGCCTCCTGCCGCTATTCCATCCGATGATCGCTGAATCCTCCCGGTGACCTGCACTGCCAGCAGAGATGCAGGACATATCGTGACGTCAAAATAGCCATGTGACCAGTCACGTGGCTATTATCTCATTGGCTACAGACTGGTCACATGACTATGACACGTCATGTAGGACCTGCGAGTGCATCTCTCCGGTACACGGTGCACATATGTGTATCGCCGTGTACCGGCGACATGCTCTAGCACACGGTCGACTCCCCGTTCCATTAGGGACCGGCTGACACAGCCGGTCATTAACGGAGATCACCGTTGCCATAGCAACGCAGTTAGCGGTGACGTCACCGCTAACCGCGGCTCCGAGAGCACCATTGCTATGGTAACGCGTCTGTCAGCGTTACCGCTGTTACCGCTGACAGCCAGCAGTGATCACTCACGGAGTGAAGGCTGCACGCTGCTTCCCGATTGTAGTGAGGATTGTACTGAGGATGAGGTTCCCCAGCCCATGATGGGCTGGTGAACCTCATCCTCACTACAATCGTCACTACTACTACACTAGTGAGGATTGTAGTGAGGATGAGATGCCTCAGCCCATGATGGGCTGGGGAACCTCATCCTCACTACAATCGTCACTACTGCTACACTAGAAAGAAAGAAGACAGAAGAGCAGGATCGTGGAGGGCTGACAGGGGGTAATAAAGATGGAGTCTCTAATGTGTCTGTGTATTTATTTCTATTAAAGTATTTTTTCTCTGTGTGGTGTCTTTTTTTTAACCCTTTATTGGAGATTCTTAATGGCCGGGTCAAACGTGCCTGACATTAAGAATCTCTGGCTTAATACTGGCTAGTAAAACAAAGCCAGTATTAACTCATGATTACCCAACAAGCCACCCGGCTCCAGGGCTGTTGGAAGAGTTGGATACAGCGCCAGATGATGGCGCTTCTATGAGAGCGCCATTTTCTGGGACGGCTGCGGACTGAAATCCGCAGCAGAGGCGCCCAGAAACCTCGGGCTAACCTGTGCTGCGGATTTCAATCCCCAGCTGCCTAGTTGTACCCGGCTGGACACAAAAATGGGGCGAAGCCCACGTCATTTGTTTTTTAATTATTTCATGAAATAAGTGAAATAATTAAAAAAAACGGGCTTCCCTATATTTTTGGTTCCCAGCCGGGTACAAATAGGCAACTGGGGGTTGGAGGCAGCCCGTGGCTGCCTGCTGTACCTGGCTAGCATACAAAAATATGGCGAAGCCCACGTCATTTTTTTGGTGGGCAAAAAAATTCTGCATACAGTCCTGGATGGATAGTAAATAAAGTTTTTTGCCCAGCTCACCTGTGCAATGGAAATAATGACAAGAAATAAAGAAGTTTTATTTTAAAGAACAAGATGCCTGGAGTTTTGTGCTGGTGAAATTTCTCAATCAAGTCCTGGATGGAGTATGCTGAGCCTTGTAGTTCTGCAGCTGCTGTCTGCTCTTCTCCATACAGATAGACAGCAGCTGCAGAACTACAAGGCTCAGCATACTCCATCCAGGACTGTATGCAGAAGTTTTTTGCCCCCTGAAAAAATTATGTGGGCTTCGCCATATTTTTGTATGCTAGCCAGGTACAGCAGGCAGGTACGGCTGCCCCCAACCCCCAGTTGCCTATTTGTACCCGGCTGGGAACCAAAAATAAAAGGAAACCCTTTTTTTATTATTTCATGAATTTCATGAAATAATTAGAAAACAAATGACGTAGGCTTCGCCCCATTTTTGTGTCCAGCCAGGTACAACTAGGCAGCTGGGGATTGGAATCCGCAGCACAGGTTGGCCTGAGCTTTCTGGGCCCCACTGCTGCGAATTGCAGTCTGCAGCCGCCTCAGAAAATGGCATTTTCATAGAAGCGCCATATTCTGGCGCTGTATCCAACTCTTCCAGCACCTGCCTGCTATACCTGGCTAGCATACAAAAATATGGCGAAGCTCACGTCATTTTTTTGTAGTTTTTTGGCAAAAAAAATTAAAAATGCTTCCCTGGATTTTCCATTGCCAGTGAAGGTAACACCAAGCAGTGGGGGTTAGCAGCCAGTAGCTGCTTGGATTACCCTTAGCTAGCAATACAAAAAATGCAGCGGGAGCCCATATATATTTTTTTTAATTATTTATTTAAATAACTAAAAATAAAATGGGCTTCCCTGTATTTTGATTGCTGGACATCACAGTGCTGTAAAAATAAATCTTTAAAAAAATGACGTAGCGCTCCGCGGTATTTTTGATTCTCAGCGCAGATAAAGCAGACAGCTATGGGTTGCCACCCCCATCTGCCTGCCGTTACCTTGGTTGGCAATCAAAATACAGGGAAGCCCATTAATTTTTTCTATTTAAAAAATAGTTAAAAAAAAAAATGACGTTGGGTCCCCCCATTTTTGATAGCCAGCTAGGGTAAAGCAGACGGCTGTAGCCTGAAAACCACAGCTGGCAGCTTTACCGTGGTTGGGGATCCAATGTGGAGGTCCCCTCAGGCTCTTTTTTATAATTATTGTATAAATATTAATAATTACACAATAAAAGTAGGGCCCCCCCCAAATTGGATCACCAGCCAAGGTAAAGCGGACAGCTGTGGTCTGGTATTCTCAGGGTGGGAAGGTCCATAGTTATTGGGCCTTCACAGCCTAAAAATAGCAGGCCGCAGGCACCCCAGACGTGGCGCATCAACTAGATGCGCCAATCCTGGCGCTTCACCCCAGCTCATCCCGTGCCCTGGTGCAGTGGCAAACGGGGTAATAAATCGGGTTGATACTAGCTGTAAAGTAACCTGAGATCAAGCCCAGCAGTTTGTGATGTCATGGCGTCTATTAGATACTCAACATCATAAACTGTCAGTACGAACAAAAAAAAAAAAAAAAAAAAAAATCGACAAAAGAAATTTATTTGAAAAAACAGTCTCCAAAACATTTCCTCTTTCACCAATTTATTGTAAGAAAAAAAATAAAGGGGTCCCACGACGACTCTGGACCGTCTAGAATATGGGGGGGAGACACTCAGGGAACGTATCCCCCATTTTCTAGGAGTGCGGACCCTTCATGTGAGGAGTGTGGGTGCAATGAATCTGCACTCACTCTTCTCGGGTCCACAGCAGCAGAGTCCATGTCGTAATGGTTGCTACCAAAGCTGCAATGCCCTGCTCATGAGGTAAGGGCATGCCTAATCAGGAGAACTACTGTAGAGGAAGCTCTGCTCACTGGTATATAGGTGCTCAGAGGTAATAATAGATAAAATTAGTGAGTAACCTCAGCACTCTAAATCTCCCAGACTAAGTCAGTAAGTCACAACGGATAGTAATGCAAAATCACTCTTTATTGGTCCGTATTAAGAAAAAAAAAATTTTCATAAGCATATATGTTTTTGTCCAAAACAAGTTACAAATGACGTTTCGGCCTGAGCCTTCGTCAGATTGGACTTATCTGCATGTAATCATGAAAAATGACAATAATCAGTATCACATAAGAGTGAGAGAACAATAACATAAACTCGAACAATGTAGAGGTACAATTGGGATGCAGCAAAAAAATTGCAACACAGCAAGAAATGAAACACATGATACAAATGTCATAATACAGTACAAGGACAATATAGTAATGACAAATATGGGGTCAGAGTAGACTTAGACAGCTCTGGTACGAAAGAGATGTCAATCATAAAGTAACATGTGCAGTAGGTGTAGAGCTACAGTGTGCATGGCAGAGCTAATGGGTAGACCGACCATAGAAAAAGAACGGAGAATAAGTGGAGAATAAGTGGAGAAAAAGTGGAGAAAAAGTGGAGAATAACTGGAGAAAAAGTGGAGAAAAAGTGGAGAAAAAGTGGAGAAAAAGTGGAGAAAAAGTGGAGAAAAAGTGGAGAAAAAGTGGAGAAAAAGTGGAGAATAACTGGAGAATAACTGGAGAAAAAGTGGAGAAAAAGTGGAGAAAAAGTGGAGAAAAAGTGGAGAAAAAGTGGAGAATAACTGGAGAAAAAGTGGAGAAAAAGTGGAGAAAAAGTGGAGAAAAAGTGGAGAAAAAGTGGAGAATAACTGGAGAAAAAGTGGAGAAAAAGTGGAGAAAAAGTGGAGAAAAAGTGGAGAAAAAGTGGAGAAAAAGTGGAGAAAAAGTGGAGAAAAAGTGGAGAATAACTGGAGAATAACTGGAGAAAAAGTGGAGAAAAAGTGGAGAAAAAGTGGAGAAAAAGTGGAGAATAACTGGAGAAAAAGTGGAGAAAAAGTGGAGAAAAAGTGGAGAAAAAGTGGAGAAAAAGTGGAGAAAAAGTGGAGAAAAAGTGGAGAATAACTGGAGAAAAAGTGGAGAAAAAGTGGAGAAAAAGTGGAGAATAACTGGAGAAAAAGTGGAGAAAAAGTGGAGAAAAAGTGGAGAAAAAGTGGAGAAAAAGTGGAGAATAACTGGAGAAAAAGTGGAGAAAAAGTGGAGAAAAAGTGGAGAAAAAGTGGAGAAAAAGTGGAGAATAACTGGAGAAAAAGTGGAGAAAAAGTGGAGAATAACTGGAGAAAAAGTGGAGAAAAAGTGGAGAATAACTGGAGAAAAAGTGGAGAAAAAGTGGAGAAAAAGTGGAGAAAAAGTGGAGAAAAAGTGGAGAATAACTGGAGAAAAAGTGGAGAAAAAGTGGAGAATAACTGGAGAAAAAGTGGAGAAAAAGTGGAGAAAAAGTGGAGAAAAAGTGGAGAATAACTGGAGAAAAAGTGGAGAAAAAGTGGAGAAAAAGTGGAGAAAAAGTGGAGAAAAAGTGGAGAATAACTGGAGAAAAAGTGGAGAAAAAGTGGAGAAAAAGTGGAGAAAAAGTGGAGAAAAAGTGGAGAAAAAGTGGAGAAAAAGTGGAGAATAACTGGAGAAAAAGTGGAGAAAAAGTGGAGAAAAAGTGGAGAAAAAGTGGAGAAAAAGTGGAGAATAACTGGAGAAAAAGTGGAGAAAAAGTGGAGAAAAAGTGGAGAAAAAGTGGAGAAAAAGTGGAGAATAACTGGAGAAAAAGTGGAGAAAAAGTGGAGAAAAAGTGGAGAAAAAGTGGAGAAAAAGTGGAGAAAAAGTGGAGAAAAAGTGGAGAATAACTGGAGAAAAAGTGGAGAAAAAGTGGAGAAAAAAATTCTCCACTCTTTCTCCACTCTTTCTCCACTTTTTCTCCACTTTTTCTCCACTTTTTCTCCACTTTTTCTCCACTTTTTCTCCATAAGTGGAGAAAAAGTGGAGAAAAAAAATGAAGAAAAAGTGGAGAAAAAGTGGAGAATAAAATGGAAAAAAAAGTGGAGAAAAAGTTGGAAAAAAATTTGGAGAAAAAGTGGAGAAAAAGTGGAGAAAAAGTTGGAAAAAAAGTGGAGAAAAAAGTGGAGAAAAATTTGAGAAAAAAAATGGAGAAAAAAGTGGAGAAAAAGTGGAGAAAAAGTGGAGAAAAAGTGGAGAATAAAATGTAGAAAAAAAGGAGAAAAAGTGGAGAAAAAAATGGAGAAAAAGTGGAGAAAAAGTGGAGAAAAAGTTGGAAAAAATGGAGAAAAAGTGGAGAATAACTGGAGAAAAAGTGGAGAAAAAGTGGAGAAAAAGTGGAGAAAAAGTGGAGAAAAAATGGAGAAAAAGTGGAGCACCCTTTGGTGCCTTTCATGTGGCACTAAGGGGTGCTTAGCTTTGTATTTAGCCAAAAAAATGAAAAAAAAAATGACATAGGGTTCCCCCTAGTTTTGTAGCCAGCTAGGGTAAAGCAGACGGCTGCAGCCTGCAGACCACAGCTGGCAACCTCACCTTGGCTGGTAATCCAAAACTGAGGGCACCCCACGCTGTTATTTTAAATTAAATAAATAATTTAAAAAAAAAACACGTAGGGGTCCCCCAAAATTGGATCACCAGCCAAGGTAAAGCAGACAGCTGGGGCCTGATATTCTCAGACTAGGGAGGTCCATGGTTATTGGACTCTCCCCAGCCTAAAAATAGCAGGCCGCAGCCGCCCCAGAAGTGGCGCATCCATTAGATGCGCCAATCCTGGTGCTTCGCCCCAGCTCATCCCGCGCCCTGGTGCGGTGGCAAACGAGGTAATATATGGGGTTAATACCAGATGTGTAATGTCACCTGGCATCAAGCCCTGGGGTTGGTGAGGTCAGGCGTCTATCAGATAGCCGACATCACCAACCCAGTCAGTAATAAAAAAAAATAGACACAAACACATTTTTATTTGAAAAAACACTCCCCAAAACATTCCCTTTTTAACCAATTTATTAGATTGAAAAACAAATCCAGGTCTGCTGTAATCCAAGGGGTTGCCATGACGATCCACACTGTCCCAGTCAATGAAGAGCAGGATGTTCCCCATTGGCTGGGAGAGCAGTGCAGTGACCTGAGCTAACATCAATGGGTCAGCCCAGGTCACTGCAGGGGGGTGACAAGTGCTGCTGTCAGCGAGGTACATTACCTGCGCTGATCTCCAGCACTGCCGACAGCCCCTGTCACTGAGTTCAATGACCGGCGCCTTCCCCTCAAGTATCGCGAGAGGTCCGTGACGTCACCGCTAGTCAGTCTCGGGTCGGAAGCGAGAGGTGATGTGACAAGCGGCGGCCATGGAGGAAAGTGACAGCGCTGAGGTCGGGATGGCGGGACTTCATCACCGCAGGTAAGCCGAGCGGGGGGGGGGGGTTTGTGTGTGTGTGTGTGTGTGTGTGTATGTATGTGTACATGCCGCGGGCCGGAGGGGGCGGAGCGAGCTGAGCGGGGAAGTGTGGGCTTCCTGCACGTAACTAAGATAAACATCGGGTTACTAACCAAAGCGCTTTGCTTGGATATCCGATGTTTATCTTGGTTACCAGCTTGTGGCAGGCTGCCAGCAATGGCTCCTGCTCACTGTAGCTGTAAAAAGCCCTGCTTTTTGCTGCTAGAACCGTTCTCGAACGTATCTAGAACTATCGAGCTTTTGCAAAAAGCTCGAGTTCTAGTTCGATCTCGAACAGCCCCAAAAATCACTCGAGCTTAGAACTGGAGAACCTCGAACCGCGAACCGCGCTCAACTCTATTAAGCACTATCAAAAATACACGTGCCTTTCGCCTCCCCTGGATGACCCAGGGGAAAAATAGTCCTCTGTGAGGCATGACTTGCTCATCTTGGTTCTTTTAGAAACACAGTGAGGGGACTCCAACCACAGTCTCCCTCATTTCCACTAATTTTGCCACACACACCGCACTTGACTGGCATCAGTTGACCCCATTTTCAAAATGAAAAAGATGTTTTGCATGAAGCACTCTCAAAAATACACGTGCCTTTCGCCTCCCCTGGATGACCCAGGGGAAGAAAAGTCCTCTGTGAGGCTTGACTTGTTCATCTTGGTTCTTTTAGAAAAACAGCAAGGGGACTCCAACCACAGCCTCCCTCATTTCCACTAATTGGGCCACACACACCCCACTTGACTGGCATCAGTTGACCCCCATTTTCAAAATGAAAAAGATGCTTTGCATGAAGCACTCTCAAAAATACACGTGCCTTTCGCCTCCCCTGGATGACCCAGGGGAAAAATAGTCCTCTGTGAGGCATGACTTGCTCATCTTGGTTCTTTTAGAAACACAGCAAGGGGACTCCAACCACAGTCTCCCTCGTTTCCACTAATTGGGCTGCTTACACCCTACTTGACTGGCATCAGTTGACCCCCATTTTCAAAATGAAAAAGATGCTTTGCATGAAGCACTCTCAAAAATACACGTGCCTTTCGCCTCCCCTGGATGACCCAGGGGAAGAAAAGTCCTCTGTGAGGCATGATTGTTCATCCTGGTTCTTTTAGAAACACAGCGAGGGGACTCCAACCACAGTCTCCCTCGTTTCCACTAATTGGGCTACACACACCCCACTTGACTGGCATCAGTTGACCCCCATTTTCAAAATGAAAAAGATGCTTTGCATGAAGCACTCTCAAAAATACACGTGCCTTTCGCCTCCCCTGGATGACCCAGGGGAAGAAAAGTCCTCTGTGAGGCTTTACTTGTTCATCTTGGTTCTTTTAGAAAAACAGCAAGGGGACTCCAACCACAGCCTCCCTCATTTCCACTAATTGGGCCACACACACCCCACTTGACTGGCATCAGTTGACCCCCATTTTCAAAATGAAAAAGATGCTTTGCATGAAGCACTCTCAGAAATACACATGCCTTTCGCCTCCCCTGGATGACCCAGGGGAAAATTAGTCCTCTGTGAGGCATGACTTGTTCATCTTGGTTCTTTTAGAAAAACAGCAAGGGGACTCCAACCACAGCCTCCCTCATTTCCACTAATTGGGCCACACACACCCCACTTGACTGGCATCAGTTGACCCCCATTTTCAAATGAAAAAGATGCTTTGCAAGAAGCACTCTCAAAAATACACGTGCCTTTCGCGTCCCCTGGATGACCCAGGGGAAGAAAAGTCCTCTGTGAGGCATGACTTATTCATCTTGGTTCTTTTAGAAACACAGCGAGGGGACTCCAACCACAGTCTCCCTCGTTTCCACTAATTTTGTCACACACAACCCACTTGACTGGCATCAGTTGACCCCCATTTTCAAAATGAAAAAGATGCTTTGCAAGAAGCACTCTCAAAAATACACGTGCCTTTCGCCTCCCCTGGATGACCCAGGGGAAGAAAAGTCCTCTGTGAGGCATGACTTGTTCATCTTGGTTCTTTTAGAAAAACACCAAGGGGACTCCAACCACAGCCTCCCTCATTTCCACTAATTGGGCCACACACACCCCACTTGACTGGCATCAGTTGACCCCCATTTTCAAATGAAAAAGATGCTTTGCAAGAAGCACTCTCAAAAATACACGTGCCTTTCGCGTCCCCTGGATGACCCAGGGGAAGAAAAGTCCTCTGTGAGGCATGACTTATTCATCTTGGTTCTTTTAGAAACACAGCGAGGGGACTCCAACCACAGTCTCCCTCGTTTCCACTAATTTTGTCACACACAACCCACTTGACTGGCATCAGTTGACCCCCATTTTCAAAATGAGAAAGATGCTTTGCATGAAGCACTCTCAAAAATACACGTGCCTTTCGTCTCCCCTGGATGACCCAGGGGAAGAAAAGTCCTCTGTGAGGCATGACTTGTTCATCTTGGTTCTTTTAGAAAAACACCAAGGGGACTCCAACCACAGCCTCCCTCATTTCCACTAATTGGGCAACACACACCACACTTGACTGGCATCAGTTGACCCCCATTTTCAAAATGAAAAAGATGCTTTGCATGAAGCACTCTCAAAAATACACGTGCCTTTCGCCTCCCCTGGATGACCCAGAGGAAAAATAGTCCTCTGTGAGGCAAGACTTGTTCATTTTGGTTCTTTTAGAAAAACAGCAAGGGGACTCCACCACAGTCTCCCTCATTTCCACTAATTGGGCTACACACACCCTACTTGACTGGCATCAGTTGACCCCCATTTTCAAAATGAAAAAGATGCTTTGCATGAAGCACTCTCAAAAATACACGTGCCTTTCGCCTCCCCTGGATGACCCAGGGGAATAAAAGTCCTCTGTGAGGCATGACTTGTTCATCTTGGTTCTTTTAGAAAAACACCAAGGGGACTCCAACCACAGCCTCCCTCATTTCCACTAATTGGGCCACACACACCCCACTTGACTGGCATCAGTTGACCCCCATTTTCAAATGAAAAAGATGCTTTGCAAGAAGCACTCTCAAAAATACACGTGCCTTTCGCGTCCCCTGGATGACCCAGGGGAAGAAAAGTCCTCTGTGAGGCATGACTTATTCATCTTGGTTCTTTTAGAAACACAGCGAGGGGACTCCAACCACAGTCTCCCTCGTTTCCACTAATTTTGTCACACACAACCCACTTGACTGGCATCAGTTGACCCCCATTTTCAAAATGAGAAAGATGCTTTGCATGAAGCACTCTCAAAAATACACGTGCCTTTCGCCTCCCCTGGATGACCCAGGGGAAGAAAAGTCCTCTGTGAGGCATGACTTGTTCATCTTGGTTCTTTTAGAAAAACACCAAGGGGACTCCAACCACAGCCTCCCTCATTTCCACTAATTGGGCAACACACACCACACTTGACTGGCATCAGTTGACCCCCATTTTCAAAATGAAAAAGATGCTTTGCATGAAGCACTCTCAAAAATACACGTGCCTTTCGCCTCCCCTGGATGACCCAGGGGAAAAATAGTCCTCTGTGAGGCAAGACTTGTTCATCTTGGTTCTTTTAGAAAAACACCAAGGGGACTCCCACCACAGCCTCCCTCATTTCCACTAATTGGGCCACACACACCCCACTTGACTGGCATCAGTTGACCCCCATTTTCAAATGAAAAAGATGCTTTGCAAGAAGCACTCTCAAAAATAGACGTGCCTTTCGCGTCCCCTGGATGACCCAGGGGAAGAAAAGTCCTCTGTGAGGCATGACTTATTCATCTTGGTTCTTTTAGAAACACAGCGAGGGGACTCCAACCACAGTCTCCCTCGTTTCCACTAATTTTGTCACACACAACCCACTTGACTGGCATCAGTTGACCCCCATTTTCAAAATGAGAAAGATGCTTTGCATGAAGCACTCTCAAAAATACACGTGCCTTTCGTCTCCCCTGGATGACCCAGGGGAAGAAAAGTCCTCTGTGAGGCATGACTTGTTCATCTTGGTTCTTTTAGAAAAACACCAAGGGGACTCCAACCACAGCCTCCCTCATTTCCACTAATTGGGCAACACACACCACACTTGACTGGCATCAGTTGACCCCCATTTTCAAAATGAAAAAGATGCTTTGCATGAAGCACTCTCAAAAATACACGTGCCTTTCGCCTCCCCTGGATGACCCAGGGGAAAAATAGTCCTCTGTGAGGCAAGACTTGTTCATTTTGGTTCTTTTAGAAAAACAGCAAGGGGACTCCACCACAGTCTCCCTCATTTCCACTAATTGGGCTACACACACCCTACTTGACTGGCATCAGTTGACCCCCATTTTCAAAATGAAAAAGATGCTTTGCATGAAGCACTCTCAAAAATACACGTGCCTTTCGCCTCCCCTGGATGACCCAGGGGAAGAAAAGTCCTCTGTGAGGCATGACTTGTTCATCCTGGTTCTTTTAGAAACACAGCGAGGGGACTCCAACCACAGTCTCCCTCGTTTCCACTAATTGGGCTACACACACCCCACTTGACTGGCATCAGTTGACCCCCATTTTCAAAATGAAAAAGATGCTTTGCATGAAGCACTCTCAAAAATACACGTGCCTTTCGCCTCCCCTGGATGACCCAGGGGAAGAAAAGTCCTCTGTGAGGCTTTACTTGTTCATCTTGGTTCTTTTAGAAAAACAGCAAGGGGACTCCAACCACAGCCTCCCTCATTTCCACTAATTGGGCCACACACACCCCACTTGACTGGCATCAGTTGACCCCCATTTTCAAAATGAAAAAGATGCTTTGCATGAAGCACTCTCAGAAATACACATGCCTTTCGCCTCCCCTGGATGACCCAGGGGAAAATTAGTCCTCTGTGAGGCATGACTTGTTCATCTTGGTTCTTTTAGAAAAACAGCAAGGGGACTCCAACCACAGCCTCCCTCATTTCCACTAATTGGGCCACACACACCCCACTTGACTGGCATCAGTTGACCCCCATTTTCAAATGAAAAAGATGCTTTGCAAGAAGCACTCTCAAAAATACACGTGCCTTTCGCGTCCCCTGGATGACCCAGGGGAAGAAAAGTCCTCTGTGAGGCATGACTTATTCATCTTGGTTCTTTTAGAAACACAGCGAGGGGACTCCAACCACAGTCTCCCTCGTTTCCACTAATTTTGTCACACACAACCCACTTGACTGGCATCAGTTGACCCCCATTTTCAAAATGAAAAAGATGCTTTGCAAGAAGCACTCTCAAAAATACACGTGCCTTTCGCCTCCCCTGGATGACCCAGGGGAAGAAAAGTCCTCTGTGAGGCATGACTTGTTCATCTTGGTTCTTTTAGAAAAACACCAAGGGGACTCCAACCACAGCCTCCCTCATTTCCACTAATTGGGCAACACACACCACACTTGACTGGCATCAGTTGACCCCCATTTTCAAAATGAAAAAGATGCTTTGCATGAAGCACTCTCAAAAATACACGTGCCTTTCGCCTCCCCTGGATGACCCAGAGGAAAAATAGTCCTCTGTGAGGCAAGACTTGTTCATTTTGGTTCTTTTAGAAAAACAGCAAGGGGACTCCACCACAGTCTCCCTCATTTCCACTAATTGGGCTACACACACCCTACTTGACTGGCATCAGTTGACCCCCATTTTCAAAATGAAAAAGATGCTTTGCATGAAGCACTCTCAAAAATACACGTGCCTTTCGCCTCCCCTGGATGACCCAGGGGAAGAAAAGTCCTCTGTGAGGCATGACTTGTTCATCTTGGTTCTTTTAGAAAAACACCAAGGGGACTCCAACCACAGCCTCCCTCATTTCCACTAATTGGGCCACACACACCCCACTTGACTGGCATCAGTTGACCCCCATTTTCAAATGAAAAAGATGCTTTGCAAGAAGCACTCTCAAAAATACACGTGCCTTTCGCGTCCCCTGGATGACCCAGGGGAAGAAAAGTCCTCTGTGAGGCATGACTTATTCATCTTGGTTCTTTTAGAAACACAGCGAGGGGACTCCAACCACAGTCTCCCTCGTTTCCACTAATTTTGTCACACACAACCCACTTGACTGGCATCAGTTGACCCCCATTTTCAAAATGAGAAAGATGCTTTGCATGAAGCACTCTCAAAAATACACGTGCCTTTCGCCTCCCCTGGATGACCCAGGGGAAGAAAAGTCCTCTGTGAGGCATGACTTGTTCATCTTGGTTCTTTTAGAAAAACACCAAGGGGACTCCAACCACAGCCTCCCTCATTTCCACTAATTGGGCAACACACACCACACTTGACTGGCATCAGTTGACCCCCATTTTCAAAATGAAAAAGATGCTTTGCATGAAGCACTCTCAAAAATACACGTGCCTTTCGCCTCCCCTGGATGACCCAGGGGAAAAATAGTCCTCTGTGAGGCAAGACTTGTTCATCTTGGTTCTTTTAGAAAAACACCAAGGGGACTCCCACCACAGCCTCCCTCATTTCCACTAATTGGGCCACACACACCCCACTTGACTGGCATCAGTTGACCCCCATTTTCAAATGAAAAAGATGCTTTGCAAGAAGCACTCTCAAAAATAGACGTGCCTTTCGCGTCCCCTGGATGACCCAGGGGAAGAAAAGTCCTCTGTGAGGCATGACTTATTCATCTTGGTTCTTTTAGAAACACAGCGAGGGGACTCCAACCACAGTCTCCCTCGTTTCCACTAATTTTGTCACACACAACCCACTTGACTGGCATCAGTTGACCCCCATTTTCAAAATGAGAAAGATGCTTTGCATGAAGCACTCTCAAAAATACACGTGCCTTTAGTCTCCCCTGGATGACCCAGGGGAAGAAAAGTCCTCTGTGAGGCATGACTTGTTCATCTTGGTTCTTTTAGAAAAACACCAAGGGGACTCCAACCACAGCCTCCCTCATTTCCACTAATTGGGCAACACACACCACACTTGACTGGCATCAGTTGACCCCCATTTTCAAAATGAAAAAGATGCTTTGCATGAAGCACTCTCAAAAATACACGTGCCTTTCGCCTCCCCTGGATGACCCAGGGGAAAAATAGTCCTCTGTGAGGCAAGACTTGTTCATTTTGGTTCTTTTAGAAAAACAGCAAGGGGACTCCACCACAGTCTCCCTCATTTCCACTAATTGGGCTACACACACCCTACTTGACTGGCATCAGTTGACCCCCATTTTCAAAATGAAAAAGATGCTTTGCATGAAGCACTCTCAAAAATACACGTGCCTTTCGCCTCCCCTGGATGACCCAGGGGAAGAAAAGTCCTCTGTGAGGCATGACTTGTTCATCTTGGTTCTTTTAGAAAGACATCGAGGGGACTCCAACCACAGTCTCCCTCGTTTCCACTAATTTTGTCACATACACCCCACTTGACTGGCATCAGTTGACCCCCATTTTCAAAATGAAAAAGATGCTTTGCATGAAGCACTCAAAAATACACGTGCCTTTCTCCTCCCCTGGATGAACCAGGGCATGAAAAGTCCTCTGTGAGGCATGACTTGCTCATCTTGGTTCTTTTAGAAACACAACGAGGGGACTCCAACCACAGTCTCCCTCATTTCCACTAATTATGACACACACACCGCACTTGACTGGCATCAGTTGACCCCATTTTCAAAAGGAAAAATATTCCTTGCATGAAGCACTCTCAAAAATACACGTGCCTTTCGCCGCCCCTGCATGACCCAGGGGAAGAAAAGTCCTCTGTGAGGCATGACTTGTTCATCTTGGTTCTTTTAGAAACACAGCGAGGGGACTCCAACCACAGTCTCCCTCGTTTCCACTAATTGGGCTACACACACCCCACTTGACTGGCATCAGTTGACCCCCATTTTCAAAATGAAAAAGATGCTTTGCATGAAGCACTCTCAAAAATACACGTGCCTTTCGCGCCCCTGGATGACCCAGGGGAAAAATAGTCCTCTGTGAGGCATGACTTGTTCATCTTGGTTCTTTTAGAAAAACAGCAAGGGGACTCCAACCACAGCCTCCCTCATTTCCACTAATTGGGCCACACACAACCCCACTTGACTGGCATCAGTTGACCCCCATTTTCAAATGAAAAAGATGCTTTGCAAGAAGCACTCTCAAAAATACACGTGCCTTTCACCTCCCCTGGATGACCCAGGGGAAGAAAAGTCCTCTGTGAGGCATGACTTGTTCATCTTGGTTCTTTTAGAAAGACAGCGAGGGGACTCCAACCACAGTCTTTATCATTTCCACTAATTTTGCCACACACACTGCACTTGACTGGCATCAGTTGACCCCATTTTCAAAATGAAAAAGATGCTTTGCATGAAGCACTCTCAAAAATACACGTGTCTTTCGCCTCCCCTGCATGACCCAGGGGAAGAAAAGTCCTCTGTGAGGCATGACTTGTTCATCTTGGTTTTTTAGAAACACAGCGAGGGGACTCCAACCACAGTCTCCCTCGTTTCCACTAATTGGGCCGCTCACACACTACTTGACTGGCATCAGTTGACCCCCATTTTCAAAATGAAAAAGATGCTTTGCATGAAGCACTCAAAAATACACGTGCCTTTTGCCTCCCCTGGATGACCCAGGGGAAGAAAAGTCCTCTTAGAGGCTTGAATTTTTCATCTTGGTTCTTTTAAAAACACAGCGAGGGGACTCCAACCACAGTCTCCCAAGTTTCCACTAATTGGGCCACACACACCCCACTTGACTGGCATCAGTTGACCCCCATTTTCAAAATGAAAAAGATGCTTTGCATGAAGCACTCTCAAAAATACACGTGCCTTTCGCCTCCCCTGGATGACCCAAGGGAAAAATAGTCCTCTGAGGCATGACTTGTTCATCTTGGTTCTTTTAGAAAAACAGCAAGGAGACTCCAACCACAGCCTCCCTCATTTCCACTAATTGGGCCACACACACCCCACTTGACTGGCCTCAGTTGACCCCCATTTTCAAATCAAAAAGATGCTTTGCAAGAAGCACTCTCAAAAATACACGTGCCTTTCGCGCCCCTGGATGACCCAGGGGAAGAAAAGTCCTCTGTGAGGCATGACTTGTTCATCTTGGTTCTTTTAGAAACACAGCGAGGGGACTCCAGCCACAGTCTCCCTCGTTTCCACTAATTTTGTCACACACAACCCACTTGACTGGCATCAGTTGACCCCCATTTTCAAAATGAGAAAGATGCTTTGCATGAAGCACTCTCAAAAATACACGTGCCTTTCGCCTACCCTGCATGACTCAGGGGAAGAAAAGTCCTCTGTGAGGCATGACTTGTTTATCTTGGTTCTTTTAGAAACACAGCGAGGGGACTCCAACCACAGTCTCCCTCATTTCCACTAATTTTGCCACACACACACCGCACTTGACTGGCATCAGTTGACCCCATTTTCAAAATGAAAAAGATACTTTGCATGAAGCACTCTCAAAAATACACGTGCCTTTCGCCTCCCCTGGATGACCCAGAGGAAGAAAAGTCCTCTGTGAGGCATGACTTGTTCATCTTGGTTCTTTTAGAAACACAGCGAGGGGACTCCAACCACAGTCTCCCTCATTTCCACTAATTGGGCCACACACACCACACTTGACTGGCATCAGTTGACCCCCATTTTCAAAATGAAAAAGATGCTTTGCAAGAAGCACTCTCAAAAATACACGTGCCTTTCACCTCCCCTGGATGACCCAGGGGAAGAAAAGTCCTCTGTGAGGCATGACTTGTTCATCTTGGTTCTTTTAGAAAGACAGCGAGGGGACTCCAACCACAGTCTCCCTCGTTTCCACTAATTTTGTCACACACACCCCACTTGACTGGCATCAGTTGACCCCATTTTCAAAATGAAAAAGATGCTTTGCATGAAACACTCTCAAAAATACACGTGACGTTCGCCTCCCCTGCATGACCCAGGGGAAGAAAAGTCCTCTGTGAGGCATGACTTGTTCATCTTGGTTCTTTTAGAAACACAGCGAGGGGACTCCAACCACAGTCTTTATCATTTCCACTAATTTTGCCACACACACTGCACTTGACTGGCATCAGTTGACCCCATTTTCAAAATGAAAAAGATGCTTTGCATGAAGCACTCTCAAAAATACACGTGCCTTTCGCCTCCCCTTGATGACCCAGGGGAAGAAAAGTCCTCTGTGAGGCATGATTGTTCATCCTGGTTCTTTTAGAAACACAGCGAGGGGACTCCAACCACAGTCTTCCTCGTTTCCACTAATTGGGCTACACACACCCCACTTGACTGGCATCAGTTGTCCCCCATTTTCAAAATGAAAAAGATGCTTTGCATGAAGCACTATCAAAAATACACGTGCCTTTCGCGCCCCTGGATGACCCAGGGGAAAAATAGTCCTCTGTGAGGCATGACTTGTTCATCTTGGTTCTTTTAGAAAAACAGCAAGGGGACTCCAACCACAGCCTCCCTCATTTCCACTAATTGGGCCACACACACCCCACTTGACTGGCATCAGTTGACCCCCATTTTCAAATGAAAAAGATGCTTTGCAAGAAGCACTCTCAAAAATACACGTGCCTTTCACCTCCCCTGGATGACCCAGGGGAAGAAAAGTCCTCTGTGAGGCATGACTTGTTCATCTTGGTTCTTTTAGAAACACAGCGAGGAGACTCCAACCACAGTCTCCCTCGTTTCCACTAATTTTGTCACACACACCCCACTTGACTGGCATCAGTTGACCCCATTTTCAAAATGAAAAAGATGCTTTGCATGAAGCACTATCAAAAATACACGTGCCTTTCACCTCCCCTGGATGACCCAGGGGAAAAATTGTCCTCTGTGAGGCATGACTTGCTCATCTAGGTTCTTTTAAAAACACAACGAGGGGACTCCAACCACAGTCTCCCTCATTTCCACTAATTGGGCCACACACACCCCACTTGACTGGCATCAGTTGACCCCATTTTCAAAATGAAAAAGATGCTTTGCATGAAGCACTCTCAAAAATACACGTGACGTTCGCCTCCCCTGCATGACCCAGGGGAAGAAAAGTCCTCTGTGAGGCATGACTTGTTCATCTTGGTTCTTTTAGAAACACAGCGAGGGGACTCCAACCACAGTCTTTATCATTTCCACTAATTTTGCCACACACACTGCACTTGACTGGCATCAGTTGACCCCATTTTCAAAATGAAAAAGATGCTTT
Organism: Anomaloglossus baeobatrachus; assembly: GCF_048569485.1. Classification (NCBI taxonomy): domain Eukaryota; kingdom Metazoa; phylum Chordata; class Amphibia; order Anura; family Aromobatidae; genus Anomaloglossus; species Anomaloglossus baeobatrachus. The sequence goes on from NC_134356.1 coordinate 159,851,189, forward strand.
GCATGAAGCACTATCAAAAATACACGTGTCTTTCGCCTCCCCTGGATGACCCAGGGGAAAAATAGTCCTCTGTGAGGCATGACTTGCTCATCTTGGTTCTTTTAGAAAAACAGCGAGGGGACTCCAACCACAGTCTCCCTCGATTCCACTAATTGGGCCGCTCACACCCTACTTGACTGGCATCAGTTGACCCCCATTTTCAAAATGAAAAAGATGCTTTGCATGAAGCACTCTCAAAAATACACGTGCCTTTCGCCTCCCCTGGATGACCCAGGGGAAGAAAAGTCCTCTTAGAGGCTTGAATTTTTCATCTTGGTTCTTTTAAAAACACAGCGAGGGGACTCCAACCACAGTCTCCCAAGTTTCCACTAATTGGGCCACACACACCACACTTGACTGGCATCAGTTGACCCCCATTTTCAAAATGAAAAAGATGCTTTGCATGAAGCACTCTCAAAAATACACGTGCCTTTCGCCTCCCCTGAATGACCCAGGGGAAGAAAAGTCCTCTGTGAGGCATGATTGTTCATCCTGGTTCTTTTAGAAACACAGCGAGGGGACTCCAACCACAGTCTCCCTCGTTTCCACTAATTGGGCTACACACACCCCACTTGACTGGCATCAGTTGACCCCCATTTTCAAAATGAAAAAGATGCTTTGCATGAAGCACTCTCAAAAATACACGTGCCTTTCGCCTCCCCTGGATGACCCAGGGGAAAAATAGTCCTCTGTGAGGCATGACTTGTTCATCTTGGTTCTTTTAGAAAAACAGCAAGGGGACTCCAACCACAGCCTTCCTCATTTCCACTAATTGGGCCACACACACCCCACTTGACTGGCATCAGTTGACCCCCATTTTCAAATCAAAAAGATGCTTTGCAAGAAGCACTCTAAAAAATACACGTGCTTTTCGCGCCCCTGGATGACCCAGGGGAAGAAAAGTCCTCTGTGAGGCATGACTTGTTCATCTTGGTTCTTTTAGAAACACAGCGAGGGGACTCCAGCCACAGTCTCCCTCGTTTCCACTAATTTTGTCACACACAACCCACTTGACTGGCATCAGTTGACCCCATTTTCAAAATGAAAAAGATACTTTGCATGAAGCACTCTCAAAAATACACGTGCCTTTCGCCTCCCCTGGATGACCCAGGGGAAGAAAAGTCCTCTGTGAGGCATGATTGTTCATCCTGGTTCTTTTAGAAACACAGCGAGGGGACTCCAACCACAGTCTCCCTCGTTTCCACTAATTGGGCTACATACACCCCACTTGACTGGCATCAGTTGACCCCCATTTTCAAAATGAAAAAGATGCTTTGCATGAAGCACTCTCAAAAATACACGTGCCTTTCGCCTACCCTGCATTACCCAGGGGAAGAAAAGTCCTCTGTGAGGCATGACTTGTTTATCTTGGTTCTTTTAGAAACACAGCGAGGGGACTCCAACCACAGTCTCCCTCATTTCCACTAATTTTGCCACACACACCGCACTTTACTGGCATCAGTTGACCCCATTTTCAAAATGAAAAAGATACTTTGCATGAAGCACTCTCAAAAATACACGTGCCATTCGCCTCCCCTGCATGACCCAGGGGAAGAAAAGTCCTCTGTGAGGCATGACTTGTTCATCTTGGTTCTTTTAGAAACACAGCGAGGGGACTCCAACCACAGTCTCCCTCGTTTCCACTAATTGGGCCGCTCACACCCTACTTGACTGGCATCAGTTGACCCCCATTTTCAAAATGAAAAAGATGATTTGCATGAAGCACTCTCAAAAATACACGTGCCTTTCGCCTCCCCTGGATGACCCAGGGGAAGAAAAGTCCTCTGTGAGGCTTGAATTTTTCATCTTGGTTCTTTTAAAAACACAGCGAGGGGACTCCAACCACAGTCTCCCAAGTTTCCACTAATTGGGCCACACACACCACACTTGACTGGCATCAGTTGACCCCCATTTTCAAAATGAAAAAGATGCTTTGCATGAAGCACTCTCAAAAATACACGTGCCTTTCGCCTCCCCTGGATGACCCAGGGGAAGAAAAGTCCTCTGTGAGGCATGATTGTTCATCCTGGTTCTTTTAGAAACACAGCGAGGGGACTCCAACCACAGTCTCCCTCGTTTCCACTAATTGGGCTACATACACCCCACTTGACAGGCATCAGTTGACCCCCATTTTCAAAATGAAAAAGATGCTTTGCATGAAGCACTCTCAAAAATACTCGTGCCTTTCGCCTCCCCTGGATGACCCAGGGGAAAAATAGTCCTCTGTGAGGCATGACTTGTTCATCTTGGTTTTTTTAGAAAAACAGCAAGGGGACTCCAACCACAGCCTCCCTCATTTCCACTAATTGGGCCACACACACCCCACTTGACTGGCATCAGTTGACCCCCATTTTCAAATCAAAAAGATGCTTTGCAAGAAGCACTCTCAAAAATACACGTGCCTTTCGCGCCCCTGGATGACCCAGGGGAAAAATTGTCCTCTGTGAGGCATGACTTGCTCATCTAGGTTCTTTTAAAAACACAACGAGGGGACTCCAACCACAGTCTCCCTCATTTCCACTAATTGGGCCACACACACCCCACTTGACTGGCATCAGTTGACCCCATTTTCAAAATGAAAAAGATGCTTTGCATGAAGCACTCTCAAAAATACACGTGACGTTCGCCTCCCCTGCATGACCCAGGGGAAGAAAAGTCCTCTGTGAGGCATGACTTGTTCATCTTGGTTCTTTTAGAAACACAGCGAGGGGACTCCAACCACAGTCTTTATCATTTCCACTAATTTTGCCACACACACTGCACTTGACTGGCATCAGTTGACCCCATTTTCAAAATGAAAAAGATGCTTTGCATGAAGCACTATCAAAAATACACGTGTCTTTCGCCTCCCCTGGATGACCCAGGGGAAAAATAGTCCTCTGTGAGGCATGACTTGCTCATCTTGGTTCTTTTAGAAAAACAGCGAGGGGACTCCAACCACAGTCTCCCTCGATTCCACTAATTGGGCCGCTCACACCCTACTTGACTGGCATCAGTTGACCCCCATTTTCAAAATGAAAAAGATGCTTTGCATGAAGCACTCTCAAAAATACACGTGCCTTTCGCCTCCCCTGGATGACCCAGGGGAAGAAAAGTCCTCTTAGAGGCTTGAATTTTTCATCTTGGTTCTTTTAAAAACACAGCGAGGGGACTCCAACCACAGTCTCCCAAGTTTCCACTAATTGGGCCACACACACCACACTTGACTGGCATCAGTTGACCCCCATTTTCAAAATGAAAAAGATGCTTTGCATGAAGCACTCTCAAAAATACACGTGCCTTTCGCCTCCCCTGAATGACCCAGGGGAAGAAAAGTCCACTGTGAGGCATGATTGTTCATCCTGGTTCTTTTAGAAACACAGCGAGGGGACTCCAACCACAGTCTCCCTCGTTTCCACTAATTGGGCTACACACACCCCACTTGACTGGCATCAGTTGACCCCCATTTTCAAAATGAAAAAGATGCTTTGCATGAAGCACTCTCAAAAATACACGTGCCTTTCGCCTCCCCTGGATGACCCAGGGGAAAAATAGTCCTCTGTGAGGCATGACTTGTTCATCTTGGTTCTTTTAGAAAAACAGCAAGGGGACTCCAACCACAGCCTTCCTCATTTCCACTAATTGGGCCACACACACCCCACTTGACTGGCATCAGTTGACCCCCATTTTCAAATCAAAAAGATGCTTTGCAAGAAGCACTCTCAAAAATACACGTGCTTTTCGCGCCCCTGGATGACCCAGGGGAAGAAAAGTCCTCTGTGAGGCATGACTTGTTCATCTTGGTTCTTTTAGAAACACAGCGAGGGGACTCCAGCCACAGTCTCCCTCGTTTCCACTAATTTTGTCACACACAACCCACTTGACTGGCATCAGTTGACCCCATTTTCAAAATGAAAAAGATACTTTGCATGAAGCACTCTCAAAAATACACGTGCCTTTCGCCTCCCCTGGATGACCCAGGGGAAGAAAAGTCCTCTGTGAGGCATGACTTGTTCATCTTGGTTCTTTTAGAAACACAGCGAGGGGACTCCAACCACAGTCTCCCTCGTTTCCACTAATTGGGCCGCTCACACCCTACTTGACTGGCATCAGTTGACCCCCATTTTCAAAATGAAAAAGATGCTTTGCATGAAGCACTCTCAAAAATACACGTGCCTTTCGCCTCCCCTGGATGACCCAGGGGAAGAAAAGTCCTCTGTGAGGCATGATTGTTCATCCTGGTTCTTTTAGAAACACAGCGAGGGGACTCCAACCACAGTCTCCCTCGTTTCCACTAATTGGGCTACATACACCCCACTTGACTGGCATCAGTTGACCCCCATTTTCAAAATGAAAAAGATGCTTTGCATGAAGCACTCTCAAAAATACACGTGCCTTTCGCCTACCCTGCATTACCCAGGGGAAGAAAAGTCCTCTGTGAGGCATGACTTGTTTATCTTGGTTCTTTTAGAAACACAGCGAGGGGACTCCAACCACAGTCTCCCTCATTTCCACTAATTTTGCCACACACACCGCACTTTACTGGCATCAGTTGACCCCATTTTCAAAATGAAAAAGATACTTTGCATGAAGCACTCTCAAAAATACACGTGCCATTCGCCTCCCCTGCATGACCCAGGGGAAGAAAAGTCCTCTGTGAGGCATGACTTGTTCATCTTGGTTCTTTTAGAAACACAGCGAGGGGACTCCAACCACAGTCTCCCTCGTTTCCACTAATTGGGCCGCTCACACCCTACTTGACTGGCATCAGTTGACCCCCATTTTCAAAATGAAAAAGATGATTTGCATGAAGCACTCTCAAAAATACACGTGCCTTTCGCCTCCCCTGGATGACCCAGGGGAAGAAAAGTCCTCTGTGAGGCTTGAATTTTTCATCTTGGTTCTTTAAAAACACAGCGAGGGGACTCCAACCACAGTCTCCCAAGTTTCCACTAATTGGGCCACACACACCACACTTGACTGGCATCAGTTGACCCCCATTTTCAAAATGAAAAAGATGCTTTGCATGAAGCACTCTCAAAAATACACGTGCCTTTCGCCTCCCCTGGATGACCCAGGGGAAGAAAAGTCCTCTGTGAGGCATGATTGTTCATCCTGGTTCTTTTAGAAACACAGCGAGGGGACTCCAACCACAGTCTCCCTCGTTTCCACTAATTGGGCTACATACACCCCACTTGACAGGCATCAGTTGACCCCCATTTTCAAAATGAAAAAGATGCTTTGCATGAAGCACTCTCAAAAATACTCGTGCCTTTCGCCTCCCCTGGATGACCCAGGGGAAAAATAGTCCTCTGTGAGGCATGACTTGTTCATCTTGGTTTTTTTAGAAAAACAGCAAGGGGACTCCAACCACAGCCTCCCTCATTTCCACTAATTGGGCCACACACACCCCACTTGACTGGCATCAGTTGACCCCCATTTTCAAATCAAAAAGATGCTTTGCAAGAAGCACTCTCAAAAATACACGTGCCTTTCGCGCCCCTGGATGACCCAGGGGAAGAAAAGTCCTCTGTGAGGCATGACTTGTTCATCTTGGTTCTTTTAGAAACACAACGAGGGGACTCCAACCAGTCACCCTCGTTTTAACTAATTGGGCCGCACACACCCCACTTGACTGGCATCAGTTGACCCCCATTTTCAAAAGGAAAAAGATTCTTTGCATGAAGCACTCTCAAAAATACACGTGCCTTTCGCCTCCCCTGGATGACCCAGGGGAAGAAAATTCCTCTGTGAGGCATGACTTGTTCATCTTGTTTCTTTTAGAAACACAGCGAGGGGACTCCAACCACAGTCTCCCTCGATTCCACTAATTGGTCCACACACACCGCAGTTGACTGGCATCAGTTGACCCCCATTTTCAAAATGAAAAACATGCTTTGCAAGAAGCACTCTCAAATATACACGTGCCTTTCGCCTCCCCTGGATGACCCAGGGGAAGAAAAGCCCTCTGTGAGGCATGACTTGTTCTTCTTGGTTCTTTTAAAAACACAGCGAGGGGACTCCAAGCACAGTCTCCCTAGTTTCCACTAATTGGTCCACACACACCCCACTTGACCCCCATTTTCAAAATGAAAAAGATGCTTTGCATGAAGCACTCTCAAAAATACACGTGCTTTTCGCCTCCCCTGGATGACCCAGGGGAAGAAAATTCCTCTGTGAGGCATGACTTGTTCATCATGGTTCATTTAGATACACAGCGAGGGGACTCCAACCACAGTCTCCCTCATTTCCACTAATTGGGCCGCTCACACCCTACTTGACTGGCATCAGTTGACCCCCATTTTCAAAATGAAAAAGATGCTTTGCATGAAGCACTATCAAAAATATAAATGCCTTTCGCCTCCCCTGGATGACCCAGGGGAAGAAAAGTCCTCTGTGAGGCATGACTTGTTCATCTTGGTTCTTTTAGAAAAACAGCAAGGGGACTCCAACCACAGTCTCCCAAGTTTCCACTAATTGGGCCACACAGACCACACTTGACTGGCATCAGTTGACCCCCATTTTCAAAATGAAAAAGATGCTTTGCCTGAAACACTCTCAAAAATACACATACCTTTCGCGTCCCCTGGATGACCCTCGGGAAGAAACGTCCTCTGTGAGGCATGACTTGTTCATCATGGTTCATTTAGATACACAGCGAGGGGACTCCAACCACAGTCTCCCTCATTTCCACTAATTGGGCCCTCACAACCTACTTGACTGGCATCAGTTGACCCCCATTTTCAAAATGAAAAAGATGCTTTGCATGAAGCACTCTCAAAAATACACGTGCCTTTCGCCTCCCCTGGATGACCCAGTGGAAGAAAAGTCCTCTGTGAGGCATGACTTGTTTACCTTGGTTCTTTTAGAAACACAGCGAGGGGACTCCAACCACAGTCTCCCTCTTTTCCACTAATTGGGCCACACACAAACACCGCACTTGACTGGCATCAGATGACCCCCACTTTCAAAATGAAAAAGATGCTTTGCATGAAGCACTCTCAAAAATACACGTGCCTTTCGCCTCCCCTGGATGACCCAGTGGAAGAAAAGTCCTCTGTGAGGCATGACTTGTGTATCTTGGTTCATTTAGAAAAACAGCGAGGGGTCTCCAACCACAGTCTCCCAAGTTTCCACTAATTGGGTCACACACACCCCACTTGACTGGCATCAGTTGACCCTCATTTTCAAAATGAAAAACATGCTTTGCATGAAGCACTATCAAAAATACACGTGCCTTTCGCCTCCCCTGGATGACCCAGGGGAAAAATAGTCCTCTGTGAGGCATGACTTGTTCATCTTGGTTCTTTTGGAAAAACAGCAAGGGGACTCCAACCACAGCCTCCCTCATTTCCACTAATTGGGCCACACACACCCCAATTGACTGGCATCAGTTGACCCCCATTTTCAAAATGAAAAAGATGCTTTGCATGAATCACTCTCAAAAATACACGTGCCTTTCGCCTCCCCTGGATGACCCAGTGGAAGAAAAGTCCTCTGTGAGGCATGACTTGTGTATCTTGGTTCTTTTAGAAACACAGTGAGGGGACTCCAACCACAGTCTCCCTCGTTTCCACTAATTGGGCCACACACACCCCACTTGACTGGCATCAGTTGACCCCCATTTTCAAAATGAAAAAGATGCTTTGCATGAAGCACTCTCAAAAATACACGTGCCTTTCGCCTCCCCTGGATGACCCAGGGGAAGAAAAGTCCTCTGTGAGGCTTGACTTGTTCATCTTGGTTCTTTTAGAAAAACAGCAAGGGGACTCCAACCACAGCCTCCCTCATTTCCACTAATTGGGCCACACACACCCCAATTGACTGGCATCAGTTGACCCTCATTTTCAAAATGAAAAAGATGCTTTGCATGAAGCACTCTCAAAAATACACGTGCCTTTCGCCTCCCCTGGATGCCCCAGGGGAAGAAAAGTCCTCTGTGAGGCATGACTTGTGTATCTTGGTTCTTTTAGAAACACAGCGAGGGGACTCCAACCACAGTCTCCCTCGTTTCCACTAATTTGGCCACACACAAACACCGCACTTGACTGGCATCAGTTGACCCCCATTTTCAAAATGAAAAAGATGCTTTACATGAAGCACTCTCAAAAATACACGTGCCTTTCGCCTCCCCTGGATGACCCAGGGGAAGAAAAGTCCTCTGTGAGGCTTGACTTGTTCATCTTGGTTCTTTTAGAAAAACAGCAAGGGGACTGCAACCACAGCCTCCCTCATTTCCACTAATTGGGCCACACACTCCACACTTGACTGGCATCAGTTGACCCCATTTTCAAAATGAAAAAGTTGCTTTGCATCAAGCACTCTCAAAAATACATGTGCCTTTCGCCTCCCCTGGATGACCCAGGGGAAGAAAAGTCCTCTGTATGGCTTGACTTGTTCATCTTGGTTCTTTTAGAAAAACAGCGAGGGGACTCCAACCACAGTCTCCCAAGTTTCCACTAATTGGGTCACACACACCCCACTTGACTGGCATCAGTTGACCCTCATTTTCAAAATGAAAAACATGCTTTGCATGAAGCACTATCAAAAATACACGTGCCTTTCGCCTCCCCTGGATGACCCAGGGGAAAAATAGTCCTCTGTGAGGCATGACTTGTTCATCTTGGTTCTTTTGGAAAAACAGCAAGGGGACTCCAACCACAGTCTCCCTCGTTTCCACTAATTTTGCCACACACACCGCATTTGACTGGCATCAGTTGACCCCATTTTCAAAATGAAAAAGATGCTTTGCATGAAGCACTCTCAAAAATACACGTGCCTTTCGCCTCCCCTGGATGACCCAGGGGAAGAAAAGTCCTCTGTGAGGCTTGAATTTTTCATCTTGGTTCTTTTAAAAACACAGCGAAGGGACTCCAACCACAGCCTCCCTCATTTCCACTAATTGGTCCACACACACCCCACTTGACTGGCATCAGTTGACCCCCATTTTCAAAATGAAAAAGATGCTTTGCATGAAGCACTCTCAAAAATACACGTGCCTTTCGCCTCCCCTGGATGACCCAGGGGAAAAATAGTCCTCTGTGAGGCATGACTTGCTCATCTTGGTTCTTTTAGAAACACAACAAGGGGACTCCAACCACAGTCTCCCAAGTTTCCACTAATTGGGTCACACACACCCCACTTGACTGGCATCAGTTGACCCTCATTTTCAAAATGAAAAACATGCTTTGCATGAAGCACTATCAAAAATACACGTGCCTTTCGCCTCCCCTGGATGACCCAGGGGAAAAATAGTCCTCTGTGAGGCATGACTTGTTCATCTTGGTTCTTTTGGAAAAACAGCAAGGGGACTCCAACCACAGTCTCCCTCGTTTCCACTAATTTTGCCACACACACCGCATTTGACTGGCATCAGTTGACCCCATTTTCAAAATGAAAAAGATGCTTTGCATGAAGCACTCTCAAAAATACACGTGCCTTTCGCCTCCCCTGGATGACCCAGGGGAAGAAAAGTCCTCTGTGAGGCTTGAATTTTTCATCTTGGTTCTTTTAAAAACACAGCGAAGGGACTCCAACCACAGCCTCCCTCATTTCCACTAATTGGTCCACACACACCCCACTTGACTGGCATCAGTTGACCCCCATTTTCAAAATGAAAAAGATGCTTTGCATGAAGCACTCTCAAAAATACACGTGCCTTTCGCCTCCCCTGGATGACCCAGGGGAAAAATAGTCCTCTGTGAGGCATGACTTGCTCATCTTGGTTCTTTTAGAAACACAACAAGGGGACTCCAACCACAGTCTCCCTCGTTTCCACTAATTGGGCCGCTCACACCCTACTTGACTGGCATCAGTTGACCCCCATTTTCAAAATGAAAAAGATGCTTTGCATGAAGCACTCTCAAAAATACACGTGCCTTTCGCCTCCCCTGGATGACCCAGGGGAAAAATAGTCCTCTGTGAGGCATGACTTGCTCATCTTGGTTCTTTTAGAAACACAACAAGGGGACTCCAACCACAGTCTCCCTCGTTTTAACTAATTGGGCCACACACACCCCACTTGACTGGCATCAGTTTACCCCCATTTTCAAAATGAAAAAGATGCTTTGCATGAAGCACTCTCAAAAATACACGTGCCTTTCGCCTCCCCTGGATGACCCAGGGTAAGAAAAGTTCTCTGTGAGGCATGTCTTGTTAATCATGGTTCTTTTAGAAACACAACGAGGGGACTCCAACCACTGTCTCCCTCGTTTCCACTAATTGGGCCACACACACCCCACTTGACTGGCAACAGTTGACCCCCATTTTCAAAATGAAAAAGATGCTTTGCATGAAGCACTCTCAAAAATACACGTGCCTTTCGCCTCCCCTGCATGACCCAGGGGAAGATAAGTCCTCTGTGAGGCATGACTTTCTTATCTTGGTGAACGTTAGTATGTCCACTGTCAGTGGACAGACGCGTGTGCTTATCTGTCAGCACACCCCCAGCAGCACTGAGGAAACCTTCTGAGAGAACGCTGGCTGCGGGACATGACAAGATCCCCAAGGCGTACGTGGTGAGCTCAGGCAATTTATCCAGATTGTTAGCATAAAATGAGCAGGGCTCAAGTTGCACAGTAATGGCATCGATGTTACCTTGCATATGCTCATTTAACTTTGTCTCCTCCACTTTTTCCTTGTCTAGCTCTTTTGTTTTCGCATGAGTATATGTCCTTGTCACTTTCCCATGTGTTTGTGTTGTGTTGTGAGTTGTTTGTCACCTTTTGGACACCTTTGAGGGTGTTTTCTAGGTGTTTTTATGTGTTTGTGATTGCCTCCCATTGTTTTCTATGGGGTTCGAGTGGTTCGCCGAACCGAACTCGATCGCGACCTCCGTTCGGCGAACCAAGCTCGAGCTGAACCGCGACCGGTTCGCTCATCTCTACCTAGGAGACCTTGGACTCATATTGCTATGGATTTTATTTCAGATCTTCCTGTTTCTTAGAGTATGACGGTATTTGGGTTATTTGTGATAGATTTTCTAAGATGATCCATTTGGTAACATTGCCCAAGTTACCGTATTCTTCAGAGTTGGTTCCTTTGTTTTTTTAACATGTGGTTCGTCTCTATGGGATTCCTGAGAACATTATTTTGGAAAGAGGGGTTCAGTTTGTGTTTAGGTTTTGGAGAGCATTTTGTTCTAAATTGGGAATTGAGTTGTCCTTCTCTTCTGCTTTTCATCCTCAGACCAATGGTCAGACTGAGAGAGCAAATCACTATATAAATAGAAGGGATGCACACCAGTGACTATGCAAGGGGAATAAATGTAAAGCAGAAACTGCTGTGTGAACACTGGCATGAAAAATACAATAGCTATATGTGAAAATGAAAATATGACAATGGAACCTGTATAACTGAACTTAAGAATAAAGAGAAATTTAGCTATTAAATTGATCAATACAACAGAACCTCAACACCTTGTCACGGTATTCTCTTACATTGGGGTCCCTAGCTAATATGTGTCCTCTCTTGCAGTTAAAAAACTTACTGTGTATGGGAAGCTGAGACCAGCGGCACGGTGGCTCAGTGGTTAGCACTGCAGTCTTGCAGCGCTGGGGTCCTGGGTTAAAATCCCACCAAGGACACTATCTGCAAGGAGTTTGTATGTTCTCCCCGTGTTTGCGTGGGTTTCCTCCGGGTACTCCGGTTTCCTCCTACACTCCAAAGACATACAGATAGGGAGTCTAGATTGTGAGCCCCAATGGGGACAGTATTGTGAATGTATGTAAAGCGCTGTGGAATTAATAGCGCTATATAAATGAATAAAATTATTATTATTATTATTACCTAGGCTATCTACTTACTTAATCACCAGTTTTGTCTGTTCTCCTATTCCGTCATGCATCGCGGCATTATCCGTTGCGCAGCCGCAGTTCGAACGATGCTCCGGCTTCCGGGTCCTCACTGCACGCATGCACGCATACACCCATATACACACACATAGCAGACACACAAAGCAGACACCGAACACATACACACACATAGCACACATGCATGTATACCCTGAACACAGACACACACACACACACACACACACACTGCTGTATACTCACCTGTCTGGGGCCGCCGCTGCCGTCGCTTCTGCTGTCAGCCCTTTACTGCAGTTGAATGCTTTGTGGCACCGTAAAGCATTTAACTGCAGTAAAACCATGACATCAACCTGCAGCGGCTGCTTCGCACACCGGACACTATCACGGAGGAGTCTGTGTGCTGCAGCTGGAGGCTCCACGGGCACGGGGGACAGGTGAGACACAGCATAAGGCCTAAAACACACGTCCTTGATAACCCCGTGTAATACGGGCCGTTTTTCATGTCCGTAATCCGTTTTTTGGTCCGTAAATAACGCACGCGTGATGGCTGTGTGTCCGGCGTATGGTAACCACGTGTGCGTGTGGAATGGCCGTGTGTGCGTGTGAAACTTAACTGACGTGTGTGTGTGTTGTCCGTGTGAAATGTCCGTGTGTGATGTTAAATGTCGTTGATACATGCCGGCTGACAGCAGACAGTCGCGCGCTGAGAATGAACCCGGGTGAACTTCACCCAACTTCATCCTCATACCGCGGCTCTGTCTGTGTTGCGTCCTGATTTGCGGTCACCCGTGAAGGACTCACCGGTAGAGATGAGCGAACCGGTCCCGGTTCGGCTCGAGGTCGGTTCGCCGAACGGACCTCCCGTTCGAGTTCGGCTCGTCGAACGTTCGACGAACCGAACTCGAGCCAATAGGAAACAATGGCAGGCAATCACAAACACAGAAAAACACCTAGAAAACACCCTCAAAGGTGTCCAAAAGGTCACAAACAACTCACAACACATGGGAAAGTGACAAGGACATATACTCATGTGAAAACAAAACAGCTGGACAAGGAAAAAGAGGAGGACACACAGATATATGAGTATATGCAAGGAAACATCGATTCCATTATTGTGCAACTTGAGCCCTGCTCATTTTAGGCTTCCAATCTTGATAAATTGCCTGAGCTCGCCACGTACGTCTTGGGGATCTTGTCGTGTCCTGCAGCCAGCGTTCTCTCGGAACCTGTCTTCAGTGCTGCTGGGGGTCTGCTGGCAGATAAGCACACGTGTCTGTCCACTGACAATGTGGACATGGCTCTCAGAGGACTTTTCTTCCCCTGGGTCAGCCAGGGGACGGGAAAGGCACGCGTATTTTTGAGAGTGCTTCATGCAAAGCATCTTTTTCATTTTGAAAAGGGGCATCAACTGATGTCAGTCAAGAGGGGTGTGTGTGGCCCATTTAGTGGAAACGAGGGAGACTGTGGTTGGAGTCCCCTCGCTGTGTCTCTAAAAGAACCAAGATGAACAAGTCATGGCTCTCAGAGGACTTTTCTTCCCCTGGGTCAGCCAGGGGACGGGAAAGGCACGTGTATTTTTGCGAGTGCTTCATGCAAAGCATCTTTTTCTTTTTCAAAAGGGGGCTCAACCCATGCCAGTCAAGTGGGGTGTGTGTGGCCCAGTTAGTGGAAACGAGGGAGACTGTGGTTGGAGTCCCCTCGCTGTGTTTCTAAAAGACCCAAAATGAACAAATCATGGCTCTCAGAGGACTTTTCTTCCCCTGGGTCAGCCAGTGGACGGGAAAGGCACGTGTATTTTTGAGAGTGCTTCATGCAAAGCATCTTTTTCTTTTTCAAAAGGGGGCTCAACCCATGCCAGTCAAGTGGGGTGTGTGTGGCCCAGTTAGTGGAAACGAGGGAGACTGTGGTTGGAGTCCCCTCGCTGTGTTTCTAAAAGACCCAAAATGAACAAATCATGGCTCTCAGAGGACTTTTCTTCCCCTGGGTCAGCCAGGGGACGGGAAAGGCACGCGTATTTTTGAGAGTGCTTCATGCAAAGCATCTTTTTCATTTTGAAAAGGGGCGTCAACTGATGTCATTCAAGAGGGGTGTGTGTGGCCCATTTAGTGGCAACGAGGGAGACTGTGGTTGGAGTCCCCTCGCTGTGTCTCTAAAAGAACCAAGATGAACAAGTCATGGCTCTCAGAGGACTTTTCTTCCCCTGGGTCAGCCAGGGGACGGGAAAGGCACGTGTATTTTTGAGAGTGCTTCATGCAAAGCATCTTTTTCTTTTTCAAAAGGGGGGGGTCAACCGATGCCAGTCAAGTGGGGTGTGTGTGGCCCAGTTAGTGGCAACGAGGGAGACTGTGGTTGGAGTCCCCTCGCTGTGTCTCTAAAAGAACCAAGATGAACAAGTCATGGCTCTCAGAGGACTTTTCTTCCCCTGGGTCAGCCAGGGGACGGGAAAGGCACGTGTATTTTTGAGAGTGCTTCATGCAAAGCATCTTTTTCTTTTTCAAAAGGGGGCTCAACCCATGCCAGTCAAGTGGGGTGTGTGTGGCCCAGTTAGTGGAAACGAGGGAGACTGTGGTTGGAGTCCCCTCGCTGTGTTTTACATGCTTTTAGAAGGGCATGACATGGCTTGGAGGTTGACTTTCATCATCTGCAAACTGTTGGCTACCAAAATGCTGCCTTTCCAACAACTGTGGTTATAGACAATCAGGAACATACTGATGAAGATGAGACGCAGATACCCGATTGGGATGACAACTTAAATATTCGGTCAGGGCAAGAAGAGGCTCGGTCTGAGGGGGAGGGGAGTGCAAACACAACAATTGATGATGAAGTCCTAGATCACACCTACTGTCAACCCACAGTCAGACACTCGAGGAGGTCAACAGAGGCGGTGGAGGAGGATGCAACCGACGTCGAAGTAACCTTGCGCCTTCCTGGACACAGTCGGAGCACTGGTAGCACGTCTACAACTGCAGCCTCAGCCACCACTCTGCCTCTGAGCATTATTCGGGGTGGATCAACAGGTCGCATGGCCTCTAAGCCTTGCCTAGCCTGGTCCTTTTTTGACATAAAAAAAGATCGCCCAAATTATGTGATCTGTAACATTTGGCATGGTTATCTTAGTAGAGGTCAAAACCTCAGCAGTTTGACAACTTCTTCCATGAATCGTCACATGAATAAATATCATATGGCCTGGTGGGAAGCTCACCGTGCTGCAATGCGGCCTAGCGGAGCCAACCATCCACCGCCTGCCCCTTCCAGTGCATCCGCGCGCTCGTCATCTTCTAGGACTGTGGGGACAGCTGTCACACCTGTTTTTCCACCCACAACTTCCACCACTGTAACCGCAACAGGCAGTTTGCTTGTTAGGTCGTCAGTTGGTTTGGAAGGGGAAACAAGTGATTGTGTACAGCTCTCTCAAACATCGATAGCACCAACGTTGGATGAAGGCAACATCATGTCTCCGCCTGCACTTTCCTCACAAACCTGCATTTTTCCAGGGACACCCTACTGAACACCGTCTACACACAGCAGCCAGATCTCTGTCCCTCAGATGTGGTCAAATAAAAGGCCACTTACTGCGACCCATGACAAAGCTAAGAGGTTGACTCTATCCCTCTGTAAGCTGTTGGCTACCGAAATGCTGCCTTTCCGCCTAGTGGACACACAGGATTTTAGAGACCTTATGTCTGTCGCTGTGCCCCAGTACCAGATGCCTAGTCGCCACTACTTCTCTAAGAAAGGTGTGCCCGCGCTACACCAGCATGTCACACACAACATCACCGCTTCCTTGAGAAACTCTGTGTGTGAACGGGTGCATTTCACCACCGATACTTTGACCAGTAAGCATGGACAGGGACGTTACATGTCGCTGACTGGCCACTGGGTAACTATGGTGATAGATGGTGAAGGGTCTGCTGCACAAGTCTTGCCGTCCCCACGACTTGTGTGTCAATCCTCTGTTTGTCCAAGTTCCGCCACTGCTTCTGCATCCTCCACCTCATCTGGGTCCTCCACCTCCGCCCCAAGCCTGCCTGGTCAGGCCACCAGCGTTCTCACTGCGCAGAAGGAATCACGCAACCCTCATTACTATGCTGGCAGCAGAGCGCAACGGCATCAGGCGGTCTTTAGCTTGACATGTCTTGGGAATAAGAGTCACACAGCTGAGGAGTTGTGGTCAGCTCTGCGGTCCGAGTTTAATAAATGGTTGTCTCCACTCAACCTGCAGCCTGGTAAGGCCGTGTGCGACAATGCTGCAAACCTGGGTGCGGCCCTTCGCCTGGGCAAGGTGACACACGTACCTTGTATGGCTCACGTGTTGAACCTTGTCGTCCAGCAATTTTTAACACACTATCCCGGCCTAGATGGCCTTCTGAACAGGGCACGAAAACTGTCTGCTCACTTCCGCCGTTCAAGCGCCGCAGCTGAGGGACTTGCATCGCTCCAGAAGTCTTTCGGCCTGCCGGTTCATCGCCTGAAATGCGATGTGGCGACACGCTGGAATTCAACTCTCCACATGTTACAGCGACTGTGGCAGCACCGCAGAGCCATGGTGCAATACGTCATGACGTATAGCCTGGGCCAACGAGATGCAGAGGTGGGGCAGATCACCCTGATGGAGTGGTCTCAGATCAAGGACCTATGCACCCTTCTGCACAGTTTCGACATGGCGACGAATATGTTTAGCGCTGACAATGCCATTATCATCATGACGATTCCAGTCATTTACATGCTGGAGCACACGCTAAACACTATTCGGAGTCAGGGGGTGGGACAACAGGAAGGGGAGGAACTACAGGAGGATTCATATGCGCAAGACACAACAACATCACCAAGGTCCAGACGTTCATCATCACCAACGCGGCAGGCATGGGACCATGGGGGACAGGGATCAACAAGGGCGCATGGTAGCAGGCGAGATGTTGAGGAAGGTGCAGGAGGACATGAAGATATGGAGGATGAACTGTCCATGGACATGGAAGACTCAGCAGATGAGGGGGAGCTTGGTCAAATTTCAGTTGAAAGAGGTTGGGGGGAGATGTCAGAGGAAGAAAGAACGGTTAGCACCTCTATGCCACAAACACAGCGTGGACTTGGTCCGCATGGCTGCGCAAGACACATGAGTGCCTTCTTGTTGCACTACCTCCAACATGACCCTCGTATTGTCAAAATTAGAAGTGATGATGACTACTAGCTTGCCACACTATTAGATCCCCGGTACAAGTCCAAATTTTGTAACATAATTCCACCCATAGAAAGGGACGCACGTATGCATGAGTATCAGCAGAAGCTGTTACTCGATCTTAGCTCGGCTTTTCCACCAAACAACCGTGCAGGTGAAGGGAGTGATTCTTCCAGTTGTAACTTGACAAACATGGGACGGCCTCGTCATCTTCAACAGTCTACCCGTACCAGTAGGACCGGATCTGGTGCTGGTAACAGCAATTTTATGGAATCTTTTAATAATTTTTTTAGACCCTCCTTTGCAAGGCCACCAGAGACAACAAGTCTGACACATAGTCAACGGATGGAGAGGATGATACAGGAGTATCTCCAAATGAACATCGATGCAATGACTTTTCAAATGGAGCCTTGCTCCTTTTGGGCTTCAAATCTAGAAAAATGTCCAGAGCTCTCCAGTTACGCCTTGAAGATTTTGTCGTGTCCAGCTGCCAGCGTTGTCTCTGAACGTGTCTTCAGTGCTGCTGGGTGTGTGCTGACAGATAAGCGCACGCGTCTGTCCAGTGACAATGTGGACAGACTGACGTTCATCAAAATGAACAAGTCATGGATCCACAAGGAATTTACTACCCCTGTGTCATCCTGGGGAGAGTAAATGCTTGTGGATTTGGAATGTGCTTGATGCAAATCAAAACATCCTGTTTGCAACTAGGTCACAAGTGCTGCCACTGAATGGGTGGGTGTGTGTGGGGCACAATTTTTGGAAAAAAGGGAGGCTCCGCTTGGAGTAACCCTTGCTTGCTGTGTTTTTTAAAAATGATACAAGATGAACAGATCTGAAGGCAAGATGAAGGCAACATCATGTCTCCGCCTGCACTTTCCTCACAAACCTGCATTTTTCCAGGGACACCCTACTCAACACCGTCTACAGACAGCAGCCAGATCTCTGTCCCTCAGATGTGGACAAATAAAAGGCCATTTCCTGCTACCCATGACAAAGCTAAGAGGTTGACTTTATCCCTCTGTAAGCTCTTGGCTACGGAAATGCTGCCTTTCCGCATGTTGGACACACAGGATTTTAGAGTCCTTATGTCTGTCACTGTGCCCCAGTACCAGATGCCCAGTCGCCACTACTTCTCTAAGAAAGGTGTGCCTGCGCTACACCAGCATGTCGCACACAACATCACCGCTTCCTTGAGAAACTCTGTGTGAACAGGTGCATTTCACCACCGATACTTGGACCAGTAAGCATGGATAGGGACGTTACATGTCGCTGACTGGGCACTGGCAAACTATGGTGAGAGATGGAGAAGGGTCTGCTGTACAAGTCTTGCCGTCCCCACGAGTTGTTTCAATCCTTGTTCTGTATGTAGAAGTTAATACACTGCTTCTGCCTCTTCAACCTCGTGTGGGTCCTCCACCTTGGCGCAAACCCTGTGTGGTCAGGCCACCCTTCCAAGCAACTGCGCACAAGGACTACCACACACCTCCTTACTATGCTGGCAGCAGAGCTCAATGCCATCAGGCGGTCAAAGTTTTACTTTGAAATGTATGGTAAATGTGAGTCACACCGCTATTCCAGAGAATAGGAGTCAGGCAGGGTCAAAACATTAATTGAGGAACAGGAACAGAATGGGACGGCCAGGACTTAATCAGAAAACAAGCAGAGGTGAAATGCGGATCGGCCAACAAGGTACATAAACAGCAAGCAGGAAAAGTAGTCAGGTAACAAGCACACAAAATCATAAAACTGAACTGGGGGTAAAATTAACCAGAGGTTCATAGCTATGTCTGGCAGTGGTCTGCAGACAGGATGGGCATAAAAAAGGGTGTGGTGTCTTCCCATTGGTTGTAGCTGAATGATGGTATTTCATCTGTGAGATACCCACCAGCTACATTCAGCCAGAGATTCTGCATCTGTCAAGGTAATGCAGCCCAGTGGGTGAGCATAACCTGCGTCCACCTGCGCCGCTGGCATGGACTCCTCTCCCATCATCAGCACTATTCATGAAAGGAACACGTTGTAACCTGGCGACCGTAGTACAAATTGACAGAGCGGACTCCGTTGGTGACTTAACAGCCGTGTGCGGCAATGATGCAAACCTGGCTGCGGGCCATCGTCAGGGCAATGTGACACACGTGCCTTGTATGGCTCACGTGTTGAACCTAATTCTCCAGCAATTTTTAAAACACCATCAGGCCTACATGGCCTTGTGCAGCGTGCACGCTCGCTATGTGCTCACTTCCATCGTGCGTACACAGCAGCTCAACAACTTTCGTCGCTACAGAAGTCTTTAGGTCTGGTGGTTAAACGCCTGAAATGCGATGTGCCCACACGCAGGAATTTGAATCTGCACATGTTGCAGCGTGTGTGGCAGCACCGCAGAGCCCTGCTGAAATACGGTATGACATATAGCCTGGGATAACTTGATCAAGAGGTGGTGCAGATCACGCTGCTGGAGTGGTGTCAGATCAAGGACCTATGCACCCTGCTACACAGTTCACAAATGTCGACGAAGATGTTTAGCACTGGCAATGTCATTCTCAGCGTGACAATTCTGGTCATCTACATGATGGAGCACACTGTAATTATTATTCGGAGTCAGGTGTTGGGACAAGAGGAAGGGGAGGAAGTACAGGAGGAGTCATATGCGGAAGGGATAACAAGATCTACGAGGTCCAGATGGTCAGCGGCACCTATGCGGCAGTCATGGTGAGGGAGAGGGATTAACAAGGGCGCATAGTATCAGCAAAAAGTGTGGATGAAAGTGCAGGAGCCCATGAAGAAATGGAGGACGAACTGGCGATGGGCATGGAAGACTCAGCAGATGAGTGAGAGCTTGCTCACATTTCGGTTGTGCGAGGTTGTGGGGAGAGGGCAGAGGAAGGATGCACGATTCTCACCTCTCTGCCACCAACACACCAAGGACTTGGTCCTCCTGGATGCACAAGACACATGAGCGCCTTCTTGCTGCACTACCTACATAACCCTCGGATTGTATGAATTTGAAGTAATCCTGAATACTGGGTTGCCACACTGTTAGATCCCCGGTACAAGACAAAATTTGGCGAACTAATTCCTGCCATAGAAATAGACGCACGTATACAGGAGTATCTGCAGAATGTGGTACGCAATCTTAGATCTACTTTTCCACTAAACACCAGTGCTGCACAGAGTGAATCTCAACGCTTTGTCATGGATAGGAGGAAATGGTCTTTTACTTGTCCACATCGGAGGGACCGAGGGATGGCTGCTGTGCTGAGATGGGGTTGAGTACGGTGTCCCTGCACAGTTGCACTTTTGGTCATATCCCAAAATGAGTTGAAAAAGGACAGATGCTGTTGGAAAGGGGAACAGGTGTGTTAGAAAGGGGAAAAAAGTTTTGGTCCGTGGATTTGGTGGTTAAGCAACTGTAACATTTGCTGAAGAAACAACATCTGTTACAGTGGGACTGGCAGATTTGGATAAAGTGGTATATAATCTGTGACCGCTATATAACGAAAATTAATAAGAAAAGAAAGAGAAAGGTATATATCCCCATCAGCAGTCAGTGTCCACCGTGCTCCCAGTTGGAAAAGGAGAGGTTGGCAACTGGAAGTTTTGGTGGAGGATACAGAGCTGTGTGGCTATGAAACTAATAGTAGCCTGAACCGAGTTAGACGCCATTCGGATCTGGAGACTGTGAGCCCTGTTAGCGTCACAGGGTCCACATGCCCACCCAGCCCAGGAACTCCCTGTTAACAACACAGGGGCCATTGAGTACGCTGACCGTGTGCGTAGGGGCCACACCTGTGGACAGCAGGCGCATCAGCAGCAGCAGGCCTGTTAATGCCACTGGGCTGCACAAGCAGGACTGTTAGGACAGGAGCTGGTCTTAACCGTTCTGCGTTACCAACTGTGGTGGTGGCCTGCATCCACCACCCTATCCCTGCCTACCTCTGGCCTAAAGACGCAATGGGTTCAACACATGGAGGTGTGCTCTTTCGGAGCATAATAGAAGACTGCGCACCTCCTTGTTGGCTCCAGCCCCTTTTATAACCTGGGTCCGCCCCAAACCAGGGTGAACCACAATGCACCTCCTGGAGACAAAAGTAGAGTGACACGTCATGAGTGGCATAACTAGCGTCCTATTTGGAAACGCAACTTCAATGATGACCTCATGGCTGCCATGACCCAAACACCTCACCAGTCATCGTCTGACCATCAATAATGTGGTGACAAGTCATAGGTGTGGGCC
Organism: Anomaloglossus baeobatrachus; assembly: GCF_048569485.1. NCBI lineage: Eukaryota > Metazoa > Chordata > Amphibia > Anura > Aromobatidae > Anomaloglossus > Anomaloglossus baeobatrachus. Next base: position 159,872,430 of record NC_134356.1, read on the forward strand.
TCTGCAAGCCATTTGGGAGGACACCTGATGCCCTGTGGTTTATATGGGACCCCCACATCAGTGCCAGGGCCAAAGAGTTCATTACCGGACCTAGTCTCTGATGCAGGAAGTGCCTGAGCATGCTCAGTAGCATGAAATACAGTCTCTGAAAAAAGACTATCAGCTTTAGCATGGTGTCTAGGCACAAAACAGGACTTAGACCCGGCACGTAATGCAAGCACCTGTGCAAAGAGGCTTTTCACACTTAGTGTGGGAGCATGCGCTGTATCCCGAAAAGAAGACTTAGCGTCAGGAATAACACAGTCAGGCTGAGCATACTCACTACGCGAAACACTGTAATTAGGCTGCAGCTGGGGTACATCGGCACACGCATGCGCACTAGCTGCCTCTCCACACTTAGACGTGGAGGAGAAATTGCTCTTGGAGATGCTGTCTATGAACAGAAGGAAAAGCTAAAGGAAGCCTGACTTTCTATCCCTCCGAATTATGAAATGCAGCAATGAATTCCATGAGTTTGCTATAACATTAGCGTAGCAAAATGTGCATGAGGGTGTGATGTAGAGGTGCTAGAAATAGCTTGTCACCAGTGGGGCACTAATGGAATACAACAGCCAGTTCTATGATGCCACTAAATGGCAGTATTTTGTGCTATCATTATAGCTTATTAAAAACAGAGCAGGAGGTTGTCATGCAGAGGTGCTGCACATAGATTTGCAGTAGTGTGAATAGACAAAAGTACAATAGCCACGTTTAGGATACAACTAGGTACAGTGAGTGTTTGCTAGTATAATGGCTGAGTTTAAAAAAGTTTGAGTGTGCAATGCAGGCAGATGTGCTGCAAATAACGTTCCAATACTGTGAATTGACAAAAGTACAATAGCCACGTTTAGGATACAACTAGGTACACTGAGTGTTTGCTAGTATAATGGCTGAGTTTAAAAAAGTTTGAGTGTGCAATGCAGGCAGATGTGCTGCAAATAACGTTCCAATACTGTGAATTGACAAAAGTACAATAGCCACGTTTAGGATACAACTAGGTACAGTGAGTGTTTGCTAGTATAATGGCTGAGTTTAAAAAAGTTTGAGTGTGCAATGCAGGCAGATGTGCTGCAAATAACGTTCCAATACTGTGAATTGACAAAAGTACAATAGCCACGTTTAGGATACAACTAGGTACAGTGAGTGTTTGCTAGTATAATGGCTGAGTTTAAAAAAGTTTGAGTGTGCAATGCAGGCAGATGTGCTGCAAATAACGTTCCAATACTGTGAATTGACAAAAGTACAATAGCCACGTTTAGGATACAACTAGGTACACTGAGTGTTTGCTAGTATAATGGCTGAGTTTAAAAAAGTTAGAGTGTGCAATGCAGGCAGACGTGCTGCAAATATCGTTCCAATACTGTGAATTGACAAAAGTACAATAGCCACGTTTAGGATGCCACTAGGTACACTGAGTGTTTGCTAGTATAATGGCTGAGTTTAAAAAAAAAGTTTGAGTGTGCAATGCAGGCAGATGTGCTGCAAATAACGTTCCAATACTGTGAATTGACAAAAGTACAATAGCCACGTTTAGGATACAACTAGGTACACTGAGTGTTTGCTAGTATAATAGCTGAGTTTAAAAAAGTTTGAGTGTGCAATGCAGGCAGACGTGCTCTGCAAATGTCTTTGCACTAGTGGGACTATAGCAAAGTCCAATAGCCACGTTTAGGATGCCACTAGGTACACTGAGTGTTTGCTAGTATAATGGCTTAGTTTAAAAAAGTTTGAGTGTGCAATGCAGGCAGACGTGCTCTGCAAATGTCTTTGCACTAGTGGGACTATAGCAAAGTCCAATAGCCACGTTTAGGATGCCACTAGGTACACTGAGTGTTTGCTAGTAAAATTGCTTAGTTTAAAAAAGTTTGAGTGTGCAATGCAGGCAGACGTGCTCTGCAAATGTCTTTGCACTAGTGGGACTATAGCAAAGTCCAATAGCCACGTTTAGGATGCCACTAGGTACACTGAGTGTTTGCTAGTATAATGGCTTAGTTTAAAAAAGTTTGAGTGTGCAATGCAGGCAGACGTGCTCTGCAAATGTCTTTGCACTAGTGGGACTATAGCAAAGTCCAATAGCCACGTTTAGGATGCCACTAGGTACACTGAGTGTTTGCTAGTAAAATTGCTTAGTTTAAAAAAGTTTGAGTGTGCAATGCAGGCAGACGTGCTCTGCAAATGTCTTTGCACTAGTGGGACTATAGCAAAGTCCAATAGCCACGTTTAGGATGCCACTAGGTACACTGAGTGTTTGCTAGTATAATGGCTTAGTTTAAAAAAGTTTGAGTGTGCAATGCAGGCAGACGTGCTCTGCAAATGTCTTTGCACTAGTGGGACTATAGCAAAGTCCAATAGCCACAGATAGGATGCCACTAGGTACACTGAGTGTTTGCTAGTATAATGGCTTAGTTATAAGGAGTTGGAGTGTGCAGAGGACAAGAGGGTACAGTGGCAGGATTGTGGTGCTCTGGGTATAGGAATGGAAGCCTGCCTTTCTATTCCCTCCTAATGGTGAAATGCAGGGAGGAAATCCCTGACCTTGGCTACACAGACACTGTTGCTGTTTTCAGGACCTGTCACCTATGGCTCTCTGACCCTGCCGGTTTGAGCCCTTAAAAGGACTGCTATAAAGTGCTCTCCCTATGCTGTCTAACGCTGTGTATGCAGCGCATACAGCTGTATCGGCTATAGGACTCAGGAGGACGGAGCTGCGACAGTGATGTCTGACATCAAAGACGCAGAAGGCAGATAATGGCGTCCTGGAAGAAAATGTCCGGTTTTATAATGCAGGGACATGTGACATGGACATCCTATCACACATGCCGTTGCTTCTCTGGCTCAAAGTCCACTTAGCTGTGTGTGTGTCTGGGATTGGCTGACATGCTGGCCCGCCCCACAAGACACGCGCGCTTAGGGAAGGAAGACAAGAAAAAAAAAAAAAAAAATGGCGATCGCCATTATACAAACAGCAGTGATCTGAAGGCGCTGTTCACGCACACTATACACTGAAATGTCATAATAGTGTGATTCACAGAGTGACTTACACTATTACAGCAGAAACCAAGCTAGGATTTTGCTGTTTTTTTGCTGCTAGAACCGTTCTCGAACGTTTCTAGAACTATCGAGCTTTTGCAAAAAGCTCGAGTTCTAGTTCGATCTAGAACAGGCCCCAAAATCACTCGAGCCTAGAACTGGAGAACCACGAACCACGAACCGCGCTCAACTCTACTCACCGGTGACCGCTAATCACCATAGTGACTGAATGGAGTACCCCTCTCGCATACTCACCGTTCCCCGATCACCGGCACGGCGCTGCACGGCTGTTCTCTAAACTCCGGCGGCTTTTCCTCTTTTGAAAAAGCCGCCGCTCATTAATCAATCTCGTATTCCCTGATTTCCCCGCCCACCGGCAAATATGATTGGTTGCAGTGAGACACGCCCACACGCTGAGTGACAGCTGTGTCACTGCACCCAATCACAGCAGCCGGTGGGCGTGTCTATACTGTGCAGTAAAATAAATAAATAAATAATTAAAAAAAACGGCGTGCGGTCCCCCCTATTTTAATACCAGCCAGATAAAGCTATACGGCTGCAGGCTGGTATTCTCAGGATGGGGAGCCCCACATTATGGGGAGCCCCCCAGCCTAACAATATCAGCCAGCAGACACCCAGAATTGCCGCATACATTAGATGCGACAGTTCTGGAACTGTACCCGGCTCTTCCCGATTTGCCCTGGTGCGTTGGCAAATCGGGGTAATAAGGAGTTAATGGCAGCCCATAGCTGCCACTAAATCCTAGATTAATCATGTCAGGCGTCTCGCCGAGATACCTTCCATGATTAATCGGTAAGTTACGGTAAATAAACACACACACCTGAAAAATGCTTTATTAGAAATAAAAAACACTAACACATTTCCTGGTTCACCAATTTAATAAGCCCGAAAAAGCCCTCCATGTCCGGCGTAATCGAGGATGGTCCAGCGTCGCTTCCAGCTCTGCTGCATGAAGGTGACAGGAGCAGCAAAATACACCGCCGCTCCTGTCAGCTCCACGCAGCAAATGAAGAGAGCCGCGTGATCAGCTGAGCTATCACTGAGGTTACTCGCGGCCACCGCTGGATCCAGTGACAGCGGGTAACCTCAGTGACAGATCAGCTGATCACGCGGCTCTCTTCATTTGCTGCGTGGAGGTGACAGGAGCGGTGGTGTCTTCTGCTGCTCCGGTCACCTCCATGCAGCAGAGCTGGAACCGACGCTGGACCATCCTGGATTACGCCGGATATTGAGGGCTTTGTCGGGCTGATTAAATTGCTGAACCAGGAAATGTGTTTGTGTTTTTTATTTCTAATAAAGGATTTTTCAGGTGTGTGTGTTTATTTACTGTAATTTACAGATCAATCATGGAAGGTATCTCCGGGAGACGCATGACATGATTAATCTAGGATTTAGTGGCAGCTATGGGCTGCCATTAACTCCTTATTACCCCGATTTGCCAACGCACCATGGCAAATCGGGAAGAGCCGGGTACTGTCCCAGAACAGTCGCATCTAATGTATGCGGCCATTCTGGGTGGCTGCTGACTGATATTGTTAGGCTGGGGGGCTCCCCATAATGTGGAGCTCCCCATCCTGAGAATACCAACCTTCAGCCGTATGGCTTTATCTCGCTGGTATTAAAATTGGGGGGGACCGCACGCCGGTTGTTTTAATTATTTATTTATTTCTATACTCCATAGTGAGACACCCACCGGCTGCTGTGATTGGGTGCAGTGAGACAGCTGTCACTCAGCGTGGGGGCGTGTCTCACTGCAACCAATCATAGGCGCCAGTGGGCGGGGAAAGCAGGGAATACTAGTATGTTTATTGAGCGGCCGGCTTTTTCGAATTAGAAAAAGCCGCCGGAGCAGTGTGAACTCCGTGCAGCGCCGTGCCGGTGATCGGAGATCGGTGAGTATGAGAGAGGGGGGGAAACTTCAGTCACTCAGGGGATTAGCGGTCACCAGTGAATCCTTCACAGGTGACCGCTAATCAGTACACGGCACACAGACAGAGCCGCGGCATGACAATGAAGTCGGGTGAAGTTCACCCGAGTTCATCCTCATCCCGCTACTCTGTCTTCCGACATGTAGTAACGACATTTTGCATCACACATGGACATTTCTTACGGACAACATAACCACACATCCGTGCAAGGAACGTTTTATTTGGACTCCCATAGGCTAACATTATGTCCGTGTGTGCGTGCTCCGTCCCAAAAACGAACATGCTTCCGTGCCAAACGGAGCAAAAAACGTGGGACGCACACGAACACATGGAAGATCAAATAACACACACGTGTGCCTTTAAACATAAAAAAACATATGTGCACGTTTGGTCGTATCTCCGGTATGTACGGAAACGGACCAAACACGCACGTTTTAAACGGATGTGTGTTGCAGGCCTAAGAGAGGACAGAAGGGAACCAGCAGGAGCACAATGTGCTCATTACTGCAGAGGACATCAGCCCCCCCACTAGATCTGTATGCTCCCATCACCCCCACCAGATCTGTATACCCGCAGCCCCCATCCACCAGATCTGTATGCCCCCAGCCCCCCCCCTCTAGATCTCTATGCATGCAAGCATACACCAATACACACACACATAGCAGACACCGAACACGTACACACACATAGCGCACATGCATGTATACACTGAACACAAATTGTCTCTCCAGGAAAGGAGACAAACTCTAGCGCAGTGCCACCTATTGGAAGTAGCGATCCTAAAAGTCAAAAGCGGATTTTTAACAATCCTTTGCATATGACTTAGGATTTATGCCAGATCAGAATCCCAAATTGCAGACACGATGTTTCGGTGTGCTTGCCCCTCGTCAGTGCAATATATGGGGTGTCTGATCCGGCTCCTGAGAAGCTATGTGGGGACCACGGGGGAACACTATTCTCCTTAAGGAGACTTGGCAAGCCAGTCTGGCTGCCAGTAAGGGGACTTATAGCTTCAATGCCCCTCTGAGAAATATTCAAATGGTCTCTCCAGGACAATCCTTTGCATATGATTTAGGATTTATGCCAGACCAGAATCCCAATCTGCAAATTGGGATTCTGATCTGGTATGAATCCTAAGTCATATGCAAAGGATTGTTAAAAATCCACTTTTGACTTTTAAGATTGCTACTTCCAATAGGTGGCGCTGCGCTAGAGTTTGTCTCCTTTACTTGAGAGACAATTTGAATATTTCCCAGAGGGACATTGCAGCTATAGGTCCCCTTACTGGCAGCCAGACTGGCTTGCAAAGTCTCCTTAAGGAGAATAGTGTTCCCCCATGGGCCCAACATAGCTTCTCATGAGCCGGATCAGACACCCCATAATTTGCACTGATGAGGGACAAGCACCCTGAAACACCGTGTCTGCAAATTGGGATTCTGATCTGGCATAAATCCTAAGTCATCTGCAAAGGATTGTTAAAAATCCACTTTTGACTTTTGGGATCGCTACTTCCAATAGGTGGCGCTGCGCTAGAGTTTGTCTCCTTTCCTGGAGAGACAATTTGAATATTTCCCAGAGGGGCATTGAAGCTATAAGTCCCCTTACTGGCAGCCAGACTGGCTTGCAAAGTCTCCTTAAGGAGAATAGTGTACACTTAACACAGACACACACACACACTGCTGTATACTCACCTGTCCAGGGCCGTCACCACCGTCGCTTCTGCTGTCAGCCCTTTACTGCAGTTGAATGCTTTGTGGCGCCGTAAAGCATTTAACTGCAGTAAAACCATGACATCAACCTGCAGCGGCTTCTTCGTACACCGGACACTATCACGGAGGAGTCTGTGTGCTGCAGCTGGAGGCTCTGCGGGCACGGGGGACAGGTGAGACACTGCATAGAACAGAAGGGAACCAGCAGGAGCACAATGTGCTCATTACTGCAGAGGACATCAGCTCCCACCACCAGATCTGTATGCCCCCAGCCCTCCCCACCAGATCTGTATACCCCCAGCCCCCCTCCAAGATATCTGTATGCCCCCAGGCCCCCTCCACCATATCTGTATGCCCCCAGCCCCCCCACCAGATCTGTATACCCATAGCCCCCCTCATCAGATCTGTATGCCCCAGCCCCCCACCAGATCTTTATGCCTCCAGCCCCCCCCCCCAGATCTGTATACCCCCAGCCCCCCCTCATCAGATCTGTATGCCCCTAGCCCCCCCACCAGAACTGTATGCTTCCAGCCCCCCTCACCAGATCTGTATGCCCCAGCCCCCCACCAGATCTGTATGGCCCCAGCCCCCCCATTAGATCTGTATGCCCCCAGGCCGCCTCCCCACCAGATCTGTATGCCCCAGCCCCCCACCAGATCTGTATGCCCCCAGCTCCCCCCACCAGATCTGTATACCCCCAGCTCTGCCTACCAGATCTGTATGACCCCACCTTCCCCAGAACTGTAAGCCTTAAGCTCCCCCCATTAGATCTGTATGCCCCAAGCTCCCCCCACCAGATCTGTATGCCTCCAAGCCCCCCCACCAGATGTGTATGCCTCCAGCCCCCCCACCAGATGTGTATGCCTCCAGCCCCCCCACCAGATCTGTATGCCTCCAAGCCCCCCCACCAGATGTGTATGCCTCCAGCCCCCCCACCAGATCTGTATGCCGCCAGTTCCCCATCAGATTTGTATGCCGCCAGCCCCCAACCAGATCCGTATGCCTCCAGCCCCCCCACCAGATATATATGCTTCTAGCCCCCCCACCAGAACTGTATGCCTCCAGCCCCCCCACCAGATCTGTATGCCCCCAGCCCCCCCACCAGATCTGTATGCCCCCAGCCCCCCCACCAGATCTGTATGCCCCCAGCCCCCCCACCAGATCAGTATGCATGCACGCATATACCCATATACACGCACATAGCAGACACAAATAGCAGACACACATAGCAGACGCCGAACACGTACACACACATAGCGCACATGCATGTATACACTGAACACAGACACACACACTGCTGTATATTCACCTGTCCGCGGCCGCCGCCGCTGTCGCTTCTGCTGTCAGCTCTTTACTGCAGTTGAATGCTTTGTGGCGCCGTAAAGCATTTACCTGCAGTAAACTATGACATCAACCTGCAGTGGCTGGTTCGCACACCGGACACTATCACGGAGGAGTCTGTGTGCTGAAGCTTGAGGCTCCACGTGTTATGATCCGGAACCATGGAAGACCACCACAGATCATTGGCAAAAAGGTGACAAGAGCATTGGCAACTAATCTGGCCGCCATCCCCTTACTAACCATCACAACTAGAAGTAGCCGAGGAGTGAACTAACATCCTGTGCACCGCAAACCCAGCCGGAGAACTAACTATCCTAAAGGTAGGAAAGATAAATAACTCTCTGCCTCAGAAAATAGACAAGAATAGCAGGCCCCCCACATTCAAAGACTGCGGTGATATAGGAAAAACACAATACACAGGTAGAGGACAGGATTAGCAAAAGGTGAGGCCCCCGCTGACTAAAATAGGAAAGGACAGGAAAGGGACTGATGGTGGCTAGAGAAAAACCTCGCAAAATATCAACTTCCTGATAGTACAAAAAGGCCCTCAGATCGCTCAATCTGAACTCCTTCCTATACCAGGTGCCCTTGTCATACCAATGAACAGAAAACAAGAATTATAACAAATTCAACAAGCCACAAACACATGGACCCAAAGGAGCTATACTCCATACAGAACTGCAGGGAGTTCCTCAACAATCCACTGAGGGGGAAAATCCCTGGAAGGAAATAAACTGAAACCAACCACAACAAAAGACAAACCCAGATAAGCAAAAAAAACAGACAATAAATAAAGAGCAAGCACTTATCTGGAGTAGATGTGGTGTAGAGCAGGATTAAGCAGGCTGGAGATACAAAGAACAACTGACATCCGGCAACAGCCTGCAATCAGACCAGGACTTAAATAAGCAGAGAGTTAGCAAAGGAAACACCCACTGTACAACACACCTGGTCTCTGTCCAAACCATTCCTGGCCACCAGAGGGAGCCTCCCAGCAGCCAAAACATAACTAACATTCACAACATCCGCGGGCACGACGGACAGGTGAGACACTGCATAATAGAGGACAAAAGGTAACCAGCAGGAGCACAATGTGCTCATTACTGCAGAGGACTACAGCTCCCCCCACCAGATTTGTATGCCCCCAGCCCCCTCACCAGATCTGTATGCCCCCAGCCCCCCACACCAGATCTGTATGCATGCATGCATACACCCATATACACACATAGCAGACACAAATAGCAGACACACTTAGTAGACACACATAGCAGACACCGAACACGTACACACACATAGCGCACATGCATGTATACACTGAACACAGACACACACACACTGCTGTATACTCACCTGTCCAGGGCCGCCACCGTCGCTTGTGCTGTCAGTCCATTACTGCAGTTGAATGCTTTGTGGCGCTGTAAAGCATTTACCTGCAGTAAAACTATGACATCAACCTGCAGCTGCTGCTTCGTACACCGGAAACTATCACAGACAGTCGGTGTGCTGCAGCTGGAGGCTCGGCGGGCATGGAGGGAGGACAGGTCAGACACTGCATAGAACAGAAGGGAACCAGCAGGAGCACAATGTGCTCATTACTGCAGAGGACATCAGCCCCCCCCCCCACCAGATCTGTATGCCCCCAGCCCCCCCACCAAATCTGTATGCCCCCAGCTCCCCCCACCAGATCTGTATACCCCCAGCTCTGCCCATCAGATCTGTATGCCCCCAGCCCCCCCAACAAAACTGTATGCCCCAAGCTACCCCCATTAGATCTGTATGCCCCCAGCTCCCCCCACCAGATCTGTATGCCTCCATGCCCCCCACCAGATCTGTATGCCTCCAGCCCCCCCACCAGATCTGTATGCCGCCAGCCCCCCATCAGATTTGTATACCGCCAGCCCCCCCACCAGATTTGTATGCCTCCAGCCCCCCAACCAGATCCGTATGCCTCCAGCCCCCCCACCAGATATATATGCTTCTAGCTTCCCCACCAGAACTTTATGCCTCCAGCCCCCCCACCAGATCTGTATGCCCCCCAGCTCCCCCCACCAGATCTGTATGCATGCACGCATATACCCATAAACACACAAATAGGAGACACACATAGCAGACACCGAACACGTACACAAACATAGCGCACATGCATGTATACACTGAACAGAGACACACACACTGCTGTATACTCACCTGTCCGCGGCGGCCGCCGCCGTTGCTTCTGCTGTCAGCCCTTTACTGCAGTTGAATGCTTTGTGGCGCCGTAAAGCATTTAACTGCATTAAAACCATGACATCAACCTGCATCGGCTGCTTTGCACACCGGACACTATCACGGAGCAGTCTGTGTGCTGCAGCTGGAGGCTCCGCGGGCACGATGGACAGGTGAGACACTGCATAATAGAGGACAGAAGGTAACCAGCAGGAGCACAATGTGATCATTACTGCAGAGAACATCAGCACCCCTCACCAGATCTGTATGCCCCCCCACCAGATCTGTATACCCCCAGCCCCCCTCCACCAGATCTGTATAGCCCCAGCCTCCGCACCAGATCTGTATGCCCCCAGCCCCCCTCCACCAGATCTGTATACCTCCAGCCCCCTCACCAGATCTGTTTGCCCCCAGCCCCCCCACCAGATCTGTATACCCCAGCCCCCCTCATCAGATCTGTATGGCCCCATTCCCCCACCAGATCTTTATGCCTCCAGCTCCCCCACCAGATCTGTATGCCCCCAGCCCCCCCACCAGATCTGTATACCCCCATCCCCCCTCATCAGATCTGTATGCCCCAGCCCACCACCAGATCTTTATGCCTCCAGCCCCCTCACCAGATCTGTATACCCCCAGCCCCCCTCATCAGATCTGTATGCCCCTAGCCCTCCCACCATAACTGTATGCCTCCAGTGCCCCTCACCAGATCTGTATGCCTCCAGCCCCCCTACCAGATCTGTATGCCTCCAGCCCCCCTACCAGATCTGTATGCCCCCAGCCCCCCCACCAGATCTGTATGCCCCCAGCCCCCCCACCAGAACTGTATGCCTCCAGCTCCCCCAGAACTGTATGCCTCCAGCCGACCCCACAAGACCTGTATGCCCCCAGACCCCCACAGATCTGTATGCATGCACACATACACCCATATACACACACATAGCAGACACACATAGCAGACACTTACTTACTGTGTATGGGAAGCTGAGACCAAGGCTATCTACTTACTTAATCACCAGTTTTGTCTGTTCTCCTATTCCGTCATGCATCGCGGCATTGTCTGTTGCGCAGCCGCAGTTTGAACGATGCTCCAGCTTCCGGGTCCTCACTGCACGCATGCACGCATACACCCATATACACACACATAGCAGACACCGAACACGTACACACACATAGCGCAAATGCATGTATACACTGAACACAGACACACACACACTGCTGTATACTCACCTGTCCGGGGCCGCCGCTGCCGTCACTTCTGCTGTCAACCCTTTACTGCAGCTGAATGCTTTGTGGCGCCGTAAATAACTGCAGTAAAACCATGACATCAACCTGCAGCGGCTGCTTCGCACACCGGACACTATCACGGAGGAGTCTGTGTGCTGCAGCTGGAGGCTCCGCGGGCACAGGGGACAGGTGAGACACTGCATAATAAAGGACAGAAGGGAACCAGCAGGAGCACAATGTGCTCATTACTATAGAGGACATCAGCCCCCCCTCACAAGATCTGTATGCCCCCAGCCCCCCCACAAGATCTGTATACCCCCAGCCCCCTCCACCAGATCTGTATGCCCCCAACCCCCTCCACCAGATCTGTATGCCCCCAGCCCTCCAATTAGATCTGTATGCCCCTAGCCCCCTTCACCAGATCTTTATGCCCCCAGCCCCCCCACCAGATCTGTATACCTTCAGCCCCCCCCACTAGATCTGTATGCCTCCAGCCCCCTCACCAGATCTGTATGCTTCCAGCTCCCCCACCAGATCTGTATGCCCCCAGCCCGCCCACCAGATCTGTATACCCCCAGCCCCCCTCATCAGATCTGTATGCCCCCAGCTCCCAACCAGATCTTTATGCCTCCAGCCCCCCTCATCAGATCTGTATGCCCCTAGCCCCCCCATCAGTACTGTATGCCTCCAGCCCCCCACCAGATCTGTATGCCCCCAGCCCCCCCACCAAATCTGTATGCCCCAGCTCCCCCCACCAGATCTGTATACCCCCAGCTCTGCCCATCAGATCTGTATGCCCCCAGCCCCCCCAACAAAACTGTATGCCCCAAGCTACCCCCATTAGATCTGTATGCCCCCAGCTCCCCCCACCAGATCTGTATGCCTCCATGCCCCCCACCAGATCTGTATGCCTCCAGCCCCCCCACCAGATCTGTATGCCGCCAGCCCCCCATCAGATTTGTATAGCGCCAGCCCCCCCACCAGATTTGTATGCCTCCAGCCCCCCAACCAGATCCGTATGCCTCCAGCCCCCCCACCAGATATATATGCTTCTAGCTTCCCCACCAGAACTTTATGCCTCCAGCCCCCCCACCAGATCTGTATGCCCCCCAGCTCCCCCCACCAGATCTGTATGCATGCACGCATATACCCATAAACACACAAATAGGAGACACACATAGCAGACACCGAACACGTACACAAACATAGCGCACATGCATGTATACACTGAACAGAGACACACACACTGCTGTATACTCACCTGTCCGCGGCGGCCGCCGCCGTTGCTTCTGCTGTCAGCCCTTTACTGCAGTTGAATGCTTTGTGGCGCCGTAAAGCATTTAACTGCATTAAAACCATGACATCAACCTGCATCGGCTGCTTCGCACACCGGACACTATCACGGAGCAGTCTGTGTGCTGCAGCTGGAGGCTCCGCGGGCACGATGGACAGGTGAGACACTGCATAATAGAGGACAGAAGGTAACCAGCAGGAGCACAATGTGATCATTACTGCAGAGGACATCAGCACCCCTCACCAGATCTGTATGCCCCCCCACCAGATCTGTATACCCCCAGCCCCCCTCCACCAGATCTGTATAGCTCCAGCTTCCTCACCAGATCTGTATGCCCCCAGCCCCCCTCCACCAGATCTGTATAGCCCCAGCCTCCGCACCAGATCTGTATGCCCCCAGCCCCCCTCCACCAGATCTGTATACCTCCAGCCCCCTCACCAGATCTGTTTGCCCCCAGCCCCCCCACCAGATCTGTATACCCCAGCCCCCCTCATCAGATCGGTATGGCCCCATTCCCCCACCAGATCTTTATGCCTCCAGCTCCCCCACCAGATCTGTATGCCCCCAGCCCCCCCACCAGATCTGTATACCCCCATCCCCCCTCATCAGATCTGTATGCCCCAGCCCACCACCAGATCTTTATGCCTCCAGCCCCCTCACCAGATCTGTATACCCCCAGCCCCCCTCATCAGATCTGTATGCCCCTAGCCCTCCCACCATAACTGTATGCCTCCAGTGCCCCTCACCAGATCTGTATGCCTCCAGCCCCCCTACCAGATCTGTATGCCTCCAGCCCCCCTACCAGATCTGTATGCCCCCAGCCCCCCCACCAGATCTGTATGCCCCCAGCCCCCCCACCAGAACTGTATGCCTCCAGCTCCCCCAGAACTGTATGCCTCCAGCCGACCCCACAAGACCTGTATGCCCCCAGACCCCCACAGATCTGTATGCATGCACGCATACACCCATATACACACACATAGCAGACACACATAGCAGACACTTACTTACTGTGTATGGGAAGCTGAGACCAAGGCTATCTACTTACTTAATCACCAGTTTTGTCTGTTCTCCTATTCCGTCATGCATCGCGGCATTGTCTGTTGCGCAGCCGCAGTTTGAACGATGCTCCAGCTTCCGGGTCCTCACTGCACGCATGCACGCATACACCCATATACACACACATAGCAGACACACATAGCAGACACCGAACACGTACACACACATAGCGCAAATGCATGTATACACTGAACACAGACACACACACACTGCTGTATACTCACCTGTCCGGGGCCGCCGCTGCCGTCACTTCTGCTGTCAACCCTTTACTGCAGCTGAATGCTTTGTGGCGCCGTAAATAACTGCAGTAAAACCATGACATCAACCTGCAGCGGCTGCTTCGCACACCGGACACTATCACGGAGGAGTCTGTGTGCTGCAGCTGGAGGCTCCGTGGGCACAGGGGACAGGTGAGACACTGCATAATAAAGGACAGAAGGGAACCAGCAGGAGCACAATGTGCTCATTACTATAGAGGACATCAGCCCCCCTCACAAGATCTGTATGCCCCCAGCCCCCCCACAAGATCTGTATACCCCCAGCCCCCTCCACCAGATCTGTATGCCCCCAACCCCCTCCACCAGATCTGTATGCCCCCAGCCCTCCAATTAGATCTGTATGCCCCTAGCCCCCTTCACCAGATCTGTATGCCCCCAGCCCCCCCACCAGATCTGTATACCTCCAGCCCCCCCCACTAGATCTGTATGCCTCCAGCCCCCTCACCAGATCTGTATGCTTCCAGCTCCCCCACCAGATCTGTATGCCCCCAGCCCGCCCACCAGATCTGTATACCCCCAGCCCCCCTCATCAGATCTGTATGCCCCCAGCTCCCAACCAGATCTTTATGCCTCCAGCCCCCCTCATCAGATCTGTATGCCCCTAGCCCCCCCATCAGTACTGTATGCCTCCAGCCCCCCACCAGATCTGTATGTCCCCAGCCCCCCCACCAGATCTGTATGCCCCCAGCCTGCCCCCCCACCAGATCTGTATGCCCCAGCCCCCCCACCAGATCTGTATGCCCCCAGCCCCCCCACTAGATCTGTATGCCTCCAGCGCCCTCACCATATCTGTATGCTTCCAGCTCCCCCACCAGATCTGTATGCCCCCAGCCCCCCCACCAGATCTGTATACCCCCAGCCCCCCTCATCAGATCTGTATGCCCCCAGCCCCACACCAGATCTTTATGCCTCCAGCCGCCCTCATCAGATCTGTATGCCCCGAGCCCCCCCCCACCCGAACTGTATGCCTCCAGCCCCCCACTAGATCTGTATGGCCCCAGCCCCCCCACCAGACCTGTATGTCCCCAGCCCGCCCCCCACAAGATCTGTATGCCCCAGCCCCCCCACCAGATCTGTATGCTCCCAGCCCCCCAGAACTGTATGCCCGAAGCTCCCCCCACCAGATCTGTATGCCTCCAGGCCCCCCAACCAGATCTGTATCCGCCAGCCCTACCACCAGATTTGTGTGCTGCCAGCCCCTCACAGGATCTGTATGCCTCCAGCCCCCTCACCAGATCTGTATGCTTCCAGCCCCCCTACCAGATCTGTATGCCCCAGCCCTGCCACCAGATCTGTATGCCCCCAGCCCCCCTAAAAGATCTGTATGCTTACACCCCCCCACCAGATATATATGCCCCTAGCCCCCCCACCAGAACTGTATGCCTCCAGCTCCCCTAGAACTGTTGGCCTCCAGCACTCCCACCAGATCTGTATACCCCCAGCCCCCTTCCATTAGATCTGTATGCCCCCAGCCCCCCCACCAGATCTGTTTGCCCCCAGCTCCCCTCACCATATCTGTATGCCTCCAGGCCCCCCCACCAGATCTGTATGTCGCCAGCCCCCCCACCAGATCTGTATGCCACCAGCCCCCCCACCCGATTTGTATGCCGCCAGACCCCCACCAGATCTGTATGCCTCCATCCCCCCCATCAGATCTGTATGCCTCCAGCCCCTCTACCAGATCTGTATGCCCCAGTCCCCCCCACCAGATCTGTACGCCTCCAGCTCCCGCTCCCCCAGAACTGTAGGCCTCCAGCACCCCCACCAGATCTGTATACCCCCACCCCACTCCATTAGATCTGTATGCCCCCAGACCCCCCACCAGATCTGTATGCATGCACGCATACACCCATATACACACACATAGCAGACACACATAGCAGACACCGAACACGTACACACACATAGCGCACATGCATGTATACACTGAACACAGACATACACACACTGCTGTATACTCACCTGTCCAGGGCCGCCGCCGCTTCTTCTGTCAGCCCTTTACTGCAGTTGAATGCTTTGTGATGCCATAAAGCATTTAACTGTAGTAAAACCATGACATCAACCTGCAGCGGCTGCTTCGTACACCGGACTGTTATGATCCGGAACCATGGAATACCACCACAAATCATTGGTAAAAGGTGACAAGAGCATTGGCAACTAATCTGGCCGCCATCCCCTTACTAACCATCAACACTAGAAGTAGCCGAGGGGTGAACTAACATCCTGTGCACCGCGAACCCAGCCGGAGAAATAGCTATCCTAAAGGAAGGAATAACTCGCTGCCTCAGAAAATAGACAAAGAATAGCAAGCCCCCCACATTCGAAGTCTGAGGTGATATAGGAAAACACAATACACAGATAGATGATAGGATTAGCAAAAGGTGAGGCCCCCACTGACTAAAATAGGAAAGGACAGGAAAGGGGCTGATGGTGGCCAGAGAAAAACCCTGCAAAATTCCAAATTCCTGATAGTACAAAAAGGCCCTCAGATTGCATGATCTGCACTCCGTCCTATACCAGGCGTTCTTGTCATACCAATGAACAGAAAACAAGAATCATTACAAATTCAAAAAGCCACAAACACATGGACATAAAGGAGCTAACTAGAGATGAGCGAATCGGCTCGAGGTCGGTTCGCCGAACGGAGGTCCCGTTCGAGTTTGGTTCGTCGAACGTTCGACGAACCGAACTCGAACCGCATAGGAAACAATGGCAGGCAATCACAAACACATAAAAACACCTAGAAAACACCCTCAAAGGTGTCCAAAAGGTGACAAACAACTCACAACACAACACAAACACATGGGAAAGTGACAAGGACATATACTCATGCAAAAACAAAAGAGCTGGACAAGGAAAAAGAGGAGGAGACACAGATATATGAGTATATGCAAGGAAACATCGATGCCATTACTGTGCAACTTGAGCCCTGCTCATTTTAGGCTTCCAATCTGGATAAATTGCCTGAGCTTGCCACGTACGCCTTGGGGATCTTGTCGTGTCCTGCAGCCAGCCTTCTCTCAGAACCTGTCTTCAGTGCTGCTGGGGGTCTGCTGGCAGATAAGCACACGTGTCTGTCCACTGACAATGTTGACATGGCTCTTAGAGAACTTTTCTTCCCCTGGGTCAGCCAGGGGAGGCGAAAGGCATGCGTATTTTTGAGAGTGCTTCATGCAAAGCATCTGTTTCATTTTGAAAAGGGGGATCAAGTGATGCCAGTCAAGTGGGGTGTGTGTGGCCCAATTAGTGGAAACGAGGCAGACTGTGGTTGGAGTCCCCTCGCT
Source organism: Anomaloglossus baeobatrachus (assembly GCF_048569485.1). Classification (NCBI taxonomy): domain Eukaryota; kingdom Metazoa; phylum Chordata; class Amphibia; order Anura; family Aromobatidae; genus Anomaloglossus; species Anomaloglossus baeobatrachus. Next base: position 159,889,842 of record NC_134356.1, read on the forward strand.
TTTGAAAAAAGAACCAAGATGAACAAATGGCTCTCAGAGGACTTTTCTTCCCCTGGGTCATCCAGGGGACGGGAAAGGCACGCGTATTTTTGAGAGTGCTTCATGCAAAGCATCTGTTTCATTTTGAAAAGGGGGATCAAGTGATGCCAGTCAAGTGGGGTGTGTGTGGCCCAATTAGTGGAAACGAGGGAGAATGTGGTTGGAGTCCCCTCGCTTTTGAAAAAAGAACCAAGATGAACAAGTCATGGCTCTCAGAGGACTTTTCTTCCCCTGGGTCATCCAGGGGACGGGAAAGGCACGCGTATTTTTGAGAGTGCTTCATGCAAAGCATCTGTTTCATTTTGAAAAGGGGGATCAAGTGATGCCAGTCAAGTGGGGTGTGTGTGGCCCAATTAGTGGAAACGAGGGAGGCTGTGGTTGGAGTCCCCTCGCTTTTGAAAAAAGAACCAAGATGAACAAGTCATGGCTCTCAGAGGACTTTTCTTCCCCTGGGTCATCCAGGGGACGGGAAAGGCACGCGTATTTTTGAGAGTGCTTCATGCAAAGCATCTGTTTCATTTTGAAAAGGGGGATCAAGTGATGCCAGTCAAGTGGGGTGTGTGTGGCCCAATTAGTGGAAATGAGGGAGACTGTGGTTGGAGTCCCCTCACTGTGTTTTACATGATTTTCGAAGGGCATGACATGCCTAAGAGGTTGAGTTTCATCATCTGCAACTTGTTTGCAACAGAAAGGCTGCCTTTACACCCTTTTGAGACCGAGGATTTTCGAGACCTTATGCCCATTGCAGTGCCCCAAGAGCCGATGGCCAGTCGTCACTCCTTCTCCAAGAAAGGTGTGCCCGCGCTACCACAGCAGGTCGCACACAACCTCACCGATTCCTTGAGAAACTCTGTGTGTGACAGGGTGCATTTCACCACAGATACTTAGACCAGTAAGCATGGACAGGAGAGTTACATGTTGCTGACTGGGCACTGGGTAACTATGGTGAGAGATGGAGAAGAGTTTGCTGTACAAGTCTTGCCGTCCCCACGACTTGTGTGTCAATCCTTCCTCTGTATGTATGTTTACTTTGAAATGTAGGGGAAATGTGAGACACCGCTGAGGAATTGTGGACGGTTAGCTCTGGAGAGTGAGACCGAGTTTCAGCAATGGTTGTCTCCACTCAACCAACAGCCAGGGAAGGTCGGGTGCGACAATGATGCAAACCAGTCTGCGACCCTTCTTCAGGGCAATGTGGCACACGTGCCTTGTATGGCTCATGTGTTGAACCTGGTTGTCCACCAATTTTTAAAACACTATCCCGGCCTACATGGCCTTCTGCAGAGGGCACGGTGTAACGCCTGCCTGGATCGACACACTCAGATGGGCTGTAAAGGATAGGCTAGAGGCAAGCCACTCACCAAGCTGGACACCCAGAACCCTGAAACCCTTTAACCCCTATACAGTGATTTGGTTACAGAGAATAGTAGTCATGCAGGGTCAAAAACATTAATTGAGGAAGAGGAACAGAATGGGATGGCCAGGACTTAATCAGAAAACAAGCAGAGGTGAAATGCGGATCGGCCAACGAGGTACATAAACAGCAAGCAGGAAAAGTAGTCAGGTAACAAGCACACAAACTCCTAAAACTGAACTGGGGGTAACAGTAACAAGAGGTTCATAGCTTTGTCTGGCAGTGGTCTGCAGACACGAGGGGCCTAAAAAAGGGTGTGGTGTCTTCCCATTGGTTGTAGCTGAATGATGGTACTTCATCTGTGAGATACCCACTGTCAAGGTCAGAATGACGATGATGATGAGACTCAAAGGATCTCTCGATATCCGGCTGCTGCTGCTAATTAAAAATGTCATGTGTGCACACGAGAATGAAAAATAACTGCACAGCAAGTCAGTTACATCTATCTCCATGACTGGCTCTTAACCAAGTGTGTTTTTTATTGTTTGAAAGAAACTCTAGACCAAACAGTAAGGGGGTGTAAACAAAAGTTTTAGTCCAATCAAGTATCGTAAGTCAGGGCTTCATGACGTAGAGAGATCTGCATATCCTTCTTGGATTGGTCAGTCCAGACTTCAGGAATTTCTTTGTCTATCTGTCTTGGGTGTAGAACAGGAAATAGCAGCCATCTTTACAATTACATGTGGTGGTATATACTGTGTCTAAGGAAAATACACTGAATATGCAATATACATATATACATGTTAGTAAGAAACAAAAGCATTCACAAATATGTGAGTTAGTTCACATCTACTGAACTATATAACTGAGTCTATGAAATGGCTGAATTAAGTATTTTTGGATACTCAATTCTTTATCCTCAACACCACCACCTACATTCAGCCTGTGGTTCTGTATTTGTCAAGGTAACGCAACCCAGTGGGTGACCATAACCTGCGTCCTCCTGCGCCGCAGGCATCGACTCCTTTCCCATCATCAGCACTATGCACGAAAGGAACACGTTGTCACCTACAAATTGATTGAGTGGACTACGTTGGTGACTTAACAGCCGTGTGCGGCAATGATGCAAACCTGTCTGCGGACCTTCGTCAGGGCAATGTGACACACGTGCCTTGTATGGCTCACGTGTTGAATCTGATTCTCCAGCAATTTTTAAAATACCATCCCGGACTACATGGCCTTGTGCAGCGGGCACGCTGCTATGTGCTCACTTTCATCCTTCGCACCCAGCAGCTCAACAACTTTCATCGCTCCTGAAGTCTTAGGGTCTGGCGGTTAAACGCCTGAAATGCGATGTTCCGACACGCAGGAATTTGAATCTGCACATGTTTCAGCATCTGTGGCAGCACCGCAAAGCCCTGCTGAAATACGGTATGACGTATACCTTGGGCTAACTTGATCCAGAGGTGGTGCAGATCACGCTGCTGGAGTGGTGTCAGATCAAGGACCTATGCACCCTTCTACACAGTTTACAAATATCGACGAAGATCTTTAGCACTGGCGATGCCATTCTCAGCGTGACAATTCTGGTCATCTACAAGATGGAGCACACTGTATGCATTATTCGGAGTCAGGTGTTGGTCCAAGAGGAAGGGGAGGAAGTACAGGAGGAGTCATATGCAGAAGGGATAATAAGATCTACAAGGTCCAGACGGTGAGCGGCACCTAGGCGGAAGTCAAGGGACGGTGGGGGAGAGGGATTAACAAGGGCGCATAGTATCAGCAAAAATTGTTGAGGGAGGTGCAGGAGCCCATGAAGAAATGGAGGACGAACTGGCGATGGGCATGGAAGACTCAGCAGATGAGTGAGAGCTTGCTCACATTTCGGTTGTGCGAGGTTGGGGGGAGAGGGCAGAGGAAGGAGGCACGATTCTCGCCTCTCTGCCACCAATACACCAAGGACTTGGTCCTCCTGGATGCACAAGACACATGAGCGCCTTCTTACTGCACTACCTACAACATGACCCTCGTATTGTACGAATTCGAAGTAATGCTAACTACTGGGTTGCCACACTGTTAGATCCCCGGTACAAGACAAAATTTGGCAAAATAATTCCAGCCATAGAAAGGGACGCACGTATACAGGAGTATCTGCAGAAGGTGGTACGGATTCTTATATCTGCTTTTCCAGTAAACAGCAGTGCTGCACAGAGTGAATCTCAACGCTTTGTCATGGATAGGAGGAAATGGGCTTTTACTTGTCCACATCTGAGGGACCGAGGGCTGGCTGCTGGGCTGAGATGGCATTGAGTACGGTGTCCCTGCAGAGTTGCACTTTTGGTCATATACCAAATGAGTTGAAAAAGGACAAATGCTGGTGGAAAGGGGAACAGGTGTGTTGGAAAGGGGAAAAAAGTTTTTGTCCGTGGGTTTGGTGGTTAAGCAAAAGTAACATTTGATGAAGAAACACCATCTGTTACGGTGGGACTGGCAGATTTGGATAAGGTGGTATATACTATGTTACCGGTATATAACGAAAATTGATAAGAAAAGAAAGGGAAAGGTATATATCCCCATCAGCAGTCAGTGTCCATCGTGCTCCCAGATGGAAAAGGAGAGGATGGCAACTGGAAGGTTAGGTGGAGGATACAGATCTGTGTGGCTATGAAACTAATAGTAGCCTGAACCGAGTTAGACGCCACTCAGATCTTGAGACTGGGAGCCCTGTTAGCGTCACAGGGTCCACACGCCCACCCAGCCCAGGAACTCCCTGTTAACATCACAGAGGCCATTCAGTACGCTGACCGTGTGCATTGGGGCCACACCTGTGGACAGCAGGCGCATCAGCAGCAGCAGGCCTGTTAATGCCACTGGGCTGCACAAGCAGGACTTGTAGGACAGGAGCTGGTCTTAACCGTTCTGCGTTACAAACTGTGGTGGCGGCCTGCATCGACGCCCTATCCCTGCCTACCTCTGGCCTAAAGCCGCAATGGGTTCAACACATGGAGGTGTGCTCTTTCGGAGCATAATAGAAGACTGCGCACCTCCTTGTTGGCTCCAGCCCGTTTTATAACCTGGGTCCGCCCCAAACCAGGGTGGACCACAATGCACCTCCTGGAGACAAAAGCAGAGTGACACGTCATGAGTGGCATAACTAGCGTCCTATTTGGAACCGCAACTTCAATAATGACCTCATGGCTGCCACGACACAAACACCTCACCAGTCATCGTCTGACCATCAATAATGAGGTGACAAGTCATAGGGGCGGGCCTCTGCAAGCCATTTGGGAGTGGCCTGGACACATCGTCAGGACACCTGATGCCCTGTGGTCTATATGGGCCCCCCCACATCAGGGGCAGGGCCAAAGAGTTCATTACCGGACCTAGTTTCTGATGTAGTAAGTGCCTGAGCATGGTCAGTTGCATGAAATAGAGTCTCTGAAAAAAGACTATCAGCTTTAGCATGGTTTCTCGGCACAAAACAGGACATAGACCCGGCACGGAATGCAAGTACCTGTGCAAAGAGGCTTTTCACACTAAGTGTGGGAGCATGGGCTGTATCCCGAAATGAAGACTTAGCGTCAGGAATGGCACAGTCAGGCTGAGCATACTCACTAGGCGAAACACTGTAGTTAGGCTGCAGCTGGGGTAAATCGGCAAACGCATGCGCACTAGCTGCCTCTCCACACTTACACGTGGAGGAGAAATTGCTCTTCGGGAGTGGACTTGGAGATGCTGTCTATGAACAGAAGGAAAAGCTAAAGGAAGCCTCACTTTCTATCCCTCCGAATTATCAAATGCAGCAATGAATTCCCTGAGTTTGCTATAACATTAGCGTAGCAAAATGTGCATGAGGGTGTCCTGCACAGGTGCTAGAAATAGCTTGGCACCAGTGGGACAATAATGGAATACAACATCCAGTTCTATGATGCCACTAAATGGCAGTATTTTTTGCTATCATTATAGCTTATTAAAAACAGAGCAGGAGGGTGTCCTGCACAGGTGCTAGAAATAGCTTGGCACCAGTGGGACAATAATGGAATACAACATCCAGTTCTATGATGCCACTAAATGGCAGTATTTTTTGCTATCATTATAGCTTATTAAAAACAGAGCAGGAGGGTGTCCTGCACAGGTGCTGCACATAGATTTGCACCAGTGGGGCACTAATGGAGTACAACAGCCACTTCTTGTATGCCACTAAGTTTACTCAATTTTTGGTATTATAATGTCTTAGTAAGTAACAATGAGTTTGAGTGTGCAATGCAGGCAGACGTGCTGCAAATATCTTTGCACTAGTGGGACTATACAGAAGTCCAATAGCCACGTTTAGGATGCCACTAAGTTCATTCAGTGTTTGCTAGTATAATGGCTTAGTTATAATGAGTTTGAGTGTGCAATGCAGGCAGAAGTGCTGCAAAGATCTTTCCACTAGTGGGACGATACAGAAGTTCAATAGCCACGTTTAGGATGCCACTAAGTTCACTCAGTGTTTGCTAGTATAATGGCTTAGTAACAATGTGTTTGAGTGTGCAATGCAGGCAGACGTGCTGCAAATATCTTTGCACTAGTGGGACGATACAGAAGTCCAACAGCCACGTTAAGGATGCCACTTAGTTCACTCAGTGTTTGCTAGTATAATGGCTTAGTAACAATGAGTTTGAGTGTGCAATGCAGGCAGACGTGCTGCAAATATCTTTGCACTAGTGGGACGATACAGAAGTCCAATAGCCACGTTTAGGATGCCACTAAGTTCACTCAGTGTTTGCTAGTATAATGGCTTAGTTATAATGAGTTTGAGTGTGCAATGCAGGCAGACGTGCTGCAAATATCTTTCCACTAGTGGGACGATACAGAAGTCCAATAGCCACATTTAGGATGCCACTAAGTTCACTCAGTGTTTGCTAGTATAATGGCTTAGTAACAATGAGTTTGAGTGTGCAATGCAGGCAGACGTGCTGCAAATATCTTTGCACTACTGGGGCAATACAGCAGTCCAATAGCCACGTTTAGGATGCCGCTAAGTTCACTCAGTGTTTGCTAGTATAATGGCTTAGTAACAATGAGTTTGAGTGTGCAATGCAGGCAGAGGTGCTGCAAATATCTTTGCACTTGTGGGACGATACAGAAGTCCAACAGCCACGTTTAGGATGCCACTTAGTTCACTCAGTGTTTGCTAGTATAATGGCTTAGTAACAATGAGTTTGAGTGTGCAATGCAGGCAGAGGTGCTGCAATTATCTTTTCAGTAGTGGGACTATACAGAAGTCCAATAGCCACGTTTAGGATGCAACTAAGTTCACTCAGTGTTTGATAGTATAATGGCTTAGTAACAATGAGTTTGAGTGTGCAATGCAGGCAGACGTGCTGCAAATATCTTTGCACTAGTGGGACGATACAGAAGTCCAATAGCCACGTTTAGGATGCCACTAAGTTCACTCAGTGTTTGCTAGTATAATTGCTTAGTTATAATGAGTTTGAGTGTGCAATGCAGGCAGATGTGCTCCAATTATCTTTGCACTAGTGGGACGCTACAGAAGTCCAATAGCCACGTTTAGGATGCCACTAAGTTCACTCAGTGTTTGCTAGTATAATGGCTTAGTAACAATGAGTTTGAGTGTGCAATGCAGGCAGACGTGCTGCAAATATCTTTGCACTACTGGGGCAATACAGCAGTCCAATAGCCACGTTTAGGATGCCGCTAAGTTCACTCAGTGTTTGCTAGTATAATGGCTTAGTAACAATGAGTTTGAGTGTGCAATGCAGGCAGATGTGCTGCAAATATCTTTGCACTTGTGGGACGATACAGAAGTCCAACAGCCACGTTTAGGATGCCACTTAGTTCACTCAGTGTTTGCTAGTATAATGGCTTAGTAACAATGAGTTTGAGTGTGCAATGCAGGCAGAGGTGCTGCAAATATCTTTGCACTTGTGGGACGATACAGAAGTTCATCAGCCACGTTTAGGATGCCACTAAGTTCACTCAGTGTTTGCTAGTATAATGGCTTAGTAACAATGAGTTGGAGTGTGCAATGCAGGCAGACGTGCTGCAAATATCTTTGCACTAGTGGGACTATACAGAAGTCCAATAGCCACTTTTATGATGCCACTTAGTTCACTCAGTGTTTGCTAGTATAATGGCTTAGTAACAATGAGTTTGAGTGTGCAATGCAGGCAGATGTGCTGCAAATATCTTTGCACTAGTGGGACGATACAGAAGTCCAATAGCCACGTTTAGGATGCCACTAAGTTCACTCAGTGTTTGCTAGTATAATGGATTAGTTATAATGAGTTTGAGTGTGCAATGCAGGCAGACGTGCTGCAAATATCTTTGCACTAGTGGGACAACACAGCAGTCCAACAGCCACGTTTAGGATGCCACTAAGTTCACTCAGTGTTTGCTAGTATAATGGCTTAGTAACAATGAGTTTGAGTGTGCAATGCAGGCAGACGTGCTGCAAATATCTTTGCACTACTGGGGCAATACAGCAGTCCAACAGCCACGTTTAGGATGCCACTAAGTTCACTCAGTGTTTGCTACTATAATGGCTTAGTAACAATGAGTTTGAGTGTGCAATGCAGGCAGACGTGCTGCAAATATCTTTGCACTAGTGGGACGATACAGAATGTAATACTATTGTATGTTCTGAGGATTTCGATAGCGTTAGGGCAATGACAACCAGAGACGAGTTCTTGGTACAGAGATGTTTATAATAGGTAACCAACGATAGGTACACAACGGAACAAACACAGTAGAATAATAACACAAGAAATACCTTCCCGGATCGGAGCGAAGGGAATTCCCGGGGCCACGCACCGGACTCCCCCAGGGAGACCACCAAGAGCGAACCCCTATACAGGGACTGTCTGGCAATCACCCCGGAAGGCCTAAATGCGCAGCAGCCGGGACACAGGGGGCAAATAGGTAAAGTCCAGAAGTGTCCGTACGGGATGAGAGTCCAGAGTCGGTTACGAACCGGAAGGAACCGGGCAGAGGTGCTGACCAATAACGGCAGACGGAGTCCGGGCACAGCTTGATGAAACCGGGTAAAGTCCAGAGTCGGTGTCGGTTGTCTTTCAGGAGGATCCAAATGTCAATCAGGAAATAGGAGCAGCAAAGCAGGAGCACACAGCAAGCAGTATACTCAGGCACTGGACTAGGCTTAGAGGCGGCCTTTTAAGCAGCTGGACAGGAAGTAGGGCAACAGAACAGCAAACTCCATGTTAACCGAGGGCAAGCTCTTTCAAAAGAGAACTGGAAATCCCGGAAACCTGACAGTACTCCCCCCCCAGAAACGGCCTCAGGACGGATCAGGGCCTGGCTTGTCCGGGTACCGCCGATGAAACTGAGCAATCTTCCGGGGCGCCCGAATGTTACCCACCGGTTCCCAGGAATCGTCCTCGGGGGAGCACCCCTGCCAACGTACCAGATACTGAAGCCGATGACGATGGAGCCGGGAGTCAATAATGTCCTCAACCACGAACTGCTCCTCGCCGTCAACCATCACAGGCGGAGGAGGAGGCACGACACGACCATGAAACGTATTAGGAGAAACGGGTTTGAGGAGAGAAACATGAAAGACCGGGTGTACCTTTAGATGATGCGGTAACCGCAGCCGACAGGCCACAGGGCTCACGATCCCGGTGATCTTAAACGGACCGATGAATTTCTGTCCCAGCTTCTGCGAAGGAACACCCAATCTCAGGTTTTTGGTGGATAACCACACTGAGTCCCCTACCTTATACATGGGGGCCGGTTTCCGGTGAGTGTCTGCCGACCTCTTGTAACGCTCCTGAGCCGTAGCCACAGTGTCCTTTAGTACCTCCAGATTCTGTCGTAGCTCCGTCAATCTGTCCTCCACCGCTGGCACCGAAACCGCAACCGGTGACCTAGGAAAAACATTCGGATGGTAACCCAAGTTAGCGAAAAAAGGCGTTACCTTAGTGGAGCTGCTCTGAGTGTTATACGAGAACTCCGCCAAAGGAAGCATCTTCAACCAATCGTCCTGCAGATGGCTGACATAACATCGAAGGTACTGTTCCAGGGTTTGATTAGTCTGTTCGGTTTGCCCATTTGTCTGAGGATGGTATGCAGAAGACAAACAGACATCAATCTGGAGTGCCGAACAAAACCCCTTCCAGAACTTAGACGTGAACTGCACGCCCCGGTCAGAGATGATCTCATCTGGTACCCCATGCAATCGGAATATGTTCTGGATAACCAAATCCACTGTCTCTGAGGCTGAGGGAAGACCGGTACACGGAATAAAGTGAGCAGCTTTTGTCAACCGATCCACCACCACTAAAATGGTATTGTGACCGCCGGAGACTGGCAACTCCACAATAAAATCCATTGAGATGGATCCCCAAGGGCGAGATGGAACGGGTAACGGTTGGAGGAGTCCCGTAGGAGCCACACGAGGGACCTTGCACCGGGCACAAACCACACATGAGTGGACATAGTCCTTTACATCCCTTAAACAGGTAGGCCACCAGAAAAAACGGCTCAGAAATTCCTGCGTCTTCTGTACCCCCCTATGACCAGCCAACACGGAGTCATGGACCAACTTGAGAACCCGAAGTCTTACGGCCTCCGGGACATAAATGCGTCGCTCTCTCAACCACACACCATTCCGAAGAACAAGAGTCACATCATTCGGGGGAGCAGCAAGAAATACGTCACCATCATAGGCCAGCTTGATGTCCTTCCACAAGTCCTGGTCCTGGATTACTCCAACGAAATTGGCATCCGATAACACGGTCTGAGACGGGGTTCCAGGCACGGAGTCCACGGCGTGGATTCGGGACAAGGCATCGGCTTTCCCATTACGTGAACCTGGACGGTATGTAACGATAAAATTGAACTGGTTAAGGAATAAGCTCCAACGGGCTTGCCGTGGAGACAGGCACCTGGCAGACTTAAGAAATTCCAGGTTACGATGATCTGTGAGTACTATCACTTGCTGCGCAGCTCCCTGTAAGTGGTGTCTCCATTCCTTGAAAGCTGAAATAATCGCCAACAATTCCTTGTCCGCAATGTCATAGTTCCTTTCTGCAGGGGACAACCGGCGAGAAAAGAAAGCACACGGATGCAAGAGACTCTTGTCCCCAGTCCTTTGAGAAAGGATTGCCCCTAATGCATAATCGGAAGCGTCGACTTCCACAATAAAGGGAAGTGCGGGATTCGTGTGTACTAGTATTGGCGCTGAGGTAAAACAAACCTTGAGACGATGGAACGCTTCCTGGGCCTGGGCGGACCACACAAACTTCTGTCCTTTCTTGGTTAACAGAGTGATGGGATGGACGATCTCTGAAAAGTTACGGATAAAGCGTCGGTAAAAGTTGGCAAAACCGACAAAGCGTTGTACCTCCTTGATGTTTCCCGGTTCCGGCCAGTCTAGAATTGCTTGTATCTTGCCAGACTCCATGTTCAGTCCCTGAGGAGAGATGACATAACCTAAAAATTGTATTTGTGAGCAATGGAATTCGCACTTCTCCAGTTTAATGTACAGGTGGTTATCCCTCAGACGGGTAAGTACTGTCTTGACGTGCTCCTGGTGTTCCTGTAGGGAATCAGAAAAGATCAGGATATCATCCAGATAAATCACCATGAATTGGTCCATGATATCCCTAAAAATATCGTTAACTAGGTGTTGGAAAGCCGCAGGAGCGTTACAAAGTCCAAAAGGCATCACTAGGTACTCATAATGTCCATACCAACATCTGAACGCTGTCTTCCACTCATCTCCGGGACGTATGCGAAGTAGATTATATGCCCCACGGAAATCCAATTTAGTGAATATCTTTGCCTGTTGGACCCTCTCCAATAGCTCAGGAATAAACGGTAACGGATACCGGTTCCGGATGGTTATCTTATTCAGTTCCCGGTAGTCAATACATGGTCTCAGAGTCCCCTCTTTCTTTTTCACGAAAAAGATGGGTGCCCCTGCTGGTGAGGTAGAAGGGCGAATAAATCCCTTGGCGAGACTTTCATCGATGTACTCCTTTAGTGCTTCTAGCTCAGGTGCCGCCAACGGGTAGACATGACCAAACGGGATCTCCGCCCCTGAGAGTAAGTCTATGGGACAATCATACGGTCTATGCGGGGGAAGCCGATCTGCTTTTCTTTTGTCGCATATATCAGCGAAGTCATGATAAACCGGGGGTAAAACAGGTACCTGTACAGTGCCCTCCGCATTCGGTGTTACTGGAACCGGTATAGTTGGACTAATGGTCGGACCACTCTGCGGTGGGAAAGATATTTCCTTAGTCTCCCAATCGATGACTGGATTTGTAGACCGTAGCCACGGAATTCCTAAAATAATCGGAAAATGGGGAGAAGAAATCAACATGAAAACAAGGGTCTCCTGCTGACCTGGCTTCATCACGCATTCTAGGGGTACTGTTTCCCGATCAACTGGTCCAGAAACTAACGGAGATCCGTCTACCGTCTCCATGGTAACCGGTGAGGATCTTTGTTGAGTCCGGATACCGTGTTTCCTGGCAAAAGAAGAGTCCATGAAATTACCCCCTGCCCCAGAGTCTATCATAGCAGATGTAGGTATTAACTGTCCCTCCCACCGGATCTGAATGGGAAGCGAGCAATGGGTGTATTTCCCTTCTGAGTCCTTAGGTGATGTTGACATTACAGTCAAGGGAAATACCGCATCCAGGTGTCCACTTGCCTCAGAGATATCGGACTCTGCATCCGTGTTGTCACACTCTGCCATGGCTGCCAATACCTTATTTGGGCGATTTGGACGTCTCGGGCAGTCAATCAAGAAATGGTCCGATTGACCGCAAAAGAAACACAAACGCTCACGGAGCCGGTGTTCACGACGTTCGTTGGTCTCTCGCTTTTACAGAGAGTCCACTTGCATAGGAACGTCCTCGGCCTCCCGTGGCGTCCTGAGAGCGGGTTCTCTGGAAGGAAACGCAAAGTTGGTTACCCGGTTTACAGCTGCCCATTTTTCCTGTCTACGTTCCGTCAAGCGGGTATCAATACGCACACAGTGTTGGAGAAACAGTTCAAAATCCCCTGGAGATTCGGAACGAGCTAACTCGTCCTTGATGGTACCGGACAAACCTTTTCTGAAAACTGACAATAATGCATTGTTTCCCCAGTCGGTGTCTACCACTAACCTCTTGAACTCAGTGGCGTATTCAACGACAGACCGCTTTCCCTGACGTAAGGAAAGGAGAGCCGATTCAGCGGTAGCACGGCGATTCGGATCATCAAACATTTGCGCCATTGCGGTCAGAAAGTCATCCAGGTGATTTAAACGGATATCCCGATTCTCTATCATAGGATTAGCCCAAGCTAGTGCTCGTGAGGTTAATAACATGATTATACATAACACTTTTGACCGGTCAGAACGGTAATAATCAGCATGTCAAAAAACAGTATACACTGGTTAACAAATCCACGAAACTGACTACGATCACCATTGAAACGAAATGGGGGTAACCTAGGCATACCGGCAGCTGATACGGACGTAGTGGGGACGGCTTCCTGAGCCTCCACTCTGACTTGCAAATCCTGAATAGCCGGACCCAGTACCTGGTGATCATGGCCCAGCTGTGCCTCCACATCTCTAAGTTTAGTCTGCACCGCCTCCATCTCCTGCTGCAAGGAGTTAATCATGGAAAAAAGCTGATCTACTCGTGTCTCAGTCATTGCCCCAGCGAAATCCTTTTATGGCCTGAGTATAATGTAATACTATTGTATGTTCTGAGGATTTCGATAGCGTTAGGGCAATGACAACCAGAGACGAGTTCTTGGTACAGAGATGTTTATAATAGGTAACCAACGATAGGTACACAACGAAACAAACACAGTAGAACAATAACACAAGAAATACCTTCCCGGATCGGAGCGAAGGGAATTCCCGGGGCCGCGCACCAGACTCCCCCAGGGAGACCACCAAGAGCGAACCCCTATACAGGGACTGTCTGGCAATCACCCCGGAAGGCCTAAATGCGCAGCAGCCGGGACACAGGGGGCAAATAGGTAAAGTCCAGAAGTGTCCGTACGGGATGAGAGTCCAGAGTCGGTTACGAACCGGAAGCAACCGGGCAGAGGTGCTGACCAAAGACGGCAGACGGAGTCCGGGCACAGCTTGATGAAACCGGGTAAAGTCCAGAGTCGGTGTCGGTTGTCTTTCAGGAGGATCCAAATGTCAATCAGGAAATAGGAGCAGCAAAGCAGGAGCACACAGCAAGCAGTATACTCAGGCACTGGACTAGGCTTAGAGGCGGCCTTTTAAGCAGCTGGACAGGAAGTAGGGCAACAGAACAGCAAACTCCATGTTAACCGAGGGCAAGCTCTTTCAAAAGAGAACTGGAAATCCCGGAAACCTGACACAGAAGTCCAATAGCCACGTTTAGGATGCCACTAAGTTCACTCAGTGTTTGCTAGTATAATGGCTTAGTTATAATGAGTTTGAGTGTGCAATGCAGGCAGACATGCTGCAAATATCTTTGCACTACTGGGGCAATACAGCAGTCCAATAGCCACGTTTAGGATGCCACTAAGTTCACTCAGTGTTTGCTAGTATAATGGCTTAGTTATAATGAGTTTGAGTGTGCAATGCAGGCAGACGTGCTGCAAATATCTTTCCACTAGTGGGACGATACAGCAGTCCAACAGCCACGTTTAGGATGCCACTAAGTTCACTCAGTGTTTGCTAGTATAATGGCTTAGTAACAATGAGTTTGAGTGTGCAATGCAGGCAGACGTGCTGCAAATATCTTTCCACTAGTGGGACGATACAGCAGTCCAACAGCCACGTTTAGGATGCCACTAAGTTCACTCAGTGTTTGCTAGTATAATGGCTTAGTAACAATGAGTTTGAGTGTGCAATGCAGGCAGACGTGCTGCAAATATCTTTGCACTACTGTTGCAATACAGCAGTCCAATAGCCACGTTTAGGATGCCACTAAGTTCACTCAGTGTTTGCTAGTATAATGGCTTAGTAACAATGAGTTTGAGTGTGCAATGCAGGCAGAGGTGCTGCAAATATCTTTGCACTTGTGGGACGATACAGAAGTCCAACAGCCACGTTCAGGATGCCACTTAGTTCACTCAGTGTTTGCTAGTATAATGGCTTAGTAACAATGAGTTGGAGTGTGCAATGCAGGCAGACGTGCTGCAAATATCTTTGCACTAGTGTGACTATACAGAAGTCCAATAGCCACTTTTATGATGCCACTAAGTTCATTCAGTGTTTGCTAGTATAATGGCTTAGTAACAATGAGTTTGAGTGTGCAATGCAGGCAGAGGTGCTGCAATTATCTTTGCAGTAGTGGGACTATACAGAAGTCCAATAGCCATGTTTAGGATGCAACTAAGTTCACTCAGTGTTTGATAGTATAATGGCTTAGTAACAATGAGTTTGAGTGTGCAATGTAGGCAGATGTGCTGCAAATATCTTTGCACTAGTGGGACGATACAGAAGTCCAATAGCCACGTTTAGGATGCCACTAAGTTCACTCAGTGTTTGCTAGTATATTGGCTTAGTTATAATGAGTTTGAGTGTGCAATGCAGGCAGACGTGCTGCAAATATCTTTGCACTAGTGGGACGATACAGAAGTCCAATAGCCACGTTTAGGATGCCACTAAGTTCACTCAGTGTTTGCTAGTATAATTGCTTAGTTATAATGAGTTTGAGTGTGCAATGCAGGCAGATGTGCTGCAAATATCTTTGCACTAGTGGGACGATACAGAAGTCCAATAGCCACGTTTAGGATGCCACTAAGTTCACTCAGTGTTTGCTAGTATAATGGCTTAGTAACAATGAGTTTGAGTGTGCAATGCAGGCAGACGTGCTGCAAATATCTTTGCACTACTGGGGCAATACAGCAGTCCAACAGCCACGTTTAGGATGCCACTAAGTTCACTCAGTGTTTGATAGTATAATGGCTTAGTAACAATGAGTTTGAGTGTGCAATGCAGGCAGACGTGCTGCAAATATCTTTGCACTACTGGGGCAATACAGCAGTCCAACAGCCACGTTTAGGATGCTACTAAGTTCACTCAGTGTTTGCTAGTATAATGGCTTAGTAACAATGAGTTTGAGTGTGCAATGCAGGCAGACGTGCTGCAAATATCTTTGCACTACTGGGGCAATACAGCAGTCCAACAGCCACGTTTAGGATGCCACTAAGTTCACTCAGTGTTTGCTACTATAATGGCTTAGTAACAATGAGTTTGAGTGTGCAATGCAGGCAGACGTGCTGCAAATATCTTTGCACTAGTGGGACGATACAGAAGTCCAATAGCCACGTTTAGGATGCCACTAAGTTCACTCAGTGTTTGCTAGTATAATGGCTTAGTTATAATGAGTTTGAGTGTGCAATGCAGGCAGACGTGCTTCAAATATCTTTCCACTAGTGGGACGATACAGAAGTCCAATAGCCACATTTAGGATGCCACTAAGTTCACTCAGTGTTTGCTAGTATAATGGCTTAGTAACAATGAGTTTGAGTGTGCAATGCAGGCAGAGGTGCTGCAAATATCTTTGCACTTGTGGGACGATACAGAAGTCCAACAGCCACGTTTAGGATGCCACTTAGTTCACTCAGTGTTTGCTAGTATAATGGCTTAGTTATAATGAGTTTGAGTGTGCAATGCAGGCAGACGTGCTGCAAATATCTTTGCACTACTGGGGCAATACAGCAGTCCAACAGCCACGTTTAGGATGCCACTAAGTTCACTCAGTTTTTGCTAGTATAATGGCTTAGTAACAATTTATTATTATTATTATTTATTTATAGAGCACCATTAATTCCATGGTGCTGTACATGAGAAGGGGGTTACATACAAAATACGTATACAAGTTACAGTAGACAGACTAGTACAGAGGGAAGAGGGCCCTACCCTTGCGGGCTTACATTCTATAGGATTATGGGGAGGAGACAATAGGTGGGGTGTAGGTCAGGCGGCGGCTCCGCACGGTGGTCGGGCGGCAGCTCCGCACGGTGGTCGGGCGGCAGCTCCGCACGGTGGTCGGGCGGCAGCGAGTTCATTGTAGATTGTAGGCATTTCTGAACAGATGAGTTTTCAGGTTCCGTTTGAAGTTTGCAAGGGTAGGGGATAGTCTGACGTGTTGAGGCAGCGAGTTCCAGGAGACTGGGGATGCTCGGGAGAAGTCTTGGAGTCGGTTGCGTGAGGAGCGAATGAGAGAGGAGGAGAGGAGGAGATCTTGGGAGGACCGGAGGTGACGTGTTGGAGTGTAGTGGGAGAGTAGTTCGGAGATGTACGGAGGGGAAAGATTATGCACAGCTTTGACTCAATGAGTTTGAGTGTGCAATGCAGGCAGATGTGCTGCAAATATCTTTGCACTAGTGGGACAATACAGAAGTCCAATAGCCACGTTTAGGATGCCACTAAGTTCACTCAGTTTTTGCTAGTATAATGGCTTAGTTATAATGAGTTTGAGTGTGCAATGCAGGCAGACGTGCTGCAAATATCTTTGCACTAGTGGGACGATACAGAAGTCCAATAGCCACATTTAGGATGCCACTAAGTTCACTCAGTGTTTGCTAGTATAATGGCTTAGTAACAATGAGTTTGAGTGTGCAATGCAGGCAGACGTGCTGCAAATATCTTTGCACTACTGGGGCAATACAGCAGTCCAACAGCCACGTTTAGGATGCCACTAAGTTCACTCAGTGTTTGATAGTATAATGGCTTAGTAACAATGAGTTTGAGTGTGCAATGCAGGCAGACGTGCTGCAAATATCTTTGCACTACTGGGGCAATACAGCAGTCCAACAGCCACGTTTAGGATGCTACTAAGTTCACTCAGTGTTTGCTAGTATAATGGCTTAGTAACAATGAGTTTGAGTGTGCAATGCAGGCAGACGTGCTGCAAATATCTTTGCACTACTGGGGCAATACAGCAGTCCAACAGCCACGTTTAGGATGCCACTAAGTTCACTCAGTGTTTGCTACTATAATGGCTTAGTAACAATGAGTTTGAGTGTGCAATGCAGGCAGACGTGCTGCAAATATCTTTGCACTAGTGGGATGATACAGAAGTCCAATAGCCACGTTTAGGATGCCACTAAGTTCACTCAGTGTTTGCTAGTATAATGGCTTAGTTATAATGAGTTTGAGTGTGCAATGCAGGCAGACGTGCTTCAAATATCTTTCCACTAGTGGGACGATACAGAAGTCCAATAGCCACATTTAGGATGCCACTAAGTTCACTCAGTGTTTGCTAGTATAATGGCTTAGTAACAATGAGTTTGAGTGTGCAATGCAGGCAGAGGTGCTGCAAATATCTTTGCACTTGTGGGACGATACAGAAGTCCAACAGCCACGTTTAGGATGCCACTTAGTTCACTCAGTGTTTGCTAGTATAATGGCTTAGTTATAATGAGTTTGAGTGTGCAATGCAGGCAGACGTGCTGGAAATATCTTTGCACTAGTGGGACAATACAGCCGTCCAACAGCCACGTTTAGGATGCCACTAAGTTCACTCAGTGTTTGCTAGTATAATGGCTTAGTAACAATGAGTTTGAGTGTGCAATGCAGGCAGACGTGCTGCAAATATCTTTGCACTACTGGGGCAATACAGCAGTCCAACAGCCACGTTTAGGATGCCACTAATTTCACTCAGTTTTTGCTAGTATAATGGCTTAGTAACAATGAGTTTGAGTGTGCAATGCAGGCAGATGTGCTGCAAATATCTTTGCACTAGTGGGACGATACAGAAGTCCAATAGCCACGTTTAGGATGCCACTAAGTTCACTCAGTTTTTGCTAGTATAATGGCTTAGTTATAATGAGTTTGAGTGTGCAATGCAGGCAGACGTGCTGCAAATATCTTTGCACTAGTGGGACGATACAGAAGTCCAATAGCCACATTTAGGATGCCACTAAGTTCACTCAGTGTTTGCTAGTATAATGGCTTAGTAACAATGAGTTTGAGTGTGCAATGCAGGCAGACGTGCTGCAAATATCTTTGCACTACTGGGGCAATACAGCAGTCCAACAGCCACGTTTAGGATGCCACTAAGTTCACTCAGTGTTTGCTACTATAATGGCTTAGTAACAATGAGTTTGAGTGTGCAATGCAGGCAGACGTGCTGCAAATATCTTTGCACTAGTGGGACGATACAGAAGTCCAATAGCCACGTTTAGGATGCCACTAAGTTCACTCAGTGTTTGCTAGTATAATGGCTTAGTTATAATGAGTTTGAGTGTGCAATGCAGGCAGACGTGCTGCAAATATCTTTCCACTAGTGGGACGATACAGAAGTCCAATAGCCACATTTAGGATGCCACTAAGTTCACTCAGTGTTTGCTAGTATAATGGCTTAGTAACAATGAGTTTGAGTGTGCAATGCAGGCAGACGTGCTGCAAATATCTTTGCACTACTGGGGCAATACAGCAGTCCAATAGCCACGTTTAGGATGCCACTAAGTTCACTCAGTGTTTGCTAGTATAATTGCTTAGTTATAATGAGTTTGAGTGTGCAATGCAGGCAGACGTGCTGCAAATATCTTTCCACTAGTGGGACGATACAGCAGTCCAACAGCCACGTTTAGGATGCCACTAAGTTCACTCAGTGTTTGCTAGTATAATGGCTTAGTAACAATGAGTTTGAGTGTGCAATGCAGGCAGACGTGCTGCAAATATCTTTCCACTAGTGGGACGATACAGAAGTCCAATAGCCACATTTAGGATGCCACTAAGTTCACTCAGTGTTTGCTACTATAATGGCTTAGTAACAATGAGTTTGAGTGTGCAATGCAGGCAGACGTGCTGCAAATATCTTTGCACTAGTGGGACGATACAGAAGTCCAATAGCCACGTTTAGGATGCCACTAAGTTCACTCAGTGTTTGCTAGTATAATGGCTTAGTAACAATGAGTTGGAGTGTGCAATGCAGGCAGACGTGCTGCAAATATCTTTGCACTATTGGGACTATACAGAAGTCCAATAGCCACTTTTATGATGCCACTTAGTTCACTCAGTGTTTGCTAGTATAATGGCTTAGTAACAATGAGTTTGAGTGTGCAATGCAGGCAGAGGTGCTGCAATTATCTTTGCAGTAGTGGGACTATACAGAAGTCCAATAGCCACGTTTAGGATGCAACTAAGTTCACTCAGTGTTTGATAGTATAATGGCTTAGTAACAATGAGTTTGAGTGTGCAATGCAGGCAGATGCGCTGCAAATATCTTTGCACTAGTGGGACGATACAGACGTCCAATAGCCACGTTTAGGATGCCACTAAGTTCACTCAGTGTTTGCTAGTATAATGGCTTAGTAACAATGAGTTTGAGTGTGCAATGCAGGCAGACGTGCTGCAAATATCTTTGCACTACTGGGGCAATACAGCAGTCCAACAGGAACGTTTAGGATGCCACTAAGTTCACTCAGTGTTTGCTACTATAATGGCTTAGTAACAATGAGTTTGAGTGTGCAATGCAGGCAGACGTGCTGCAAATATCTTTGCACTAGTGGGACGATACAGAAGTCCAATAGCCACATTTAGGATGCCACTAAGTTCACTCAGTGTTTGCTAGTATAATGGCTTAGTAACAATGAGTTTGAGTGTGCAATGCAGGCAGAGGTGCTGCAAATATCTTTGCACTTGTGGGACGATACAGAAGTCCAACAGCCACGTTTAGGATGCCACTTAGTTCACTCAGTGTTTGCTAGTATAATGGCTTAGTAACAATGAGTTGGAGTGTGCAATGCAGGCAGACGTGCTGCAAATATCTTTGCACTAGTGGGACTATACAGAAGTCCAATAGCCACTTTTATGATGCCACTTAGTTCACTCAGTGTTTGCTAGTATAATGGCTTAGTAACAATGAGTTTGAGTGTGCAATGCAGGCAGAGGTGCTGCAATTATCTTTGCAGTAGTGGGACTATACAGAAGTCCAATAGCCACGTTTAGGATGCAACTAAGTTCACTCAGTGTTTGCTAGTATAATGGCTTAGTAACAATGAGTTTGAGTGTGCAATGCAGGCAGATGTGCTGCAAATATCTTTGCACTAGTGGGACGATACAGAAGTCCAACAGCCACGTTTAGGATGCCACTAATTTCACTCAGTTTTTGCTAGTATAATGGCTTAGTTATAATGAGTTTGAGTGTGCAATGCAGGCAGAGGTGCTGCAAATATCTTTGCACTAGTGGGACGATACAGAAGTCCAATAGCCACATTTAGGATGCCACTAAGTTCACTCAGTGTTTGCTAGTATAATGGCTTAGTAACAATGAGTTTGAGTGTGCAATGCAGGCAGACGTGCTGCAAATATCTTTGCACTACTGGGGCAATACAGCAGTCCAACAGCCACGTTTAGGATGCCACTAAGTTCACTCAGTGTTTGATAGTATAATGGCTTAGTAACAATGAGTTTGAGTGTGCAATGCAGGCAGACGTGCTGCAAATATCTTTGCACTACTGGGGCAATACAGCAGTCCAACAGCCACGTTTAGGATGCTACTAAGTTCACTCAGTGTTTGCTAGTATAATGGCTTAGTAACAATGAGTTTGAGTGTGCAATGCAGGCAGACGTGCTGCAAATATCTTTGCACTACTGGGGCAATACAGCAGTCCAACAGCCACGTTT
This sequence comes from Anomaloglossus baeobatrachus, assembly GCF_048569485.1. Taxonomy (NCBI): domain Eukaryota; kingdom Metazoa; phylum Chordata; class Amphibia; order Anura; family Aromobatidae; genus Anomaloglossus; species Anomaloglossus baeobatrachus. The sequence goes on from NC_134356.1 coordinate 159,910,829, forward strand.
AGGATGCCACTAAGTTCACTCAGTGTTTGCTACTATAATGGCTTAGTAACAATGAGTTTGAGTGTGCAATGCAGGCAGACGTGCTGCAAATATCTTTGCACTAGTGGGATGATACAGAAGTCCAATAGCCACGTTTAGGATGCCACTAAGTTCACTCAGTGTTTGCTAGTATAATGGCTTAGTTATAATGAGTTTGAGTGTGCAATGCAGGCAGACGTGCTTCAAATATCTTTCCACTAGTGGGACGATACAGAAGTCCAATAGCCACATTTAGGATGCCACTAAGTTCACTCAGTGTTTGCTAGTATAATGGCTTAGTAACAATGAGTTTGAGTGTGCAATGCAGGCAGAGGTGCTGCAAATATCTTTGCACTTGTGGGACGATACAGAAGTCCAACAGCCACGTTTAGGATGCCACTTAGTTCACTCAGTGTTTGCTAGTATAATGGCTTAGTTATAATGAGTTTGAGTGTGCAATGCAGGCAGACGTGCTGGAAATATCTTTGCACTAGTGGGACAATACAGCCGTCCAACAGCCACGTTTAGGATGCCACTAAGTTCACTCAGTGTTTGCTAGTATAATGGCTTAGTAACAATGAGTTTGAGTGTGCAATGCAGGCAGACGTGCTGCAAATATCTTTGCACTACTGGGGCAATACAGCAGTCCAACAGCCACGTTTAGGATGCCACTAATTTCACTCAGTTTTTGCTAGTATAATGGCTTAGTAACAATGAGTTTGAGTGTGCAATGCAGGCAGATGTGCTGCAAATATCTTTGCACTAGTGGGACGATACAGAAGTCCAATAGCCACGTTTAGGATGCCACTAAGTTCACTCAGTTTTTGCTAGTATAATGGCTTAGTTATAATGAGTTTGAGTGTGCAATGCAGGCAGACGTGCTGCAAATATCTTTGCACTAGTGGGACGATACAGAAGTCCAATAGCCACATTTAGGATGCCACTAAGTTCACTCAGTGTTTGCTAGTATAATGGCTTAGTAACAATGAGTTTGAGTGTGCAATGCAGGCAGACGTGCTGCAAATATCTTTGCACTACTGGGGCAATACAGCAGTCCAACAGCCACGTTTAGGATGCCACTAAGTTCACTCAGTGTTTGCTACTATAATGGCTTAGTAACAATGAGTTTGAGTGTGCAATGCAGGCAGACGTGCTGCAAATATCTTTGCACTAGTGGGACGATACAGAAGTCCAATAGCCACGTTTAGGATGCCACTAAGTTCACTCAGTGTTTGCTAGTATAATGGCTTAGTTATAATGAGTTTGAGTGTGCAATGCAGGCAGACGTGCTGCAAATATCTTTCCACTAGTGGGACGATACAGAAGTCCAATAGCCACATTTAGGATGCCACTAAGTTCACTCAGTGTTTGCTAGTATAATGGCTTAGTAACAATGAGTTTGAGTGTGCAATGCAGGCAGACGTGCTGCAAATATCTTTGCACTACTGGGGCAATACAGCAGTCCAATAGCCACGTTTAGGATGCCACTAAGTTCACTCAGTGTTTGCTAGTATAATTGCTTAGTTATAATGAGTTTGAGTGTGCAATGCAGGCAGACGTGCTGCAAATATCTTTCCACTAGTGGGACGATACAGCAGTCCAACAGCCACGTTTAGGATGCCACTAAGTTCACTCAGTGTTTGCTAGTATAATGGCTTAGTAACAATGAGTTTGAGTGTGCAATGCAGGCAGACGTGCTGCAAATATCTTTCCACTAGTGGGACGATACAGAAGTCCAATAGCCACATTTAGGATGCCACTAAGTTCACTCAGTGTTTGCTACTATAATGGCTTAGTAACAATGAGTTTGAGTGTGCAATGCAGGCAGACGTGCTGCAAATATCTTTGCACTAGTGGGACGATACAGAAGTCCAATAGCCACGTTTAGGATGCCACTAAGTTCACTCAGTGTTTGCTAGTATAATGGCTTAGTAACAATGAGTTGGAGTGTGCAATGCAGGCAGACGTGCTGCAAATATCTTTGCACTATTGGGACTATACAGAAGTCCAATAGCCACTTTTATGATGCCACTTAGTTCACTCAGTGTTTGCTAGTATAATGGCTTAGTAACAATGAGTTTGAGTGTGCAATGCAGGCAGAGGTGCTGCAATTATCTTTGCAGTAGTGGGACTATACAGAAGTCCAATAGCCACGTTTAGGATGCAACTAAGTTCACTCAGTGTTTGATAGTATAATGGCTTAGTAACAATGAGTTTGAGTGTGCAATGCAGGCAGATGCGCTGCAAATATCTTTGCACTAGTGGGACGATACAGACGTCCAATAGCCACGTTTAGGATGCCACTAAGTTCACTCAGTGTTTGCTAGTATAATGGCTTAGTAACAATGAGTTTGAGTGTGCAATGCAGGCAGACGTGCTGCAAATATCTTTGCACTACTGGGGCAATACAGCAGTCCAACAGGAACGTTTAGGATGCCACTAAGTTCACTCAGTGTTTGCTACTATAATGGCTTAGTAACAATGAGTTTGAGTGTGCAATGCAGGCAGACGTGCTGCAAATATCTTTGCACTAGTGGGACGATACAGAAGTCCAATAGCCACATTTAGGATGCCACTAAGTTCACTCAGTGTTTGCTAGTATAATGGCTTAGTAACAATGAGTTTGAGTGTGCAATGCAGGCAGACGTGCTGCAAATATCTTTGCACTACTGGGGCAATACAGCAGTCCAACAGCCACGTTTAGGATGCTACTAAGTTCACTCAGTGTTTGCTAGTATAATGGCTTAGTAACAATGAGTTTGAGTGTGCAATGCAGGCAGACGTGCTGCAAATATCTTTGCACTACTGGGGCAATACAGCAGTCCAACAGCCACGTTTAGGATGCCACTAAGTTCACTCAGTGTTTGCTACTATAATGGCTTAGTAACAATGAGTTTGAGTGTGCAATGCAGGCAGACGTGCTGCAAATATCTTTGCACTAGTGGGATGATACAGAAGTCCAATAGCCACGTTTAGGATGCCACTAAGTTCACTCAGTGTTTGCTAGTATAATGGCTTAGTTATAATGAGTTTGAGTGTGCAATGCAGGCAGACGTGCTTCAAATATCTTTCCACTAGTGGGACGATACAGAAGTCCAATAGCCACATTTAGGATGCCACTAAGTTCACTCAGTGTTTGCTAGTATAATGGCTTAGTAACAATGAGTTTGAGTGTGCAATGCAGGCAGAGGTGCTGCAAATATCTTTGCACTTGTGGGACGATACAGAAGTCCAACAGCCACGTTTAGAATGCCACTTAGTTCACTCAGTGTTTGCTAGTATAATGGCTTAGTTATAATGAGTTTGAGTGTGCAATGCAGGCAGACGTGCTGGAAATATCTTTGCACTAGTGGGACAATACAGCCGTCCAACAGCCACGTTTAGGATGCCACTAAGTTCACTCAGTGTTTGCTAGTATAATGGCTTAGTAACAATGAGTTTGAGTGTGCAATGCAGGCAGACGTGCTGCAAATATCTTTGCACTACTGGGGCAATACAGCAGTCCAACAGCCACGTTTAGGATGCCACTAATTTCACTCAGTTTTTGCTAGTATAATGGCTTAGTAACAATGAGTTTGAGTGTGCAATGCAGGCAGATGTGCTGCAAATATCTTTGCACTAGTGGGACGATACAGAAGTCCAATAGCCACGTTTAGGATGCCACTAAGTTCACTCAGTTTTTGCTAGTATAATGGCTTAGTTATAATGAGTTTGAGTGTGCAATGCAGGCAGACGTGCTGCAAATATCTTTGCACTAGTGGGACGATACAGAAGTCCAATAGCCACATTTAGGATGCCACTAAGTTCACTCAGTGTTTGCTAGTATAATGGCTTAGTAACAATGAGTTTGAGTGTGCAATGCAGGCAGACGTGCTGCAAATATCTTTGCACTACTGGGGCAATACAGCAGTCCAACAGCCACGTTTAGGATGCCACTAAGTTCACTCAGTGTTTGCTACTATAATGGCTTAGTAACAATGAGTTTGAGTGTGCAATGCAGGCAGACGTGCTGCAAATATCTTTGCACTAGTGGGACGATACAGAAGTCCAATAGCCACGTTTAGGATGCCACTAAGTTCACTCAGTGTTTGCTAGTATAATGGCTTAGTTATAATGAGTTTGAGTGTGCAATGCAGGCAGACGTGCTGCAAATATCTTTCCACTAGTGGGACGATACAGAAGTCCAATAGCCACATTTAGGATGCCACTAAGTTCACTCAGTGTTTGCTAGTATAATGGCTTAGTAACAATGAGTTTGAGTGTGCAATGCAGGCAGACGTGCTGCAAATATCTTTGCACTACTGGGGCAATACAGCAGTCCAATAGCCACGTTTAGGATGCCACTAAGTTCACTCAGTGTTTGCTAGTATAATTGCTTAGTTATAATGAGTTTGAGTGTGCAATGCAGGCAGACGTGCTGCAAATATCTTTCCACTAGTGGGACGATACAGCAGTCCAACAGCCACGTTTAGGATGCCACTAAGTTCACTCAGTGTTTGCTAGTATAATGGCTTAGTAACAATGAGTTTGAGTGTGCAATGCAGGCAGACGTGCTGCAAATATCTTGCCACTAGTGGGACGATACAGAAGTCCAATAGCCACATTTAGGATGCCACTAAGTTCACTCAGTGTTTGCTACTATAATGGCTTAGTAACAATGAGTTTGAGTGTGCAATGCAGGCAGACGTGCTGCAAATATCTTTGCACTAGTGGGACGATACAGAAGTCCAATAGCCACGTTTAGGATGCCACTAAGTTCACTCAGTGTTTGCTAGTATAATGGCTTAGTAACAATGAGTTGGAGTGTGCAATGCAGGCAGACGTGCTGCAAATATCTTTGCACTATTGGGACTATACAGAAGTCCAATAGCCACTTTTATGATGCCACTTAGTTCACTCAGTGTTTGCTAGTATAATGGCTTAGTAACAATGAGTTTGAGTGTGCAATGCAGGCAGAGGTGCTGCAATTATCTTTGCAGTAGTGGGACTATACAGAAGTCCAATAGCCACGTTTAGGATGCAACTAAGTTCACTCAGTGTTTGATAGTATAATGGCTTAGTAACAATGAGTTTGAGTGTGCAATGCAGGCAGATGCGCTGCAAATATCTTTGCACTAGTGGGACGATACAGACGTCCAATAGCCACGTTTAGGATGCCACTAAGTTCACTCAGTGTTTGCTAGTATAATGGCTTAGTAACAATGAGTTTGAGTGTGCAATGCAGGCAGACGTGCTGCAAATATCTTTGCACTACTGGGGCAATACAGCAGTCCAACAGGAACGTTTAGGATGCCACTAAGTTCACTCAGTGTTTGCTACTATAATGGCTTAGTAACAATGAGTTTGAGTGTGCAATGCAGGCAGACGTGCTGCAAATATCTTTGCACTAGTGGGACGATACAGAAGTCCAATAGCCACATTTAGGATGCCACTAAGTTCACTCAGTGTTTGCTAGTATAATGGCTTAGTAACAATGAGTTTGAGTGTGCAATGCAGGCAGAGGTGCTGCAAATATCTTTGCACTTGTGGGACGATACAGAAGTCCAACAGCCACGTTTAGGATGCCACTTAGTTCACTCAGTGTTTGCTAGTATAATGGCTTAGTAACAATGAGTTTGAGTGTGCAATGCAGGCAGACGTGCTGCAAATATCTTTGCACTAGTGGGACTATACAGAAGTCCAATAGCCACTTTTATGATGCCACTTAGTTCACTCAGTGTTTGCTAGTATAATGGCTTAGTAACAATGAGTTTGAGTGTGCAATGCAGGCAGAGGTGCTGCAATTATCTTTGCAGTAGTGGGACTATACAGAAGTCCAATAGCCACGTTTAGGATGCAACTAAGTTCACTCAGTGTTTGCTAGTATAATGGCTTAGTAACAATGAGTTTGAGTGTGCAATGCAGGCAGATGTGCTGGAAATATCTTTGCACTAGTGGGACGATACAGAAGTCCAACAGCCACGTTTAGGATGCCACTAATTTCACTCAGTTTTTGCTAGTATAATGGCTTAGTTATAATGAGTTTGAGTGTGCAATGCAGGCAGACGTGCTGCAAATATCTTTGCACTAGTGGGACGATACAGAAGTCCAATAGCCACATTTAGGATGCCACTAAGTTCACTCAGTGTTTGCTAGTATAATGGCTTAGTAACAATGAGTTTGAGTGTGCAATGCAGGCAGACGTGCTGCAAATATCTTTGCACTACTGGGGCAATACAGCAGTCCAACAGCCACGTTTAGGATGCCACTAAGTTCACTCAGTGTTTGATAGTATAATGGCTTAGTAACAATGAGTTTGAGTGTGCAATGCAGGCAGACGTGCTGCAAATATCTTTGCACTACTGGGGCAATACAGCAGTCCAACAGCCACGTTTAGGATGCTACTAAGTTCACTCAGTGTTTGCTAGTATAATGGCTTAGTAACAATGAGTTTGAGTGTGCAATGCAGGCAGACGTGCTGCAAATATCTTTGCACTACTGGGGCAATACAGCAGTCCAACAGCCACGTTTAGGATGCCACTAAGTTCACTCAGTGTTTGCTACTATAATGGCTTAGTAACAATGAGTTTGAGTGTGCAATGCAGGCAGACGTGCTGCAAATATCTTTGCACTAGTGGGATGATACAGAAGTCCAATAGCCACGTTTAGGATGCCACTAAGTTCACTCAGTGTTTGCTAGTATAATGGCTTAGTTATAATGAGTTTGAGTGTGCAATGCAGGCAGACGTGCTTCAAATATCTTTCCACTAGTGGGACGATACAGAAGTCCAATAGCCACATTTAGGATGCCACTAAGTTCACTCAGTGTTTGCTAGTATAATGGCTTAGTAACAATGAGTTTGAGTGTGCAATGCAGGCAGAGGTGCTGCAAATATCTTTGCACTTGTGGGACGATACAGAAGTCCAACAGCCACGTTTCGGATGCCACTTAGTTCACTCAGTGTTTGCTAGTATAATGGCTTAGTTATAATGAGTTTGAGTGTGCAATGCAGGCAGACGTGCTGGAAATATCTTTGCACTAGTGGGACGATACAGAAGTCCAATAGCCACATTTAGGATGCCACTAAGTTCACTCAGTGTTTGCTAGTATAATGGCTTAGTAACAATGAGTTTGAGTGTGCAATGCAGGCAGACGTGCTGCAAATATCTTTGCACTACTGGGGCAATACAGCAGTCCAACAGCCACGTTTAGGATGCCACTAAGTTCACTCAGTGTTTGCTACTATAATGGCTTAGTAACAATGAGTTTGAGTGTGCAATGCAGGCAGATGTGCTGCAAATATCTTTGCACTAGTGGGACGATACAGAAGTCCAATAGCCACGTTTAGGATGCCACTAAGTTCACTCAGTGTTTGCTAGTATAATGGCTTAGTTATAATGAGTTTGAGTGTGCAATGCAGGCAGACGTGCTGCAAATATCTTTGCACTAGTGGGACGATACAGAAGTCCAATAGCCACATTTAGGATGCCACTAAGTTCACTCAGTGTTTGCTAGTATAATGGCTTAGTAACAATGAGTTTGAGTGTGCAATGCAGGCAGACGTGCTGCAAATATCTTTGCACTACTGGGGCAATACAGCAGTCCAATAGCCACGTTTAGGATGCCACTAAGTTCACTCAGTGTTTGCTAGTATAATTGCTTAGTTATAATGAGTTTGAGTGTGCAATGCAGGCAGACGTGCGGCAAATATCTTTCCACTAGTGGGACGATACAGCAGTCCAACAGCCACGTTTAGGATGCCACTAAGTTCACTCAGTGTTTGCTAGTATAATGGCTTAGTAACAATGAGTTTGAGTGTGCAATGCAGGCAGATGTGCTGCAAATATCTTTGCACTAGTGGGACGATACAGAAGTCCAATAGCCACGTTTAGGATGCCACTAAGTTCACTCAGTGTTTGCTAGTATAATGGCTTAGTTATAATGAGTTTGAGTGTGCAATGCAGGCAGACGTGCTGCAAATATCTTTGCACTAGTGGGACGATACAGAAGTCCAACAGCCACGTTTAGGATGCCACTAAGTTCACTCAGTGTTTGCTAGTATAATGGCTTAGTTATAATGAGTTTGAGTGTGCAATGCAGGCAGACGTGCTGCAAATATCTTTGCACTAGTGGGACGATACAGAAGTCCAATAGCCACGTTTAGGATGCCACTAAGTTCACTCAGTGTTTGCTAGTATAATGGCTTAGTTATAATGAGTTTGAGTGTGCAATGCAAGCAGATGTGCTGCAAATATCTTTGCACTAGTTGGACGATACAGAAGTCCAATAGCCACGTTTAGGATGCCACTAAGTTCACTCAGTGTTTGCTAGTATAATGGCTTAGTAACAATGAGTTTGAGTGTGCAATGCAGGCAGACGTGCTGCAAATATCTTTGCACTACTGGGGCAATACAGCAGTCCAACAGGAACGTTTAGGATGCCACTAAGTTCACTCAGTGTTTGCTACTATAATGGCTTAGTAACAATGAGTTTGAGTGTGCAATGCAGGGAGACGTGCTGCAAATATCTTTGCACTAGTGGGACGATACAGAAGTCCAATAGCCACATTTAGGATGCCACTAAGTTCACTCAGTGTTTGCTAGTATAATGGCTTAGTAACAATGAGTTTGAATGTGCAATGCAGGCAGACGTGCTGCAAATATCTTTGCACTACTGGGGCAATACAGCAGTCCAACAGCCACGTTTAGGATGCCACTAAGTTCACTCAGTTTTTGCTAGTATAATGGCTTAGTAACAATTTATTATTATTATTATTTATTTATAGAGCACCATTAATTCCATGGTGCTGTACATGAGAAGGGGGTTACATACAAAATACGTATACAAGTTACAGTAGACAGACTAGTACAGAGGGAAGAGGGCCCTACCCTTGCGGGCTTACATTCTATAGGATTATGGGGAGGAGACAATAGGTGGGGTGTAGGTCAGGCGGCGGCTCCGCACGGTGGTCGGGCGGCAGCTCCGCACGGTGGTCGGGCGGCAGCTCCGCACGGTGGTCGGGCGGCAGCGAGTTCATTGTAGATTGTAGGCATTTCTGAACAGATGAGTTTTCAGGTTCCGTTTGAAGTTTGCAAGGGTAGGGGATAGTCTGACGTGTTGAGGCAGCGAGTTCCAGGAGACTGGGGATGCTCGGGAGAAGTCTTGGAGTCGGTTGCGTGAGGAGCGAATGAGAGAGGAGGAGAGGAGGAGATCTTGGGAGGACCGGAGGTGACGTGTTGGAGTGTAGTGGGAGAGTAGTTCGGAGATGTACGGAGGGGAAAGATTATGCACAGCTTTGACTCAATGAGTTTGAGTGTGCAATGCAGGCAGATGTGCTGCAAATATCTTTGCACTAGTGGGACAATACAGAAGTCCAATAGCCACGTTTAGGATGCCACTAAGTTCACTCAGTTTTTGCTAGTATAATGGCTTAGTTATAATGAGTTTGAGTGTGCAATGCAGGCAGACGTGCTGCAAATATCTTTGCACTAGTGGGACGATACAGAAGTCCAATAGCCACATTTAGGATGCCACTAAGTTCACTCAGTGTTTGCTAGTATAATGGCTTAGTAACAATGAGTTTGAGTGTGCAATGCAGGCAGACGTGCTGCAAATATCTTTGCACTACTGGGGCAATACAGCAGTCCAACAGCCACGTTTAGGATGCCACTAAGTTCACTCAGTGTTTGATAGTATAATGGCTTAGTAACAATGAGTTTGAGTGTGCAATGCAGGCAGACGTGCTGCAAATATCTTTGCACTACTGGGGCAATACAGCAGTCCAACAGCCACGTTTAGGATGCTACTAAGTTCACTCAGTGTTTGCTAGTATAATGGCTTAGTAACAATGAGTTTGAGTGTGCAATGCAGGCAGACGTGCTGCAAATATCTTTGCACTACTGGGGCAATACAGCAGTCCAACAGCCACGTTTAGGATGCCACTAAGTTCACTCAGTGTTTGCTACTATAATGGCTTAGTAACAATGAGTTTGAGTGTGCAATGCAGGCAGACGTGCTGCAAATATCTTTGCACTAGTGGGATGATACAGAAGTCCAATAGCCACGTTTAGGATGCCACTAAGTTCACTCAGTGTTTGCTAGTATAATGGCTTAGTTATAATGAGTTTGAGTGTGCAATGCAGGCAGACGTGCTTCAAATATCTTTCCACTAGTGGGACGATACAGAAGTCCAATAGCCACATTTAGGATGCCACTAAGTTCACTCAGTGTTTGCTAGTATAATGGCTTAGTAACAATGAGTTTGAGTGTGCAATGCAGGCAGAGGTGCTGCAAATATCTTTGCACTTGTGGGACGATACAGAAGTCCAACAGCCACGTTTAGGATGCCACTTAGTTCACTCAGTGTTTGCTAGTATAATGGCTTAGTTATAATGAGTTTGAGTGTGCAATGCAGGCAGACGTGCTGGAAATATCTTTGCACTAGTGGGACAATACAGCCGTCCAACAGCCACGTTTAGGATGCCACTAAGTTCACTCAGTGTTTGCTAGTATAATGGCTTAGTAACAATGAGTTTGAGTGTGCAATGCAGGCAGACGTGCTGCAAATATCTTTGCACTTCTGGGGCAATACAGCAGTCCAACAGCCACGTTTAGGATGCCACTAATTTCACTCAGTTTTTGCTAGTATAATGGCTTAGTAACAATGAGTTTGAGTGTGCAATGCAGGCAGATGTGCTGCAAATATCTTTGCACTAGTGGGACGATACAGAAGTCCAATAGCCACGTTTAGGATGCCACTAAGTTCACTCAGTTTTTGCTAGTATAATGGCTTAGTTATAATGAGTTTGAGTGTGCAATGCAGGCAGACGTGCTGCAAATATCTTTGCACTAGTGGGACGATACAGAAGTCCAATAGCCACATTTAGGATGCCACTAAGTTCACTCAGTGTTTGCTAGTATAATGGCTTAGTAACAATGAGTTTGAGTGTGCAATGCAGGCAGACGTGCTGCAAATATCTTTGCACTACTGGGGCAATACAGCAGTCCAACAGCCACGTTTAGGATGCCACTAAGTTCACTCAGTGTTTGCTACTATAATGGCTTAGTAACAATGAGTTTGAGTGTGCAATGCAGGCAGACGTGCTGCAAATATCTTTGCACTAGTGGGACGATACAGAAGTCCAATAGCCACGTTTAGGATGCCACTAAGTTCACTCAGTGTTTGCTAGTATAATGGCTTAGTTATAATGAGTTTGAGTGTGCAATGCAGGCAGACGTGCTGCAAATATCTTTCCACTAGTGGGACGATACAGAAGTCCAATAGCCACATTTAGGATGCCACTAAGTTCACTCAGTGTTTGCTAGTATAATGGCTTAGTAACAATGAGTTTGAGTGTGCAATGCAGGCAGACGTGCTGCAAATATCTTTGCACTACTGGGGCAATACAGCAGTCCAATAGCCACGTTTAGGATGCCACTAAGTTCACTCAGTGTTTGCTAGTATAATTGCTTAGTTATAATGAGTTTGAGTGTGCAATGCAGGCAGACGTGCTGCAAATATCTTTCCACTAGTGGGACGATACAGCAGTCCAACAGCCACGTTTAGGATGCCACTAAGTTCACTCAGTGTTTGCTAGTATAATGGCTTAGTAACAATGAGTTTGAGTGTGCAATGCAGGCAGACGTGCTGCAAATATCTTTCCACTAGTGGGACGATACAGAAGTCCAATAGCCACATTTAGGATGCCACTAAGTTCACTCAGTGTTTGCTACTATAATGGCTTAGTAACAATGAGTTTGAGTGTGCAATGCAGGCAGACGTGCTGCAAATATCTTTGCACTAGTGGGACGATACAGAAGTCCAATAGCCACGTTTAGGATGCCACTAAGTTCACTCAGTGTTTGCTAGTATAATGGCTTAGTAACAATGAGTTGGAGTGTGCAATGCAGGCAGACGTGCTGCAAATATCTTTGCACTATTGGGACTATACAGAAGTCCAATAGCCACTTTTATGATGCCACTTAGTTCACTCAGTGTTTGCTAGTATAATGGCTTAGTAACAATGAGTTTGAGTGTGCAATGCAGGCAGAGGTGCTGCAATTATCTTTGCAGTAGTGGGACTATACAGAAGTCCAATAGCCACGTTTAGGATGCAACTAAGTTCACTCAGTGTTTGATAGTATAATGGCTTAGTAACAATGAGTTTGAGTGTGCAATGCAGGCAGATGCGCTGCAAATATCTTTGCACTAGTGGGACGATACAGACGTCCAATAGCCACGTTTAGGATGCCACTAAGTTCACTCAGTGTTTGCTAGTATAATGGCTTAGTAACAATGAGTTTGAGTGTGCAATGCAGGCAGACGTGCTGCAAATATCTTTGCACTACTGGGGCAATACAGCAGTCCAACAGGAACGTTTAGGATGCCACTAAGTTCACTCAGTGTTTGCTACTATAATGGCTTAGTAACAATGAGTTTGAGTGTGCAATGCAGGCAGACGTGCTGCAAATATCTTTGCACTAGTGGGACGATACAGAAGTCCAATAGCCACATTTAGGATGCCACTAAGTTCACTCAGTGTTTGCTAGTATAATGGCTTAGTAACAATGAGTTTGAGTGTGCAATGCAGGCAGAGGTGCTGCAAATATCTTTGCACTTGTGGGACGATACAGAAGTCCAACAGCCACGTTTAGGATGCCACTTAGTTCACTCAGTGTTTGCTAGTATAATGGCTTAGTAACAATGAGTTGGAGTGTGCAATGCAGGCAGACGTGCTGCAAATATCTTTGCACTAGTGGGACTATACAGAAGTCCAATAGCCACTTTTATGATGCCACTTAGTTCACTCAGTGTTTGCTAGTATAATGGCTTAGTAACAATGAGTTTGAGTGTGCAATGCAGGCAGAGGTGCTGCAATTATCTTTGCAGTAGTGGGACTATACAGAAGTCCAATAGCCACGTTTAGGATGCAACTAAGTTCACTCAGTGTTTGCTAGTATAATGGCTTAGTAACAATGAGTTTGAGTGTGCAATGCAGGCAGATGTGCTGCAAATATCTTTGCACTAGTGGGACGATACAGAAGTCCAACAGCCACGTTTAGGATGCCACTAATTTCACTCAGTTTTTGCTAGTATAATGGCTTAGTTATAATGAGTTTGAGTGTGCAATGCAGGCAGAGGTGCTGCAAATATCTTTGCACTAGTGGGACGATACAGAAGTCCAATAGCCACATTTAGGATGCCACTAAGTTCACTCAGTGTTTGCTAGTATAATGGCTTAGTAACAATGAGTTTGAGTGTGCAATGCAGGCAGACGTGCTGCAAATATCTTTGCACTACTGGGGCAATACAGCAGTCCAACAGCCACGTTTAGGATGCCACTAAGTTCACTCAGTGTTTGATAGTATAATGGCTTAGTAACAATGAGTTTGAGTGTGCAATGCAGGCAGACGTGCTGCAAATATCTTTGCACTACTGGGGCAATACAGCAGTCCAACAGCCACGTTTAGGATGCTACTAAGTTCACTCAGTGTTTGCTAGTATAATGGCTTAGTAACAATGAGTTTGAGTGTGCAATGCAGGCAGACGTGCTGCAAATATCTTTGCACTACTGGGGCAATACAGCAGTCCAACAGCCACGTTTAGGATGCCACTAAGTTCACTCAGTGTTTGCTACTATAATGGCTTAGTAACAATGAGTTTGAGTGTGCAATGCAGGCAGACGTGCTGCAAATATCTTTGCACTAGTGGGATGATACAGAAGTCCAATAGCCACGTTTAGGATGCCACTAAGTTCACTCAGTGTTTGCTAGTATAATGGCTTAGTTATAATGAGTTTGAGTGTGCAATGCAGGCAGACGTGCTTCAAATATCTTTCCACTAGTGGGACGATACAGAAGTCCAATAGCCACATTTAGGATGCCACTAAGTTCACTCAGTGTTTGCTAGTATAATGGCTTAGTAACAATGAGTTTGAGTGTGCAATGCAGGCAGAGGTGCTGCAAATATCTTTGCACTTGTGGGACGATACAGAAGTCCAACAGCCACGTTTAGGATGCCACTTAGTTCACTCAGTGTTTGCTAGTATAATGGCTTAGTTATAATGAGTTTGAGTGTGCAATGCAGGCAGACGTGCTGGAAATATCTTTGCACTAGTGGGACAATACAGCCGTCCAACAGCCACGTTTAGGATGCCACTAAGTTCACTCAGTGTTTGCTAGTATAATGGCTTAGTAACAATGAGTTTGAGTGTGCAATGCAGGCAGACGTGCTGCAAATATCTTTGCACTACTGGGGCAATACAGCAGTCCAACAGCCACGTTTAGGATGCCACTAATTTCACTCAGTTTTTGCTAGTATAATGGCTTAGTAACAATGAGTTTGAGTGTGCAATGCAGGCAGATGTGCTGCAAATATCTTTGCACTAGTGGGACGATACAGAAGTCCAATAGCCACGTTTAGGATGCCACTAAGTTCACTCAGTTTTTGCTAGTATAATGGCTTAGTTATAATGAGTTTGAGTGTGCAATGCAGGCAGACGTGCTGCAAATATCTTTGCACTAGTGGGACGATACAGAAGTCCAATAGCCACATTTAGGATGCCACTAAGTTCACTCAGTGTTTGCTAGTATAATGGCTTAGTAACAATGAGTTTGAGTGTGCAATGCAGGCAGACGTGCTGCAAATATCTTTGCACTACTGGGGCAATACAGCAGTCCAACAGCCACGTTTAGGATGCCACTAAGTTCACTCAGTGTTTGCTAGTATAATTGCTTAGTTATAATGAGTTTGAGTGTGCAATGCAGGCAGACGTGCTGCAAATATCTTTCCACTAGTGGGACGATACAGCAGTCCAACAGCCACGTTTAGGATGCCACTAAGTTCACTCAGTGTTTGCTAGTATAATGGCTTAGTAACAATGAGTTTGAGTGTGCAATGCAGGCAGACGTGCTGCAAATATCTTTCCACTAGTGGGACGATACAGAAGTCCAATAGCCACATTTAGGATGCCACTAAGTTCACTCAGTGTTTGCTACTATAATGGCTTAGTAACAATGAGTTTGAGTGTGCAATGCAGGCAGACGTGCTGCAAATATCTTTGCACTAGTGGGACGATACAGAAGTCCAATAGCCACGTTTAGGATGCCACTAAGTTCACTCAGTGTTTGCTAGTATAATGGCTTAGTAACAATGAGTTGGAGTGTGCAATGCAGGCAGACGTGCTGCAAATATCTTTGCACTATTGGGACTATACAGAAGTCCAATAGCCACTTTTATGATGCCACTTAGTTCACTCAGTGTTTGCTAGTATAATGGCTTAGTAACAATGAGTTTGAGTGTGCAATGCAGGCAGAGGTGCTGCAATTATCTTTGCAGTAGTGGGACTATACAGAAGTCCAATAGCCACGTTTAGGATGCAACTAAGTTCACTCAGTGTTTGATAGTATAATGGCTTAGTAACAATGAGTTTGAGTGTGCAATGCAGGCAGATGCGCTGCAAATATCTTTGCACTAGTGGGACGATACAGACGTCCAATAGCCACGTTTAGGATGCCACTAAGTTCACTCAGTGTTTGCTAGTATAATGGCTTAGTAACAATGAGTTTGAGTGTGCAATGCAGGCAGACGTGCTGCAAATATCTTTGCACTACTGGGGCAATACAGCAGTCCAACAGGAACGTTTAGGATGCCACTAAGTTCACTCAGTGTTTGCTACTATAATGGCTTAGTAACAATGAGTTTGAGTGTGCAATGCAGGCAGACGTGCTGCAAATATCTTTGCACTAGTGGGACGATACAGAAGTCCAATAGCCACATTTAGGATGCCACTAAGTTCACTCAGTGTTTGCTAGTATAATGGCTTAGTAACAATGAGTTTGAGTGTGCAATGCAGGCAGACGTGCTGCAAATATCTTTGCACTACTGGGGCAATACAGCAGTCCAACAGCCACGTTTAGGATGCTACTAAGTTCACTCAGTGTTTGCTAGTATAATGGCTTAGTAACAATGAGTTTGAGTGTGCAATGCAGGCAGACGTGCTGCAAATATCTTTGCACTACTGGGGCAATACAGCAGTCCAACAGCCACGTTTAGGATGCCACTAAGTTCACTCAGTGTTTGCTACTATAATGGCTTAGTAACAATGAGTTTGAGTGTGCAATGCAGGCAGACGTGCTGCAAATATCTTTGCACTAGTGGGATGATACAGAAGTCCAATAGCCACGTTTAGGATGCCACTAAGTTCACTCAGTGTTTGCTAGTATAATGGCTTAGTTATAATGAGTTTGAGTGTGCAATGCAGGCAGACGTGCTTCAAATATCTTTCCACTAGTGGGACGATACAGAAGTCCAATAGCCACATTTAGGATGCCACTAAGTTCACTCAGTGTTTGCTAGTATAATGGCTTAGTAACAATGAGTTTGAGTGTGCAATGCAGGCAGAGGTGCTGCAAATATCTTTGCACTTGTGGGACGATACAGAAGTCCAACAGCCACGTTTAGGATGCCACTTAGTTCACTCAGTGTTTGCTAGTATAATGGCTTAGTTATAATGAGTTTGAGTGTGCAATGCAGGCAGACGTGCTGGAAATATCTTTGCACTAGTGGGACAATACAGCCGTCCAACAGCCACGTTTAGGATGCCACTAAGTTCACTCAGTGTTTGCTAGTATAATGGCTTAGTAACAATGAGTTTGAGTGTGCAATGCAGGCAGACGTGCTGCAAATATCTTTGCACTACTGGGGCAATACAGCAGTCCAACAGCCACGTTTAGGATGCCACTAATTTCACTCAGTTTTTGCTAGTATAATGGCTTAGTAACAATGAGTTTGAGTGTGCAATGCAGGCAGATGTGCTGCAAATATCTTTGCACTAGTGGGACGATACAGAAGTCCAATAGCCACGTTTAGGATGCCACTAAGTTCACTCAGTTTTTGCTAGTATAATGGCTTAGTTATAATGAGTTTGAGTGTGCAATGCAGGCAGACGTGCTGCAAATATCTTTGCACTAGTGGGACGATACAGAAGTCCAATAGCCACATTTAGGATGCCACTAAGTTCACTCAGTGTTTGCTAGTATAATGGCTTAGTAACAATGAGTTTGAGTGTGCAATGCAGGCAGACGTGCTGCAAATATCTTTGCACTACTGGGGCAATACAGCAGTCCAACAGCCACGTTTAGGATGCCACTAAGTTCACTCAGTGTTTGCTACTATAATGGCTTAGTAACAATGAGTTTGAGTGTGCAATGCAGGCAGACGTGCTGCAAATATCTTTGCACTAGTGGGACGATACAGAAGTCCAATAGCCACGTTTAGGATGCCACTAAGTTCACTCAGTGTTTGCTAGTATAATGGCTTAGTTATAATGAGTTTGAGTGTGCAATGCAGGCAGACGTGCTGCAAATATCTTTCCACTAGTGGGACGATACAGAAGTCCAATAGCCACATTTAGGATGCCACTAAGTTCACTCAGTGTTTGCTAGTATAATGGCTTAGTAACAATGAGTTTGAGTGTGCAATGCAGGCAGACGTGCTGCAAATATCTTTGCACTACTGGGGCAATACAGCAGTCCAATAGCCACGTTTAGGATGCCACTAAGTTCACTCAGTGTTTGCTAGTATAATTGCTTAGTTATAATGAGTTTGAGTGTGCAATGCAGGCAGACGTGCTGCAAATATCTTTCCACTAGTGGGACGATACAGCAGTCCAACAGCCACGTTTAGGATGCCACTAAGTTCACTCAGTGTTTGCTAGTATAATGGCTTAGTAACAATGAGTTTGAGTGTGCAATGCAGGCAGACGTGCTGCAAATATCTTGCCACTAGTGGGACGATACAGAAGTCCAATAGCCACATTTAGGATGCCACTAAGTTCACTCAGTGTTTGCTACTATAATGGCTTAGTAACAATGAGTTTGAGTGTGCAATGCAGGCAGACGTGCTGCAAATATCTTTGCACTAGTGGGACGATACAGAAGTCCAATAGCCACGTTTAGGATGCCACTAAGTTCACTCAGTGTTTGCTAGTATAATGGCTTAGTAACAATGAGTTGGAGTGTGCAATGCAGGCAGACGTGCTGCAAATATCTTTGCACTATTGGGACTATACAGAAGTCCAATAGCCACTTTTATGATGCCACTTAGTTCACTCAGTGTTTGCTAGTATAATGGCTTAGTAACAATGAGTTTGAGTGTGCAATGCAGGCAGAGGTGCTGCAATTATCTTTGCAGTAGTGGGACTATACAGAAGTCCAATAGCCACGTTTAGGATGCAACTAAGTTCACTCAGTGTTTGATAGTATAATGGCTTAGTAACAATGAGTTTGAGTGTGCAATGCAGGCAGATGCGCTGCAAATATCTTTGCACTAGTGGGACGATACAGACGTCCAATAGCCACGTTTAGGATGCCACTAAGTTCACTCAGTGTTTGCTAGTATAATGGCTTAGTAACAATGAGTTTGAGTGTGCAATGCAGGCAGACGTGCTGCAAATATCTTTGCACTACTGGGGCAATACAGCAGTCCAACAGGAACGTTTAGGATGCCACTAAGTTCACTCAGTGTTTGCTACTATAATGGCTTAGTAACAATGAGTTTGAGTGTGCAATGCAGGCAGACGTGCTGCAAATATCTTTGCACTAGTGGGACGATACAGAAGTCCAATAGCCACATTTAGGATGCCACTAAGTTCACTCAGTGTTTGCTAGTATAATGGCTTAGTAACAATGAGTTTGAGTGTGCAATGCAGGCAGAGGTGCTGCAAATATCTTTGCACTTGTGGGACGATACAGAAGTCCAACAGCCACGTTTAGGATGCCACTTAGTTCACTCAGTGTTTGCTAGTATAATGGCTTAGTAACAATGAGTTTGAGTGTGCAATGCAGGCAGACGTGCTGCAAATATCTTTGCACTAGTGGGACTATACAGAAGTCCAATAGCCACTTTTATGATGCCACTTAGTTCACTCAGTGTTTGCTAGTATAATGGCTTAGTAACAATGAGTTTGAGTGTGCAATGCAGGCAGAGGTGCTGCAATTATCTTTGCAGTAGTGGGACTATACAGAAGTCCAATAGCCACGTTTAGGATGCAACTAAGTTCACTCAGTGTTTGCTAGTATAATGGCTTAGTAACAATGAGTTTGAGTGTGCAATGCAGGCAGATGTGCTGGAAATATCTTTGCACTAGTGGGACGATACAGAAGTCCAACAGCCACGTTTAGGATGCCACTAATTTCACTCAGTTTTTGCTAGTATAATGGCTTAGTTATAATGAGTTTGAGTGTGCAATGCAGGCAGACGTGCTGCAAATATCTTTGCACTAGTGGGACGATACAGAAGTCCAATAGCCACATTTAGGATGCCACTAAGTTCACTCAGTGTTTGCTAGTATAATGGCTTAGTAACAATGAGTTTGAGTGTGCAATGCAGGCAGACGTGCTGCAAATATCTTTGCACTACTGGGGCAATACAGCAGTCCAACAGCCACGTTTAGGATGCCACTAAGTTCACTCAGTGTTTGATAGTATAATGGCTTAGTAACAATGAGTTTGAGTGTGCAATGCAGGCAGACGTGCTGCAAATATCTTTGCACTACTGGGGCAATACAGCAGTCCAACAGCCACGTTTAGGATGCTACTAAGTTCACTCAGTGTTTGCTAGTATAATGGCTTAGTAACAATGAGTTTGAGTGTGCAATGCAGGCAGACGTGCTGCAAATATCTTTGCACTACTGGGGCAATACAGCAGTCCAACAGCCACGTTTAGGATGCCACTAAGTTCACTCAGTGTTTGCTACTATAATGGCTTAGTAACAATGAGTTTGAGTGTGCAATGCAGGCAGACGTGCTGCAAATATCTTTGCACTAGTGGGATGATACAGAAGTCCAATAGCCACGTTTAGGATGCCACTAAGTTCACTCAGTGTTTGCTAGTATAATGGCTTAGTTATAATGAGTTTGAGTGTGCAATGCAGGCAGACGTGCTTCAAATATCTTTCCACTAGTGGGACGATACAGAAGTCCAATAGCCACATTTAGGATGCCACTAAGTTCACTCAGTGTTTGCTAGTATAATGGCTTAGTAACAATGAGTTTGAGTGTGCAATGCAGGCAGAGGTGCTGCAAATATCTTTGCACTTGTGGGACGATACAGAAGTCCAACAGCCACGTTTCGGATGCCACTTAGTTCACTCAGTGTTTGCTAGTATAATGGCTTAGTTATAATGAGTTTGAGTGTGCAATGCAGGCAGACGTGCTGGAAATATCTTTGCACTAGTGGGACGATACAGAAGTCCAATAGCCACATTTAGGATGCCACTAAGTTCACTCAGTGTTTGCTAGTATAATGGCTTAGTAACAATGAGTTTGAGTGTGCAATGCAGGCAGATGTGCTGCAAATATCTTTGCACTAGTGGGACGATACAGAAGTCCAATAGCCACGTTTAGGATGCCACTAAGTTCACTCAGTGTTTGCTAGTATAATGGCTTAGTTATAATGAGTTTGAGTGTGCAATGCAGGCAGACGTGCTGCAAATATCTTTGCACTAGTGGGACGATACAGAAGTCCAATAGCCACATTTAGGATGCCACTAAGTTCACTCAGTGTTTGCTAGTATAATGGCTTAGTAACAATGAGTTTGAGTGTGCAATGCAGGCAGACGTGCTGCAAATATCTTTGCACTACTGGGGCAATACAGCAGTCCAATAGCCACGTTTAGGATGCCACTAAGTTCACTCAGTGTTTGCTAGTATAATTGCTTAGTTATAATGAGTTTGAGTGTGCAATGCAGGCAGACGTGCGGCAAATATCTTTCCACTAGTGGGACGATACAGCAGTCCAACAGCCACGTTTAGGATGCCACTAAGTTCACTCAGTGTTTGCTAGTATAATGGCTTAGTAACAATGAGTTTGAGTGTGCAATGCAGGCAGATGTGCTGCAAATATCTTTGCACTAGTGGGACGATACAGAAGTCCAATAGCCACGTTTAGGATGCCACTAAGTTCACTCAGTGTTTGCTAGTATAATGGCTTAGTTATAATGAGTTTGAGTGTGCAATGCAGGCAGACGTGCTGCAAATATCTTTGCACTAGTGGGACGATACAGAAGTCCAACAGCCACGTTTAGGATGCCACTAAGTTCACTCAGTGTTTGCTAGTATAATGGCTTAGTTATAATGAGTTTGAGTGTGCAATGCAGGCAGACGTGCTGCAAATATCTTTGCACTAGTGGGACGATACAGAAGTCCAATAGCCACGTTTAGGATGCCACTAAGTTCACTCAGTGTTTGCTAGTATAATGGCTTAGTTATAATGAGTTTGAGTGTGCAATGCAAGCAGATGTGCTGCAAATATCTTTGCACTAGTTGGACGATACAGAAGTCCAATAGCCACGTTTAGGATGCCACTAAGTTCACTCAGTGTTTGCTAGTATAATGGCTTAGTAACAATGAGTTTGAGTGTGCAATGCAGGCAGACGTGCTGCAAATATCTTTGCACTACTGGGGCAATACAGCAGTCCAACAGGAACGTTTAGGATGCCACTAAGTTCACTCAGTGTTTGCTACTATAATGGCTTAGTAACAATGAGTTTGAGTGTGCAATGCAGGGAGACGTGCTGCAAATATCTTTGCACTAGTGGGACGATACAGAAGTCCAATAGCCACATTTAGGATGCCACTAAGTTCACTCAGTGTTTGCTAGTATAATGGCTTAGTAACAATGAGTTTGAATGTGCAATGCAGGCAGACGTGCTGCAAATATCTTTGCACTACTGGGGCAATACAGCAGTCCAACAGCCACGTTTAGGATGCCACTAAGTTCACTCAGTGTTTGCTAGTATAATGGCTTAGTAACAATGAGTTTGAGTGTGCAATGCAGGCAGACGTGCTGCAAACATCTTTGCACTACTGGGGCAATACAGCAGTCCAATAGCCACGTTTAGGATGCCACTAAGTTCACTCAGTGTTTGCTAGTATAATGGCTTAGTAACAATGAGTTTGAGTGTGCAATGCAGGCAGACGTGCTGCAAATATCTTTGCACTAGTGGGACTATACAGAAGTCCAATAGCCACTTTTATGATGCCACTTAGTTCACTCAGTGTTTGCTAGTATAATGGCTTAGTAACAATGAGTTTGAGTGTGCAATGCAGGCAGAGGTGCTGCAATTATCTTTGCAGTAGTGGGACTATACAGAAGTCCAATAGCCACGTTTAGGATGCAACTAAGTTCACTCAGTGTTTGCTAGTATAATGGCTTAGTAACAATGAGTTTGAGTGTGCAATGCAGGCAGATGTGCTGCAAATATCTTTGCACTAGTGGGACGATACAGAAGTCCAATAGCCACGTTTAGGATGCCACTAAGTTCACTCAGTGTTTGCTAGTATAATGGCTTAGTTATAATGAGTTTGAGTGTGCAATGCAGGCAGACGTGCTGCAAATATCTTTGCACTAGTGGGACGATACAGAAGTCCAACAGCCACGTTTAGGATGCCACTAAGTTCACTCAGTGTTTGCTAGTATAATGGCTTAGTTATAATGAGTTTGAGTGTGCAATGCAGGCAGACGTGCTGCAAATATCTTTGCACTAGTGGGACGATACAGAAGTCCAATAGCCACGTTTAGGATGCCACTAAGTTCACTCAGTGTTTGCTAGTATAATGGCTTAGTTATAATGAGTTTGAGTGTGCAATGCAAGCAGATGTGCTGCAAATATCTTTGCACTAGTTGGACGATACAGAAGTCCAATAGCCACGTTTAGGATGCCACTAAGTTCACTCAGTGTTTGCTAGTATAATGGCTTAGTAACAATGAGTTTGAGTGTGCAATGCAGGCAGACGTGCTGCAAATATCTTTGCACTACTGGGGCAATACAGCAGTCCAACAGCCACGTTTAGGATGCCACTAAGTTCACTCAGTGTTTGCTAGTATAATGGCTTAGTAACAATGAGTTTGAGTGTGCAATGCAGGCAGACGTGCTGCAAATATCTTTGCACTAGTGGGATGATACAGAAGTCCAATAGCCACGTTTAGGATGCCACTAAGTTCACTCAGTGTTTGCTAGTATAATGGCTTAGTTATAATGAGTTTGAGTGTGCAATGCAGGCAGACGTGCTGCAAATATCTTTCCACTAGTGGGACGATACAGAAGTCCAATAGCCACATTTAGGATGCCACTAAGTTCACTCAGTGTTTGCTAGTATAATGGCTTAGTAACAATGAGTTTGAGTGTGCAATGCAGGCAGACGTGCTGCAAATATCTTTTCACTACTGGGGCAATACAGCAGTCCAACAGCCACGTTTAGGATGCCACTAAGTTCACTCAGTGTTTGCTAGTATAATGGCTTAGTAACAATGAGTTTGAGTGTGCAATGCAGGCAGACGTGCTGCAAATATCTTTGCACTACTGGGGCAATACAGCAGTCCAATAGCCACGTTTAGGATGCCACTAAGTTCACTCAGTGTTTGCTAGTATAATGGCTTAGTAAGAATGAGTTTGAGTGTGCAATGCAGGCAGAGGTGCTGCAATTATCTTTGCAGTAGTGGGACTATACAGAAGTCCAATAGCCACGTTTAGGATGCAACTAAGTTCACTCAGTGTTTGCTAGTATAATGGCTTAGTAACAATGAGTTTGAGTGTGCAATGCAGGCAGATGTGCTGCAAATATCTTTGCACTGGTGGGACGATACAGAAATCCAATAGCCACGTTTAGGATGCCACTAAGTTCACTCAGTGTTTGCTAGTATAATGGCTTAGTTATAATGAGTTTGAGTGTGCAATGCAGGCAGACGTGCTGCAAATATCTTTGCACTAGTGGGACGATACAGAAGTCCAATAGCCACGTTTAGGATGCCACTAAGTTCACTCAGTGTTTGCTAGTATAATGGCTTAGTTATAATGAGTTTGAGTGTGCAATGCAGGCCAGGGTCTTATATAGACTCTGTGCCTCATCCAAGATGGAGGACACCAGAGCCAATCCGCTGCCAGAACGACAGAAATGACGGCCTGGTATCCCTGCCTGCTCTGTCACATACCCTGTCACACTGCCACTTCCGGGGTCAATCAGCTCACTGTGCCCACAGTTTATTTTTATTCACGTCTTAAAGACGCAGATACAAATAAATGGAAGTGCGCCTCTCTCCTCCCAAAAGACAGCAAATTTATTAGACTGTCTATTTGTGGGGGAGAGGCGCTAAAAAAAAAAATTTTGCTTCTAGAAAATGCTGCCCCCACTGCCCTAGGCATCGAACCTCTGGTGCCTAGTGTCAAATACAGCCTTGGGCTCAGCCCATATAGAGCTTGATCTTGACCTGTAGACTAATATCTGTTTGTGTTATACTTATTCTCCATGAGAAGTGGTAAACAAGTTGTGTGCCTGATTGATTGTAATCTATATTAGAGGGTGTATTGAATGTATTCATGCTGACGTGGATCTTTATATGATGAGACACTGCACTTTTGCACACATTGGATTTTGCTAGACAGGACCATGCCATGATATATCGATTAGATGGCAGCAGCATCATCTTATATAAAACTAGGCATGCAATTCTGATAACTATACAAACCAGTGAAGAAATACTTTTAATCCAGTCACTAGAGGACAGCACCTTCTTTTTATGGAATTTACTGTGTAATGAAGGATATAAAACTCTATATTAACTGATACAAGTTTACATTTTTGGATTTACCATATGAGCACTACATTTTTTGTAGAGAAGAGTAAACCTTTCAAAGTTCAGTTCGCGGAGCCTTGCTGAACAAATGCTAAATTAGTCGAACAGTTTGCCGAACCGAACTTTGAACCTTTTCAAAACCCAATTGGATTCAATGGGAGGCCAAACATAAGGCAGAGAAAACAACTTTAGGGGAGTCAAAAAGCTTCCAAAACAGCAAAATTACATTTTATAGTGCAACAATACTGTTTTGGTCATAGTCATTAGCTTCCTAGACTATTGACATAAGCAATATATAGGTGGATGAGACACAAGCGTAGGGCTAGTGCTCCCATACCCCTGCAAGTACAGACAAGACACAACTTGGACATCCTTCTTGGAATCTTGAGATTTAAAAAAAACCTTTCAGGCTGACAGCAAGACAGTGGCATCAATCCCCCCACTCCATTTCCCCATAGTGTGATTTCACAGCAGGGAAGTATGGTCCATACAACAAACAGGATGTGGGCTGGCATTCTAATTTTAAAAATAAAAAGATGCATAAGTGTAGGCCTCGTGCTCCCAAAACTCTGGCACTACAGCAACACAAAACTTGGAGATCCATCTTGGAGTCTTCAGATTTAAAAACATTGCAGGAGGACAGCAGAAATGCAGGACAGTGGCATCACTTGCCCCCCATTTCCCCATACTGTGTTTGCACCTCAGGGAAGCATGGTCCATGCAACACAGGATGTGACTTGGCATTTCCATTTTAAAAATGCACACACAGCAACCATGCCTTTTGCAGCAGCTCATCCAGGTTGGAATAGTGCCCTAAAAATTTCTGTACAACCAGGTAGAGCTTGTGAGCCATGCTTAAAAATAAAGAGACGCATGAGTGACAAGTGTAGGCCTCTTACTGCCAGAACCCTGGCACTACTAACAAGACACAACTTGGAGACCGATCTTGGAATCTTGATATTTAAAAACATTGCAAGCTGACAGCAGGACAGTGGCATCAATTGACCCCTCTCCCCATTTGCCCAGAGTGTGTTTGCACAGTAGAGAGTTATGGACGATGCGACTTGCAGGATGTGGCCTCAGTGTCTGACATGGGTCAAAAACACCAGGCATGGTCACTTCCGTAAAAACTGATGGGCTCTCACTCACCCCGACTGTAGCGGATAAACAAGTGGAGGTTGTGCAGTCAGAGGCCTGTGTGACAATAGTTTTTACGGTGATGGAAGAAGCAGCAGACGTGGTTGATTTGGTGGGTGGTGGTTGAGTAGGCCTGGTAGTCCGCATTTTAGTGCAGTAAGATTCCCACAGTAATGCATGTTGATTGCGCATGTGCCAGTTCACGTATGTAGTAGTCAAATTATGTGAATATGTTTGCGCAGGAATCGCTAACGTCTTCGCTCCTTGTCTTCTTCCTCATCTGCTGAGCTACACAACTGCGTGTCTCTGGATTCACATCAAGTGGGATCTACAACTTCATAGTCAGGCTCTATGTTGTCCCACTCCTCCTCTTCTTGACCTGACATCGCATAACAGTACACATGCTCCTCAGGTATCTGAGTCTTATCATCATCACCTCTACCCCAATGGGTGGAGATTTGTGACGTGAGCAGAAACAAATGTAATTGGAGTGGCAGGTCTGAGGAATGAACTGTGTGTGATGTTGAGGTGCAGGAAGAGGAGGTGAGGCCACTTGATGCAGCGATTTTACCGCCCACCAGAGATGAAATAAGCAGTGAGATGTCCTGCCAAAAGGAACTAATTATCGGACAACCCTCCAGCACAATGAGGAAGAAGCTGGGTACCATTGGTGCAATTGCACTGGCGTAGTGTACCACCTAGTTACCGCCTTATATGAGTTTTCCTGGATTCTGATGAAGTGTGAGGGGCAGTGTGAATGCCTATAAATAAGGTTGACCTGAGAATCAGAAAAGGTAATGCCTATGTCCTTCTCCCAGTTTCCCATGAAGGCCCTCCTCCTAGGTGTACTATCAGAGACTAAGAGGTACTTTGCACACTACGACATTGCAGCTGCGATGTCGGTGGGGTCAAATCGAAAGTGATGCACATCCGGCGTCGCTGTCGATATCGTAGTGTGTAAAGCGTTTTTGATACGATTAACGAGCGCAAAAGCGTCATAATCGTATGATCGGTGTAGTGTCCGACATTTTCATAATTGCGCGGCAGCGACGGTATGATGTTGTTCCTCGTTCCTGCGGCAGCACACATCGCTGTGTGAGAAGCCGCAGGAACGAGGAACATCAGCTTACCTGCGTCACCGCGGCTCTCGCCGGCTATACGGAAGGACGGAGGTGGGCGGGATGTTTACATCCTGCTCATCTCCGCCCCTCGGCTTCTATTGGCCGCCTGCCGTGTGACGTCGCAGGGCAGGTGAGTGCAAGTGAAGCTGCCATAGCGATAATGTTCACTACGGCAGCGATCACAAGATATCGCTGCTGCGACGGGGCCGGGGACTATCGTGCTCGGCATCGCAAGCATCGGCTTGCGATGTCGTAGTGTGCAAAGTACCCCTAAGAGACGGTAGATTTGTGAAAGAGCCTTCGTGGGAGACTTCAGTTGAGAACATAATGCCTCAAACTTCGTGAGTGTTCTTAGTGGGCTGCCTTCTTGCTGCGAGTGGCGAACAAAGTTTTGTATTTTATTATAATGGAGAAAAGTTAAATTGGAGAGTCTAGGGAGAGTACGCAGCTTGTGATGTTAGTAGAGCGCCATCTATTATTAACTCATGTACAGGGACAGCGAGGGTAAGGGGCTGATTGTCAGTATTTGAGCTTGTGTTTGGGGGGCGAAGGCACAAAATATCTGAAATATGGGTTAGGGGAGATCCATATGAAGCTAGTACCTTTGCCAGGGTTCTCCACCCCAAGATCGTGGCCCTCGTCAGGATATTAGAAATATTCCTTTTTTGGTCGAGCCCAGGGGGTAGATAGAGGAAGGAATGGAGGGGAATTGGAGCCAAACAATACTCTATATTAATCCATGCCTTCTCCTTGGGTTTCCGGATCCAATCCAATGCTCTGGTAGCTAGCACTGCATGATAATATAGTCGGATATTCGGTGCTCCCATTCCTCCGCTATGTTTGGGTAAAGACAGGGTATGAAAGTTTATGCAAGGTCTATTGTTGTTCCAAATAAATTTTCGAATAAGTAAGTTGGCCTGAGATAAGAAGGACTCTGGAACCTGAATTGGAAGCATTTGGAATAGGTAGACAAATTTTGGAAGGATTATACTCTTTACTAAGTTCTTCCGTCCTATCCACGACAAATATGGGGCCCTCCAGGAATTAATACACTCTGATATCTTTGGTAATAAGGGTTTGAAATTGAGCCCAAAATGATCTTTGGGGTTCCGACCAATCTTAATGCCAAGGTATGTAATGTGCTTTGGTGGCCAGAGGAAAGGAAAATTAGCTTTAAGACTGTTATTTAAATGTGCAGGGATGTTTAGACTAAGAGCTTCCGATTTAGATGGATTTATTTTAAAATTGGATAAGGAGCTGAATTCTTCCAGTATTGACGTAAGTGCTGGGAGGCCTTTCAAAGGTTGTGTCATGATGACGAGGAGGTTATCCGCAAAAGCCGTGGTTTTATGTGTTGTGCCGCCTACTCTTATTCCTCGGATATCCCCACAAATTTTCATGGCTTGCATTAAGGGCTCGATCACCAAGACAAAAAGCAGAGGGGACAGCGGGCACCCCTGCCTAGTCCCGTTCTTGATGTCAAAAGGTCCAGTCAGGGAATTGTTGAGTTTAATTCTTGTTGATGGGTAGGTATACATTTGCATTATAGCCTGGGAGAGGGGCTGGGGGAAAGGAAGGTATGTGAAGGTCTCTTTAAGGAAAGTCCAGTCCACCCTGTCAAACGCTTTCTCAGCATCTGTCCCCAACAGGACCAAGGGGATTTTATTCAGATTAGCATACTGGAGGAGATATATAACACGCACATCATTATGTTTGCCTTCCCTTCCTTTAACGAATCCTGTCTGGTCAGTGGAAATAAGGCTGGGGAGGTACTCAGCCACTCTGCTAGCAATCATGCGAGCAAAAATTTTTAAGTCAACGTTCAGGAGAGAAATAGGCCTATAATTACTACATAATTCGGGTCCTTGCCCTCTTTATGTATCAGCGAAATGTGAGCTTCTAGAGCCTGTTTGGGAAATGGATGCCCAGCCAGGATAGCATTACACATGTTGAGTAGACGGGGTGCCAATATGCTAGAGAATGATTTGTAGTATGTTATCGGAAGGCCGTCAGGTCCTGGTGCTTTCCCCGGTGGGGCTCTGGACAGGGTGGACTGGAGTTCATCAGAGATAAAGGGCCTGGAAAGAGTAGTTTGTTGGTCAAGGGTCAACTTGGGTAGATGTAATTTGGAGAGAAAAGCCTGGATAAGGGGGATTCTCTTTTCTTTTTCCAAGGGTGTCTCATTTGGGCGAATTTGATAGAGATCTGTATAAAATCTTAAAAATTCCGCAGAAATCCCAGAAGGGTCAGTGGTACGGCCGCCCCCTGCTGTTTTAAGCAATTGAATAAAAGTACGTGCTTGGCGCTTTTTGATTAGGGACATCATCAGTTTTGATGCCCTATCCCAATGCACATATAGCTTATTTTTCCAATTCATATAATACTTGACTAATTGCCTGTTAAGCAAATCTTTCAAGCTCTGCCTTTTAGCGGCTAGTTGTTCCAATACCGATCCGATCTGGGATTTCTTATGTGATAGTTCCAGAGCTGCTATTTCCTCGTATAGTTTGTGGAGTGTATTCTTCCGTATTTTATTTAAATATGATGCGATGGAGATCATCTCCCCCCTAATTACTGCTTTGTGCGCTTCCAAAAGGGTAGGCGGGGCAATTTCCAGGGCCTCATTTACTTTAAAGTAATTGTCCAAAGCAGTCTGTATATGTCTCTTGTTATCAGGAGAGGATAGAATAGACTCATTGAGCCTCCAAGATCTGAAGTCTGAGTGTGGTTTCTGGAGTGTAAAGTGAATTATAACAATCGAATGATCTGACAAAACCGCAGGGAGAATATCAGATTTGAGTACTGCAGGCAAAAGAGACCTGGATCTGAAAATATAGTCAATTCTGTGATAGGAGTGGTGCAGGTGCAAGTAATAAGTGTAATCCCGGGCGGAGGGATGGAGATATCGCCATGAATCCGAATTTCCTGAGAGTGGAGAGAACCCATTTAATTTGTTTCCTGTTTGGAGCATATATGCTTCCAACCGTGACCAAGGATCCGCACACTAAACCTTTGACGAAGATGTACCTACCATCCGGGTCCGCCCTGTACTCGATTACCGAGAAAGGGATATTTTTTGAAATGGCGATGGAAACCCCTCTGGAGCCTTTTTGCGGGGTGGGTCCATGAAACCACTGATTATAGTAATTTATATCAAAATTGGGAAGCTTATCCGGTAAGAAATGTGTCTCTTGGAGGGCTAGAATGTCAATACCCTCCCTGCGGAATCTGTCTAAAGCTTGTGATCGTGGAATGGGGGAGTTCAAGCCATGTGTATTATGACTAGCTACTTTAATTACCTTATGCGCAGAAACCATGGTGGAGTACATATCGAGCGGCGATTTGTCAGCAGAAATACCTCTCAGAGCCGTAGATGGGAGGGGAGGAAGGGAAGACCAGGAAAGGAGGGGAATGACGACACAGAATATTCAATGCTAGAAGGAAAAAATAACACAATGTTAATATATAACAACATAAGTTCAATGTAACTTGAGACCGGATAGGTGAAAATCTTGTGGGGTGAATATCTTTTAATAGCTTGTCAGATCTACATCAAGGGACGTAGAGGGTGGTAATGGCAGGCGTAGCTTCCCTTGATCGTCCCCTCAAGGAGATATAACTGGTATATCACTACCAGGGAAAGTCCAGGGAAGCCTTTAGGGGAGCGTCTAAGTCCAAGTTCCACACGTGGAAACTCCCAGGGCTCTGTAAAAGAGAGAGCAATTCCTTCTCAACGTCTCAAGGGACAGATGATTGGGTAGGTAAAGGTCCTAACGGTTCCCATAGGAGATCTAGCTCTTAGATCAATAGTGTCCGAATAATAAAGGAGAAGTGTAGGAAGTTTGCCTGTCATACTATAAGATCGCGAAAATTCCACTTATTTCCAAGAAAAAATCGACCTAATAAGGCAAGTCTTCTCTGCTCAGCCACCACAACCGCTTCATATAACTGACCACTGCCCCTCTCCCATAAACTTCCTCCCCACCATCACCAAAGGAGAGCTTGCACGTCTTCTCTCAAAAGCACACCTCACCACCTGCGCACTTGACCCCATGCCATCCCACCTCCTCACCAACCTCACCACCATCCTTATTCCAGCCTTAACCCATCCCTTCAACCTATCTTTAACGACTGGAACCTTCCCCTCTGCCTTTAAACATGCAACAGTCACACCTTCCCTCGATCCAACCTCTACTACCAGCTATCGCCCCATATCACTACTCCCACTTGCCTCAAAACTCCTGGAACAGCATGTCCATGCTGAACTTTCCTCCCACCTCTCCTCTAACTCTCTCTTTGACAACCTACAGTCCGGCTTCCGTCCACATCATTCTACCGAAACCGCTCTTACTAAACTTACGAATGACTTGCTTACTGCCAAAGCGAACAAGCACTTCTCTATCCTCCTACTTCTAGACCTGTCCTCAGCCTTCGATACCGTTGACCACTCCCTCCCACCGTTGAGCCTTCCTCTCTTGGATCTCTTCATACCTCTCAAATCGCACTTTCAGTGTCTCCCACTCTCAGGTAAAGGCGGTGGGGAGGGTGAGACAAACCATACAACGCCGGACGTTGTATGGTTTGTCTCACCCTCCCCACCGCCTTTACCTGTATGCTGTTTTAAGAAAATAAAGATGGAATAACTTGGAGATTCGTGTGGAATGCGACTCTCTTTTCTCCTTTGGATTATTTTATATATGTATGTTGATACACCTGTCGAGCTGCAGGGGGTGCCTGTCACCTCTGCTCAGTGATGCTGGGAATTCAATGCTACCCAGTGGTGATGTGACAAGGGCAGTCTAGGGTTAACTCTTGTGTAGAAACAATAGGCAGGTCGACACAATCACCCTTTCTACCCCCCTTTGCACCTCCAATGCTCGGGATCACGATTCTTTATGTTGGATGAGGCTTCAGATAGGCAGGGGGTAAGCTCTTCAGGCGTTGAGTGCACTGGTTGTTCCCAGGCCCCAGGGTGTGCTCTCTCCTCTGGGGGACTCAGCCCTTCCTCTTCTTCCCTGATCAGGCCCTCCACACCACCCCAGCATTGCTAACCTCCCCTCAGGATAACAGGCTGCAGGTCCCCCTATACCAGTGCGTGGTACCTGCACCCCTATTGGTTCCGCGCAACTCGTGTTATGGCGTTAAGGGTTAATGTGCAGTCCCTGGGGGGTTATGGTGCCTTACTGACTGGCACTCACTTCTGAGTCGGATGACGTTCGGTCCCAAGGGTAGGCCAGCAACCCAGACAGCCGCCTCCTCTGTGAACGGGGGAGTAACACTCCCACCTATTCTCTCTTCCACCGCAATCTCATTGTGATTTACCACTCATGCTTCATGTACTCTTCCCCTTTCAAACAGTTGTTTCGTAACTCTATGCCCACACCTGCCAGACACCTGACACAAAAGATAAAATCTTTTATTTTCTGCCTGAGTTGGCAATATTGTGAAGGCACTAAAAAGTACCAATTACTAAATGTGATTCACTGTATAATTTGAATCAGACACTGAAAAGTGCCAAGACCTTCTTACCAAATTTACAGCAGGCAGTACTAACTAACAATACCTTGAAATGTGTTTCACTGCCTAATTTGGGGCAGACCATAATGCGTAGCAATACCTACAAATCTGTTTCACTGGCTAATTTGGAGCAGACAGTAATAAGTAGCAATAGCCATTTAGATCCTTCATTGTCAACTCTTTAGCAGGCACTGAGAAGTAGCTATCCATATTTTTTATCATTAAATGTGTTTTGCTTGTCCAATGGACCCACTGTGTTAGTGGGCCCACTGGACCAAAGGTACCATTCACTTGCCTGGGGGAGCGAACTGGACCGGCCACGAGGTTTCTCTACTGCTAACGGAGGTGGCAGCAGGTAAACGCACTGGTAAGCAGCTGGCAGAGAGTAGACCCAGGTGATCTGCGGTACCAGGGCAGCTGATGCCACAGACACAGTACAGTCTATATGTAGAAGCAGCAGCAGGCAGAGTAGTGGATCCGTCCGGGATGGCTGGAATGGATGATACGGTAGCAGCGACCGGCGTGGATACTTGCAGTGGCCGGTATCGTGATA
The DNA here is from genome assembly GCF_048569485.1 of Anomaloglossus baeobatrachus. Classification (NCBI taxonomy): domain Eukaryota; kingdom Metazoa; phylum Chordata; class Amphibia; order Anura; family Aromobatidae; genus Anomaloglossus; species Anomaloglossus baeobatrachus. Next base: position 159,943,789 of record NC_134356.1, read on the forward strand.
GTCGGCCGGCATAGATGGTAGCAGTAGCAGCATATCAGCAAACTGGCACAGCATTGAAATATAAACCAATGTCAGCAGTAGCACTCAGCACAATGTCAGGAGCAACACTAAGGGACCTGAGAACTAGCAACATAACTAACTCATTGCCTAGGCACCTCCCATAGAGAATTTCTGCCTTAAGTACCTGCAGCCTCTCAGCTGACCTGAGAGGCACTTCCAGGTTAAAGTAGGCTGAAAAGGGGTGTGGCAGCGCTTTCACCCTTCGGACAGAACGAGGAAGCACAAAGGCTCTGGGAGGCAGCAGCATGGACTGGGGACGGAACAGCCACAGCAGGATGTCTGGACAAGTAAGAGAGCCAACAGAGGGGGGCAGGACAGTGCAGGTATGCCGTAATGGCAGTTACGAAATGTCAATTTGTGGTACACAGCTTTCCCTACACTGTATGTCCCTATCTACATTATTGCTCTCCTATCTCAACTACCTATTATTAAACTCCAAGCTATGTTGACTGTCTAGCAGCACTGGTGGCAGCATCTTCCCTAACGTGTAACATTCACAAAATGGCGCTGATACCTCATGCCCACATTTTATATGCAGACGAACATGTGACTTAGGCAGCCAATGACACAAGCCCTTTTGTCTGAACTTTGTGGATGTTTGCTGCACCATGGTTGGCTGCAGGAACATTTGCAAATAAAGTTAAGAAAAATAAATGACGCTGCTCATCTCTGGCTTCTCCGGTGTCCCCAAATCCACCAGTCATTAAACACATCTCCCATTCATCATACAGCACCACAATCCTATACAAAAGCATAACATGTTAGCAGAAAACCATTTCTTTTTAAACGCAGCGATTGAATACAACCGAACATTGCCGACTTTTGGGGAAAGTGCTTGGGTTTCCGAGCCTGAACCGAACAAGCTAAGGCTCGTACCAAATTTGAAATTAGCAAACCTTTATTGAACAGGTTCGCTCGTCTCTAGTCATAAGGTGTGAAATATTAGAACATTAAGGCTACTTTTTTTCATGTGTGCCATCATTATTCATGATGCTAAATCCTCCATCAGCTTCAGCGCTACTGACTGCAATTACACATAGAATTTTCATAAATGGAGGGTGTCAGGCTACTAGTTGTAAGACATTGGAGTCATGAAAATCATTCACCTCGATATTAAATATGAAGATGTCACTTAAATTTTCTACCTTGCCTTCTTCTTTGGGCCATAGAGATAGTGTAAGATGAAATGGCCAGGAACAATCAATAATGACCCTATTTGTAGTGGTTTACATTTTTTAACGTGTAGTAGTTGTGGAGACACGGTGGTCAGTGGGTGCTCTCGTCCGCTGGCCCAGCCGCCTTTAGAAAGACAGCATGGCCCAGGGCTCATCCCAACTGAACGTCCTACCTTCTTAACCGTGGGTGGAACACTACTCAGACAACACAGAGTAAGGGAATCACAATATTAAGACTTTATTGGATCCCCAAACAATTAACGGCACATAGCACATAATCAGCAAAACACACAAATGTAACAGGCAACAGTTTCTCACCCTTCCGCTGGCTCACCAGGGATTTAGAATGTCCATGTCTCAGAGCTTCCAGGGCTACTTACTTCAATCCAGCAGCACCCCGCTTTTGGCGGGCACCCACCGAGAATGGAATAACGCCAGATTTAGGAAGCTGGCTGAGGTCTGCAAAGTCTATAGCCAGGTGACCAAATTGTCCCAACCTGGGTTTCTTCCTTAAGTAGTCTCTGGAATGGTGATATGATATAATCCTGGCAGCCGGAGTCAAAATTCCTAGACTGCAGTTATGGTCTCCAATCGGAATCGGAGCCCCTAGAAGGCATGTAGCCAAGTGATCCTCTAGTCGGAGCAAAAGTCCCTAGACCGAGTCCACAAGGCGTCCTGGTTCTGATCCCATAGTCAGATCCTAAGAGCTTAGACTGGATCATGCAACATCCATCAACAACTCCTGGTGACTCCAAGAAGTCCCCTTTTATAGCCATAGCCTTCCCTTAGGATATACTGTGCCCTTATCGGATTGGTTGTACAAGGTTGCTTCTCTTATTGGATGACTTTCAAGCTGCATGGATAATGTTCAGTTAAATGATGTGGACAGAAAGACTGAGGATATTTACACGTAGTCTGCAATCCACAACTAGGCAATGGCCACTGTGGCAATTTACATTAGATTAGCAATACGAAACTACATTACAATGAATTCTCAGAAGGGTCTGGCATAAAAAATAGTTTAGCAAGCATGAGTTAACACACAGAAGAACAATACGTCTGGCTAATGTAAGACATTTAACCCACGACACACATTGAAAAAGTCTGTATCGTCACAGTAGTGTCCATCTATCTTGTATTAGTAGTGGAAAGCAACTTATTTTTCATATTGTCAATGACATTTTGCAATAATTACAATCGTGGAAGACCAGTTTTTTTTTTTGTTTTTTTTTAAATCACTAGAAAGGGAATATCTTTAAATGGCTTTGTATTAATCATTATCGTAACTTTTGCCTCATATGCAGGGCCTTATTTGGCATTCATGCTGCCCTAGGCACTTTAAGTTATAGCGTCCCCTACTGGTAAGTCAGACTAAAGCCCCCATCACACACACCGAGATCGCTAGCGAGATCGCTGAAACGTCATAGGTTTTGTGACGTATCAGTGACCTCGCTAGCGATGTCGCTATGTGTGAAAAGCAACAGCAAGCGGGCCCCTGCTGCGAGGTCCTGATCGTGACAAAACGATCAGGACCATTTTTTACTCATTGGTCTCACGCTGTGCAGCACGCATCGGCGTGTTTGACGGCGGGAGACCAACGAGCGCCTGTTCTGAGCAAGCAGGGAGCCATCATTACACGGGTCGTTGGTGGCTGATCTCTGATCGCTGTGGAGATCTGCCTGATTGACAGCTCACCAGCGACCATGTTGCGACGTTCCAGTGATTCCTGCCAGGTCTGATCGCTGGTTGGTTAGCTGGTGCGTTGCTCCATGTAACGTGACCCTAAGGGTACGTGGACACAACCTGTATTTCAGGCAGATGTGCTCTGTTATGCGCCTGAAAATGCAGTAAATAAACTCTAAAATGCCTGGCTATATGCCCCGCAGTGTAGGGATTATGTGCTGATCATGTGTTCAGTCTTTTGAGCTTCTTTTAACCGCTTCAGGTTTCCAAAAATGTGAAGCGGATGAATGAAGTGCCCCGACCATTCCTCAGGCGACTTCCTCTTGTAAGACGCTCACTGGTTTATATAATACAATTTAATTAAAAAACGGTCCGCAAAATATGTCAGAAAAGAAGCAAAAAAAGTAGCTTTAGCACAAAATACACCGCTGTGTCCTGAAGCGTCTTCTGTATGAAAAACCCTGGCATTTGCAGACGTCTAGAATACATTGTGTGCCCATACCCTTTAAATAGTAGGTAAGTCCTCCCATACACAGACCAAAGGTGTCAGAATCCGCCTATATCGACAAATTTGTCCCAAATCCGCTTTACACGCAGCGGTATCGCTATCGATATCGCTAGCGTGCGTACCCGCCCCCATCGGTTGTGCGTCATGGGCAAATCGCTGCCCGTGGCGCACAACATTGCTAACACCTATGACACTACTTACCTGCCTAGCGACGTCGCTGTTGCCGGCGAACCGCCTCCTTTCTAAGGGGGCGGTTCGTTCGGCGTCACAGCGACGTCACTAAGCGGCTGCCCAATAGAAGCGGAGGGGCATAGATGATTGGCCGTAACATAACGCCCACCTCCTTCCTTCCTCATTGCGGCCGGCCGCAGGTACGAGGTTGTTCCTCGTTCCTGCGGTGTCATACATAGCGATGTGTGCTGCCGCAGGAACGACGAACAACCTGCGTCCTGCTACAGCAACGATATTTGGGAAATGGACAGCGTGTCAACGATCAACGATAAGGTAAGTAAAATTGCTCGGTAACGGTCGTTCGTGCGTTTCACACGCAACAACGTCGCTAACGAGGCCGGATGTGCGTCACGAATTCCGTGACCCCAATGACATCGCGTTAGCGATGTTGTTGCGTGTAAAGCGGCCTTACGTCTAATGTGTATGGCTGCCTCTGACGATGTCTGGAAAGATTAGGATGCAGCATGTCAGATTTAAGACTGAAGAACCTTATATGCTCTAAATGATAAGCCTCCAGAGATGTCTGACAGCGGCTTTCTTATAGAGAACACAGGAGTGCTCGGCAAAGTGAGCAATCTTATAAAAGGGTACGTTCACACTGGCGTATGACTCGCACAAGTGCAATGGGAAAAAATCTTGCATTGCACTCGGCCCTATGTAAGACAATGCTGCAGCTCAGATCTGCGAGATTTTCCTCAGCCGTAATCGGACTGAGGAAAAAAACCACAGCATGCTGTGATTGTCTGCGAGTCTTGCATCACTCGCACCCATACAAGTCTAGGAGTGCGAGTGAAACCTCGGACATCTGAGTGCAGTGCGATGTACGCATCATCTGACAATGTAAGAGATGGAAAGATAATTTTCTCCCTCTCCTCCACAGCTGTGATCCGATCGCAAGATTGCAGCAGAGCATGAGCCGAGGGACATTAGCAGATCGCATCCGATACTCTCGCATAGAATTCCATATGCTGATGTGACCACAGCGTTAGGGCTCATTCACACGACCTTTCCGTTTGTCCTGTTCAGTTCCTGTTTTTTTGCGGACCCACGGATAGGACCATCTTTTCAATGTCTTTTGTGTAGGATCGGATGACACATGGAAACACCTCCGTGTGCATCCGATCCTACAAAAAAACAGATCGGATGCCGTATGTCCGTTCCGTTATTATGGAACATGTCCTATTCTGCTTCATAATAACGGACCGTGACTCAATGCAAGTCAATGGGTCTGCAAAATCCCCGGAAGCCGCACGGAAGCACTTCCGCGTGACCTCCGACGGGTGCCTGTGTAGTCTGTGTCCCGCTCCCTGCCAGCCCCGCGGCTGCTCGCTCAGCAACGTGTCAGTGTCTGCCCGCCCCCCCTCTGCAATATCAGCAGCTCCTCACACTGCAGCGTGTCAGCATCTCCCCGCACAGCAGTGTGAGTAGCTGCGGGGCTGGCAGGGAGCGGGACACAGACTGCACGGGCAGTGATGAGAAGCAGCGCTCGTCATCCCCGTGTCTGCCCGCAGAGTGTCAGTGTGGCCCCCCCCCCCCTGCAGTGTCAGCAGCTTCTCACAGCAGTGCGTGCAGCCGCAGGGATGACAAGCGCTGCTATGAGGAGGTTAGATGAGATCATTACCTGCTGTGACGATCTCCTCCTCTGGTGACGTCAGCGCTGTCACTGCCTTCTATGCCCACCGCGTTCTCACATCACGTCTCGCGGGCGGCCCGAGACTGTCACTAGCGGTGACGTCACAGGCTCCCGTGATTCTTTGCTGAGAACGCGGCGGGCATAGAAGTCAGTGACAGCGCTGACGTCAGCAGAGGAGGAGATCATCACAGCAGGTAATGATCTCATCTATCCTCATGACAGCAGCGCTCGTCATCCCCTGCAGTGACCTGGGCTGACCTATTGATGTTAGCTCAGGTCACTGCATTACTCTCCCAGCCAATGGGGTTGACTGGGACATTGACTATGGTATGGATCGCCGTGGGACCCCCCCTTATTGGATTACACCGGACCTGGATTTGCTTATTCTTGTCAATAAATTGGTGAATGAGGGAATGTTTTGGGGAGTGTTTTTTCAAATAAAACTTTTTTTGTTGTCTATTTTTTTTTTATTACTGACTGGGTTGGTGATGTCGGGTATCTGATAGAAATATAGAAAAAATAGAGATTACCTTGGCGTTTGGTTTTGGGGCTCCTTTGCATTGATCAATACAATGGCTAAATATCTCTCATTCCTATTTTTCATAGCAGTTATGCAGATACCATTTTCATATTTTTCACTTATTTCACATAGTCCATTGTATTTTTCATTCTAGTATTCCTATAGCAGTTATGCTTTTCATTATTCCCCTATACATTGTGACTGGTGTGCAACTCTTTATCCTATTGTTTAGTTGTATATTTTTGAGTCTTGCACCCTGTTCACACCATTGGTGTTCCAGACATACATTCTTTAGTTAGTATGCACTTTTTGTCTGAGAACCCTGCCCCACCCATAGCCATGTGTCTTATTTCACACATATATAGCTTGGTCCCTTGCTTCCCATACAGAGCAAGTTTTTAACTGCAGGTGAGGTTACACATAGGTTAGGGACCCCAAAAATAGAGATTACCTTGGCGTTTGGTTTTGGGGCTCCTTTGCATTGATCAATACAATGGCTAAATATCTCTCATTCCTATTTTTCATAGCAGTTATGCAGATACCATTTTCATATTTTTCACTTTTTTCACATAGTCCATTGTATTTTTCATTCTAGTATTCCTATAGCAGTTATGCTTTTCATTATTCCCCTATACATTGTGACTGGTGTGCAACTCTTTATCCTATTGTTTAGTTGTATATTTTTGAGTCTTGCACCCTGTTCACATCATTGGTGTTCCAGACATACATTCTTTAGTGGGTATCTGATAGACGCCGTGACATCACTAACCCCAGGGCTTGATGTCAGGTGACATTACACATTTGGCATCAACCCCATATATTACTTCATTTGCCACCGCACCAGGGCATCGGGATGAGTTGGGGCGAAGCGCCAGGATTGGCACATCTAATGGATGCGCCACTTCTGGGGCGACTGCGGCCTGCTATTTTTAGGCTGGGGAGTGTCCAATAACGGTGGACCTCCCTAGTCTGAGAATACCAAACCACAGCTGTCCGCTTTACCTTGACTGGTGATCCAATTTGGGTGGGACCCCGTGTTTTTTTGTTTTAAATTATTTATTTAATTTAAATGAACAGTGTGGGGTGCCCTCTGTTTTGGATTACCAGCCAAGGTGAAGCTGCCAGCTGTGGTTTGCAGGCTGCAGCTGTCTGCTTTACCCTAGCTGACTACAAAAAATAGGGGGGCCCCACGTCGTTTTTTTTAATTATTTATTTATTTTGGCTAAATGCAAGGCTAAGCACCCTTTAGTGCCACATGAAAGTCACTAAAGGATGCCAGCTTAAAATATGCAGGGGGGTGGGACATTATTTAGGTCTTTCTCATCTATCTATCTATCTATCTATCTATCTATCTATCCCTCTGTTCATTCATCCAGTCATTCATTCATCCCTCTATCTCTCTGTCTCTATATCTATCCATCTCTATATCTACTCATCTATTTATCTTTGTTGCTGCTTCCGTTTTTTGCGGTCCGCAAAAAAACACAAGTCACACGGATGACACACGGACCGTATACGGAACGGAAGTCACACGGATGCCACACGGACACATCCGTGAAAAAAAACGGACCGTTTTTGCGGACTGCAAAAACGGAACGGTCATGTGAATGTAGCCTTAGGGAGAGTCTGGCAAGATAGCTGCCAGCCGAATGTTCAGACAGCTGTCTTTATGTATGGAGGCATTAGTTAAACACTTGTAAAGCTGAGAAATGTGGCCTAACTCAGATGGCTTTATTATCAGCCCAGCACAATGAACATATAATCATCAAGTATCATGTCTAATAAATTAAAGATGACAACATTTACATTGATTATTCACCACAACCACTGTCAGTACAAAAGTACAGTACCAAGTCTTTCATCAGTACATACCGTATTTTTCGGACCATAAGACGCACTTTTTTCCCCCCAAATGTTGGGGGAAAGTGGGGGGTGCGTCTTATGGTCTGAATGTGGCTGCGGGGAATGTGGGTGCTGCGGTAGAGCGGGTCATCGGGGACAAGCAGGCTGTAGCAGCCTGCCGTGACCACGTGGACCCGCTCATTTAATATGCACGCCCATCCCCCGCCCATCATCCCTCAGCGCTGAAGCAGGCACTGACAGGTGGGCGGGATGATGGGCGGGGGATAAACAGCCGGCCCGCATGATCACCCCTGGCAACTACGGCCTGGAGTGATCATGTGCGGCTGTATTCACTGCTCCACACGCATCATCATCAGCGCGGGGAGCAGTGAATCAGTGTACAGTACTCACCGTTCCCCTGCAGCACCGCTCATCCTCCCGTCTGTGTCAGCGGCAGCGCCGCTGAGTGGAGCCGTCCCCGTTACCCTGCTGCATCGTGATAATTTCCTGTGTCTGTTCCGGCGGCTGGGTGGAGACTAGCGGCGCGCACAGCGATGACGTCATCGCTGTGCGCACGTGTCCACACGCAGCCGCCAACACAGACATAGGAGATGATCGCGATGCTGCAAGGGAACGGGGATGGCTCCACTCAGCGACGCTGCCGCTAACACAGACGGGAGGACGAGCGATGCTGCAGGGAGTGAGGTAAGGTGAGGTGAGTATGAACGTTTATTTTTTTATGTGCCACAGGATGTTGCCATACACCAGGATGGGGTATATTATGAGCAGGATGGGGTCATATGAGCAGGATGGGGTCATATGAGCAGGATGGGGTCATATGAGCAGGATGGGGGTATATGAGCAGGATGGGGTCATATGAGCAGGATGGGGGCATATCAGCAGGATGGGTTCATATGAGCAGGATGGGGTCATATGAGCAGGATGGGGGCATATCAGCAGGATGGGGTCATATGAGCAGGATGGGGTCATATGAGCAGGATGGGGTCATATGAGCAGGATGGGGGCATATCAGCAGGATGGGGGCATATCAGCAGGATGGGGGCATATGAGCAGGATGGGAGTATATGAGCAGGATGGGGGTATATTATGAGCCAGATGGGCGTATATTATGAGCAGGATGGGGGTATATAAGCAGGATAGGGGTATATTATGAGTAGGATGGGGGTATATGAGCAGGATGGGGGTATATTATGAGCAGGATGGGGGTATATGAGCAGGATGGAAGTATATTATGAGCAGGATGGGGGTATATGAGCAGGATGGGGGTATGTAGCAGGATGGGGCCATATGCCATGATGGGTTATATAGCAGGATGCGGCCATATGCCAGTATATAGCAGGATGCGGCCATATGGCAGGATGACGGTATATAGCAGGATGAGGGACATATACTGTATATACAAGGCAGGAGGATCATTACCAGGATGCGGCACCTTAGTAGAGAATTTGGGGACATTACCCCCATAAGTGTCAGCAGCAGATCCTTGCCCCATACCAGTGTGTCATGACCACATTTTTTGCTTAAAATTTTACTTTCCTATTTTCCTCCTCTAAAACCAGGGTGCGTCTTATAGTCCGGTGCGTCTTATAGTCCGAAAAATACGGTAACTACATCACGAGAACAACCATCAGTACATGAATATATCACTAGAACCACAGTCAGTACATGCCTACATTTCCAGAACAATCATCAGTACAGAAATACAGCCCCAGAACCACTGTCAGTACATGACTGCAACACTAGAACAATTGTCAGTACACAAATACAGCCTAGGAACAACCGTCAATACATGACACATCATCGTTATACAGCGATCACTTTCAATGTCAGGTTAGCCTCTATCATATAAACTTGTATACCTTAACAATGGTAAGGAGATGATTGAAATTGTTGTTACCAGCTATCATCAAACTATGGACCATACAGGTACCACAACACTGATTAGTTGCTAGTAGCCACACTAGTAAACATTTAAAGAGTAACTTAAAGGTTTGGTCTGAAGGCAAAGTAATTTTCATTCTAAATCCCTATCTATTTAGTGCCAAAATATAATTTTTTTTAATATGCTTGCATTAATAATTTCCTATCCTAACTACACCATCAAACTGTTATTCTCTCTTTTCTTCCCCTACTTCCTTTTTGATGACGCTTCGTTTGAGAATCCCAGTGCATGGTGCATGCTGGGATACTCAAAACAAGATGTCATCAGGGGGCTGAGGCTGCAGTCACTGCCACAGCTTCTGACCGCTCCCAGAAATGAAGCACCATCAGTGATGCTCATTTCAGGGGCTGGACTAGTCTTTGCATGATGTGCTCTGTCCAATGTGCACAATGACAGCACACGCTCTGATGCTGGCTCAGATCACCAGTAATGAGCTGGCACCAGAGCAGTGTCAGAATATCCAGCGTACAAAGACCAGGTGACGTCACTGGTCTTCGCACACCAGTTATTGTGACATTGGTGCCAGCTCATTATTGCTGATCTGAGCCAGCAATAGAGCGCGTGGTGTCATTATGCACATTGCACAGTGCACGGAGACTAGCCCAGCCCCTGAAACAAGCGTCACTGATGACGCTTCATTTCAGGGAGGGGCAGAGGCTGCGTGAGTGACTGCAGCCTCTGAACCATGATAACACTTCTTTCGAGTATCCAAGCATGCACCATGCTCTAGGATTCTCAAAAGAAGCCTCATCAAAAAGGTCCATTAATTCTTACCAGACTGGTGAAGTAATGTGACCTGAGACCCCCATAGGTGAAGTGCACGGCTCAGGAGACAGGACTCTGACTTTCTATTGAACCCGCGCTGCTCTGTCTGTTCTCCCCCCACTTTTCTAATAGGTCTTTGGAGCAATTGGTAGGGGACTGGGGACCGAGTTCCCCTCAGATCTGCTCAAAATTAATTACTCTAAAACATAGAGGACATTTGATAGAGGACAGATCAATCTATTGATTATCTATCCATCTATCTATCCTTCTATCTATCTATATATCCTTCTATCTATCCCACCGCACCAAAACGCAATAAAACGCATGCGGATTTCGGTGCGGTTATTTTGCGATTTTTTTTTTCCGCGGGTGCAGTAATCTTTCAGTGCCTGCGGAATTTTCTTAAGAAAATTCCGTTTTCCAGTGCGCACAGGGCCTAAAGATCGTACTGTGCACATGAAAGTATGGTCAAAGGCTGAGCAGTTAATAAACCACTGACCATCACCTGGATATAGATCAGCGATCAGCGATCGCTTAAAACCTGCATTAGTCAATGTGTTTAGCCATCACCTGCATTTATCCAACCTCAAACCTCGGTACCTCACAGGTCCTGGGGCCATGATGACTTCACATCCACAGCCTTTTTCTGCAGACCTCCATCTTCTCTTCTCTTCTGCTGCACATCACTACATAGTGCCCTTAAAAATAACGCCATTATAAAAATATTCACCTATGCTGTTCCCTAAATAACCCCCCAAAATAAATAACTGTCCCTCACTTTAATCCCTGCACAACAACAACCCAGACTGTCTATATTATGGTACATGACTTCCAATCTGCCCCCTTTATATACCACAATGTCTCCCCTCATGAGTTACACCCAGTATACCCTCCTCACTTATGAACTATGATCTCCAAACTGTCTGCACCACATGCTGCCCCCTAATCGAACTGTCTCCCATACATTAGACTTTTACATATTGAGCCATGTTGCCCTTTTTCCATACTGAGCCCACCACACACTGTCCCCTTTTCCACAGTGATTCCACCCCGCAGGCTGCCCCCTGCCCCATACAGATCACACCCCATGCTGTGGGCCCTCACAGATCACACTCCATGCACCCCCTTTTCCCATACAGAGCGCTCCCTATGCTGCTGCCCCGTGGCCCACACAGATCACACCTCATGCACCACCTTTTCCCATACAGAGCGCTCCCTATGCTGCTGCCCCCTGGCCCATACAGATCACAACCCATGCACCCCTATTTCCTATACAGAGCGCTCCCTATGCTGCTGCCCCCTGGCCCACACAAATCACAACCCATGCACCCCCTTTTCCCATACAGAGTGCTCCCTATGCTGCTGCCACCTGGCCTACACAGATTACACCCCATGCACCCCCTTTTCCCATACAGAGCGCTCCCTATGCTGCTGGCCCACACAGATCACAACCCATGCACCCCTATTTCCTATACAGAGCGCTCCCTATGGTGCTGCCCCTGTCCCAAAGAGATTACACCCCATGCACCGCCTTTTCCCATACAGAGCGCTCCCTACGCTGCTGCCCCTGTCCCATGGAGATCCCCCTCCATGCACCCCCTTTTCCTATATAGAGCGCTCCTTATGCTGCTGCCCCTGTCCCATAGAGATCCCCCTCCATGCACCCCCTTTTCCTATATAGTGCTCTCCCTATGCTGCTGCCCCTGTCCCATAGAGATCTCCCTCCATGCACCCCCTTTTCCTATATATAGCGCGCTTCCTATGTTGCTGCCCCTGCCCCATAGAGATCCCCCTCCATGTACCCCCTTTTCCCATACAGAGCGCTCCCTATGCTGCTGCCCCTGTCCCATAGAGATCCCCCTCCATGCACCCCCTTTTCCTATATAGAAAGCTCCCTATGCTGCTGCCCTGCCCCATAAAGATTACACCCTGCCGGCTACCGCCACTATCTTCAGCTCTACAGCGCTTACCGACTCCGGTGACTTCTGTCCTTCTCAGCGGCACTCAGCCTGCAGAGACGCCAGAGAACCAATTAAATGACCAAAGGGTAAAGATAGCTACACTCATTCAATAATAAAAACCTATAAAACGTGAGTGATCAAGCCAAATAAAAGTATATAATCTTTATTGAAAATCATTAAAACCAACATATAGAACAAACAATGATGAGGACACATTCAATTAACCTCAGGTAAACAGGAATATACAAGCAATAAATAGCAAATATGCATACTGGCCGTGTGTCAGAAAGGCATAAAATAGTGCACGACACAGTGTTTCGGGGTGCTTGCCCCTCGTCAGTGACACCCCCATACTTTGCACTGACGAGGGGCAAGCACCCCGAAACACTGTGTCGTGCACTATTTTATGCCTTTCTGACACACGGCCAGTATGCATATTTGCTATTTATTGCTTGTATATTCCTGTTTACCTGAGGTTAATTGAATGTGTCCTCATCATTGTTTGTTCTATATGTTGGTTTTAATGATTTTCAATAAAGATTATATACTTTTATTTGGCTTGATCACTGCAGAGACGCCAGCAGCAGTGAGGTGACTCATCGCGCTGCCCTTGACATCATCAGTGAGCGCACCAGGCCAGGGAGCTGATTGCAGCTTCCGACCCCGGAAGTGCCAGCGAGTAAGGAGCAGGTATGGAGAATTCCGGGACCACCAACTAACCCACCAAACCCCCACCCTCCACGCAAAGACTCTGGTTTTAGTAATGAGGGAAATTTAAAAAAATATATTTTTTTTACTCTTGTCCCTGGCGCTGCCCCCCGCAGCCCGCCGCCCCAGGCACCGGACCTCCGATGCCTAATGGTAAATACGGCCCTGAGTATAAATATATATGATTAATAAATTGAGGATGCTGGCTGTGTGTATATATAATATAGAGGCTACGTATGTTCTCCCGCATCTCCGTTAGAATAAATTCACAAGCTGCAGCTCAGAAACCCAAGCCACAGGTCAGTTTATGGAGCGTCTTAAAGAAGCACAGGGGGCCGGAGATTTCTATAAATCCATCCACTGTGCTTGGACCGTACAACACAGCATTTTGAACGTAGTGAAAACACTCAGTGTCTAAAATGCTGCTGACATTGACTGTGGGCCCTAAGGACTCGTTCACATATGGGTTAAGGAATTTCATTTGTTTTTCCATGTTTATGAAAAGACAAATGAAATTAACCCCTTCCTGCACTGTTGTATCCTTTTATTTACTACATATACCCATTATAACCTATGGTGCTGCTTGCATGTCAGTGTATTTACACAGACTGTGTGTCCATGTGATCCACATAGAGACATCTGTTTTTTTTCCGGCAGCACAGATGACAATGGTCAATAGAAGTCTACAGCGCCGTGAAAAATACGTACAGCACACGGATGGCTTCAGTTTGCTGTACATGTTTAACATTGAAAATGTAGGAGAAGCTTTGTATCTGTTGTATATTTAGTTATTTAGTTAGCTGGGTTATAGTACTATATCTATGTAGTAAGCGTTGTTTTGCTCCCATATCTATATAGTAAGCTCTGTTATGATACCATAGTTAAGCAGTAAGCTTAGCTCTGGTATTATGTGTATGTAGTAAGCTTGTTCTGTTCCCGTATCTATGTAGAAGGCTTGGTTCTGTTGCTGTTTCTACAGTATGTAGTAAGCTCGGTTCTGCTCCCATATCTCTGTAGTAAGTACGATTTTGTTCCTGTATTGATACACTAAGTTCGGTTCTGTTCCTGTATCTATGTAGTAAGCCCGGTTTTGCTCCCATATCTCTGTAGTAAGTTTGGTTCTGCTCCCTTATCTCTGTAGTAAGTTCGGTTCTGCTCCCTTATCTCTGCAGTAAGCTCAGTTCTGCTCCCATATCTCTGTAGTAAGTACGATTTTGTTCCTGTATTGATACACTAAGTTCGGTTCTGTTCCTGTATCTATGTAGTAAGCCCGGTTCTGCTCCCATATCTCTGTAGTAAGTTTGGTTCTGCTCCCTTATCTCTGTAGTAAGTTCGGTTCTGCTCCCTTATCTCTGCAGTAAGCTCAGTTCTGCTCCCATATCTCTGTAGTAAGCTCAGTTCTGCTCCCATATCTCTGTAGAAAGTTTGGTTCTGCTCCCGTATCTCTGTAGTAAGCTTGGTTCTGCACCCTTATCTCTGTAGTAAGCTTGGTTCTGCATCCTTATCTCTGTAGTCAGCTCGGTTCTGCTCCTGTATCTCTGTAGTAAGCTCAGTTCTGCTCCCATATCTCTGTAGTAAGCTCGGTTCTGCTCCCATATCTCTGTAGTAAGCTCGGTTCTGCTCCCATATCTCTATAGTAAGCTTGGTTCTGCACCCTTATCTCTGTAGTAGTGATGTGTCGGTCGCGAACAATCCAACACAAAGATCCGGGTCCCTGCAGTGACTGACAGGAGCCGGATCACTAGTGTGAGCCAATAAAATCTCCAAACGGCTCTTTTCGCAGCTGAAACCCCGCCCACCCTTGGCTAAACTCTGCCTACTCAACAATCTAATTGGTCACTTGTAAGTGGGTGGGGTTTTGCCACAGGTGGGCGTGGTTTCAGCGGCGTCACTATAATCTTAAATATGTGTTCACTTGGGGTGAACACATATTTAATAAGGAGCCGAGAACGATCTGAAAGATCCGGCTCTTTTTGGTGAGCGGAGCTATGGGAACTGGATCATCAAAAAGAGCCGGACTGCCCATCACTACTCTGCAGTAAGCTCGGTTCTGCTCCCATATCTCTATAGTAAGTTCAGTTCTGCTCCCGTATCTCTGTAGTAAGCTCGGTTCTGCCCCCTTATCTCTGTAGTAAGTTTGGTTCTGCTCCCATATCTCTGTAGTAAGCTCGGTTCTGCCCCCTTATCTCTGTGGTAAGCTCGGTTCTGCTCCCATATCTCTGTAGTAAGTTCGGTTCTGCTCCCGTATCTCTGTAGTAAGCCCGGTTCTGCCCCCTTAACTCTGTAGTACGCTCGGTTCTGCTCCCATATCTCTGTAGTAAGTTCGGTTCTGCTCCCGTATCTCTGTAGTAAGCTCGGTTCTGCTCCCATATCTCTGTAGTAAGTTCGGTTCTGCTCCCGTATCTCTGTAGTAAGCTCAGTTCTGCTCTCATATCTCTGTAGTAAGTTCGCTTCTGCTCCCGTATCTCTGTAGTAAGCTCGGTTTTGCTCCCATATCTCTGTAGTAAGTTCGGCTCTGCACCCTTATCTCTGTAGAAAGCTCGGTTTTGTTCCCATATCTCTGTAGTAAGCTCCTTGCGGTTCCCATATCTATATAGTCATCTTGGTTATATTCTAGTATTTCTGTACTCAGTAAGCCCAGTTCTGTTCCCATATATATGCACCACCCTGTTCATAAAGCCTGTTACCTCTGCTGCTTTAGGCTATGTGCGCACATTGCGTTTTTTTCCGCTGAAACACTGCGTTTAGAACTGCAGCATTTCAGTGCCAAATTGCATGCGTTCAGCTTTCCCAGCAAAGTCTATGAGAAAGCCGAAAAATCAATGCACATGCTGCGTTTCTAAACTCAGCGTTTTTGATGCCAAAATTTGGTGCGGAATAAAAAGCAGCATGTCACTTCTTTTGTGTGTTGTAGCTGCATTCTCCACCCATTGAAATCAATGATGTGGGTCAGAACACAACCAAAATGCACTTGGACTGCATTTTTGTTGCGTTCCGCATGCTTTTTTGACAAGCAAAACGCTGGTCTTTTCAGTCTCTGTCAATGTCGGTCAATTTCTGTCTGTGGATGTCGGTGAATCTCCCTCTGTCTGTGGGTCTCTTTCTCTGTCAGTTGGTCGCTCTGTTTCTCTCTCTCTCTGTCTGTCCCTCTCTCTGTCTGTTGGTCAGTCTCTCTCCCTCTCTCATGCTCACTGATCCCCGATCAGTAGCGCGGCGCTGCACGGCGTTCACACTGTTCCGGCGGCTTTTCCTCTTTTGAAAATGCCGGCCGCTCATTATTCAATCTCGTATTCTCTGCTTTCCCCGCCCACCGACGCCTATGATTGGTTGCTGTCAGACACGCCCCCACACTGAGTGACAGCTGTCTCACTGCAACCAATCACAGCCGCAGGTGGGAGGGTCTATATCGTGCAGTAAAATAAATAAATAATTAAAAAAAAAGCACGTGCAGTCCCCCCAATTTTGATACCAGCCAAGATAAAGCCACACGGCTGAAGGCTGGTATTCTCAGGATGGGGAGCGCCACGTTATGGGGAGCCCCCCAGCCTAACAAAATCAGCCAGGAGCCGCCCGGAATAGCCGCATCCATTAGATGCAACAGTCCTGGGACTTTACCCAGCTCATCCCGAATTGCCCTGGTGCGGTGGCAATCTGGGTAATAAGGGGTTAATTATGGCAGGCGTCTCCCCGAGATACCTTCCATGATTAACCTTTAAGTTAAAGAAAATAAACACACACATCCAAAAAATCCTTTATTTGGAATAAAAGACAAAAAAACACCCTCTTTCCCCACTTTATTAAAATCCTCAAATACCCCTCCAGGTCCGACGTAATCCACAGAGGTCCCGCGACGCATCCAGCTCTGCTACATGAAGCTGACAAGAGTGGCAGTTGAACACCGCCGCTCCTGTGAGCTCCACGCAGCAACTGAAGAGAGCCGCGCGATCAGCGATGAAGTCACAGGTGAGTTGCGGTCTCAGTTGGAGGACTCAGCTGGCCGCGGGAAACCTGAGTGACGGCACCGCTAATCGCGCTGCTTACTTCAGTCACTCAGGGGATTAGCGGTTACTGGTGAGTCCTTCATGGGTGACCGCTAATCAGGACGCCACACACAGACAGAGCCGCGGGATGACAATGAAGTGAAGTTCACCCGAGTTCATTCTCATCGCGCGACTCTGTCTATGTCGGCTGTCAGTTGGCGGTAATGTCGGGATGTGTGTGGGGATGTAGGCGGTAATGTCGGGATGTGTGCGCTGATGTCGGCGATAATGTCGGGATGTGTGCAGGGATGTCGGCGGTAATGTCGGGATGTGTGCGGGGATGTAGGCGGTAATGTCGGGATGTGTGCGCTGATGTCGGCGGTAATGTCGGGATGTGTGCGGGGATGTAGGCGGTAATGTCGGGATGTGTGCGGTAATGTCGGGATGTGTGCGGTGATGTTGGGATGTGTGCGGTGATGTCGGGATGTCGCCGTATGACAATGAAGTCGGGTGCAGTTCACCCGAGTTCATTCTCATCGCCCGACTCTGTCTGTGTCTGCTGTCAGCGGGCATGTAGCAGAGCTGAATTGCCGGGGGAACGACTGACAAAAATGCATCCAAAACGCATGGAAAAAGCATCCAAAATGCATGCGTTGTGGATGCATTTTATTTTTATAAACGCAGTGTTTACATTTCTCCAGGCTGCCAGAGGGTGTGTTCTTTTCCGCACTGCAGAGAACTCAACGTGCGCACATAGCCTTAAGGCTACTTTCACACTTGCGTTGAACGGCATCTGTTGCATTGCGTTGTGTGACGGATGCAACGGATGCGTTGCATATGATCGCTCTCAATAGCCGGCGGCCGGGGGCGCTCAGCTGAGAGCTCTCACATGCCGGCGGCCGAGGCTCTCAGCTGAGAGCTCTCTATAGCCGGCGGCCGGGGGTGCTCAGCTGAGCGCTCTCACATGCCGGCGGCCGGGCGTTCAGCTGAGAGCTCTCACATGCCGGCGGCCGGGCGCTCAGCTGAGAGCTCTCACATGCCGGCGACCGGGCGTTCAGCTGAGAGCTCTCACATGCCGGCGGCCGGGCGCTCAGCTGAGAGCTCTCACATGCCCGCGGTCGGGAGCGGTCAGCTGAGAGCTCTCACATGCCGGCGGCCGGGCGCTCAGCTGAGAGCTCTCACATGCCGGCGGCCGGGCGCTCAGCTGAGAGCTCTCACATACCGGCGGTCGGGAGCGGTCAGCTGAGAGCTCTCACATGCCGGCGGCCGGGCGCTCAGCTGAGAGCTCTCACATGCCGGCGGCCGGGCGCTCAGCTGAGAGCTCTCACATGCCGGCGGTCGGGAGCGGTCAGCTGAGAGCTCTCACATGCCGGCGGCCGGGCGCTCAGCTGAGAGCTCTCACATGCCGGCGGTCGGGAGCAGTCAGCTGAGAGCTCTCACATGCCGGCGACCGGGCGCTCAGCTGAGAGCTCTCACATGCCGGCGCCGGGCGCTCAGCTGAGCGCTCTCACATGCCGGCGGCCGGGCGATCAGCTGAGAGCTCTCACATGCCGGCGGCCGGGCGATCAGCTGAGAGCTCTCACATGCCGGCGGTCGGGCGCTCAGCTGAACGTTCGGCCACCAAGAAACAAAATAAAGTTTCTGTGACTTAAAAAAAAAAAAAAAAATGAGCATGCAGTGAAAAATAAAGGTTTCCGCCGCTCAAAAAAAGTTACATGCTGCGTTTATTCCGCCCGACGCAGCGTCAAAATAACGACGCTGCGTCGTTCAGCGGATGCAACGCTGACACTTGCGTTACAGTGCGTCGTCCATACAAGTCTATGGAGAATAGCGCAGTGCGTTAATGGACTGCGCTATTCTCCATAGTGACGGACTGCGCTGAACGCAAATGTAAAAGTACCCTAATGCAGTGGCCAGAGATGAAAAGGCCAAAGGTGGGTCGCCGCAACTTGACGGCCACTGCCTTATGATTGCCCCCAGGCTAAATTGTGCCAGCCAGCCCTGGAAAGGGCTAAGGTCAGATCCTCACTCCATCCCCTCGTTTCTAGTCATCATCTCACCAATGAGCCTCTAGATTGGAGAAGCTGGAAGGAAGTTACTCCCAAGAGCATTGTAGACGCAATCTTGCCATAAGGCGGGGCAGGGTTACTACGCATGCGCAGCATTCTTAGTTTGCCCACCGCCTCTACAGGAGCATTACAGACAGAGACACCCGCTGTATCAGAGGTGAGCGCCCCTTTAGTGAGCTGTCCTGCAGCCGAGCTGCCGTGGTGTGTGGGTAGCAGGGACTATAGTAGTAGCTGAATTGGGATTTGTGTTGCAATTTGTCTTATTGATACGCTTACTGCGTATGTTTATTATACTGATACGTGTGCTTTTGTACAATCCATACTTTAAAATGTGATTGTGTACTATTGTGGACATGCACTCTAGCATAATGATAATGAAAGACTGTGTATCTGCACTATTTTCACGTTGTGCTGCAGGTTCATTCTTAGCAGCGCGCCGCCGCCATTTTGCCTTTGTGACGAAACAGCCAGTCACGTGTTTGTGTATTCCGCCCGTGTCTGTGAGGGAGAAAATGTCTGAAGGCGGTGAAGGTAACGTTGTAAAGATCCGCGGACTTCCTTGGTCCTGCTCGGCCGAGGAGATTGAGAACTTCTTCTCAGGTGCGTGTAATGGCTGCTCTGCTGCAGGCTAAGCGGTTGTCGTTGAGCGTAAAAACCGTTTTGTTTGTTCAGACTCTAAGATTCTAAATGGCACCTGCGGAGTTCACTTCATCTACACCCGAGAAGGCAGGCCGAGTGGAGAGGCGTTTGTGGAGTTTGAAAGCGAAGAGGATCAGAATCTTGGCCTAAAGAAAGACAGAGAAACCATGGGACATAGATATGTGGAAGGTCGGTACACTATGCATTAGGCCCTATGTGTGTGTGTGTTGGGCAGGCCGTGTGTGTGTGTGTTGGGCAGGCCGTGTGTGTGTGTGTGTGTTGGGCAGGCCGTGTGTGTGTGTGTGTGTTGGGCAGGCCGTGTGTGTGTGTGTGTGTTGGGCAGGCCGTGTGTGTGTGTGTGTGTTGGGCAGGCCGTGTGTGTGTGTGTTGGGCAGGCCGTGTGTGTGTGTGTTGGGCAGGCCGTGTGTGTGTGTGTGTGTTGGGCAGGCCGTGTGTGTGTGTGTTGGGCAGGCCGTGTGTGTGTGTGTGTGTTGGGCAGGCCGTGTGTGTGTGTGTGTGTTGGGCAGGCCGTGTGTGTGTGTGTGTGTTGGGCAGGCCGTGTGTGTGTGTGTTGGGCAGGCCGTGTGTGTGTGTGTTGGGCAGGCCGTGTGTGTGTGTGTGTTGGGCAGGCCGTGTGTGTGTGTGTTGGGCAGGCCGTGTGTGTGTGTGTGTGTGTTGGGCAGGCCGTGTGTGTGTGTGTGTGTGTTGGGCAGGCCGTGTGTGTGTGTGTGTGTGTTGGGCAGGCCGTGTGTGTTGGGCAGGCCGTGTGTGTTGGGCAGGCCGTGTGTGTGTGTGTGTGTTGGGCAGGCCGTGTGTGTGTGTGTGTGTGTTGGGCAGGCCGTGTGTGTGTGTGTGTGTTGGGCAGGCCGTGTGTGTGTGTGTGTGTGTGTTGGGCAGGCCGTGTGTGTGTGTGTGTGTGTGTTGGGCAGGCCGTGTGTGTGTGTGTGTGTGTGTTGGGCAGGCCGTGTGTGTGTGTGTGTGTTGGGCAGGCCGTGTGTGTGTGTGTGTGTTGGGCAGGCCGTGTGTGTGTGTGTGTGTGTTGGGCAGGCCGTGTGTGTGTGTGTGTGTGTGTTGGGCAGGCCGTGTGTGTGTGTGTGTGTGTGTTGGGCAGGCCGTGTGTGTGTGTGTGTGTGTGTTGGGCAGGCCGTGTGTGTGTGTGTTGGGCAGGCCGTGTGTGTGTGTGTTGGGCAGGCCGTGTGTGTGTGTGTGTTGGGCAGGCCGTGTGTGTGTGTGTGTGTTGGGCAGGCCGTGTGTGTGTGTGTGTGTGTTGGGCAGGCCGTGTGTGTGTGTGTGTGTGTTGGGCAGGCCGTGTGTGTGTGTGTGTGTGTTGGGCAGGCCGTGTGTGTGTGTGTGTGTGTTGGGCAGGCCGTGTGTGTGTGTGTGTGTGTTGGGCAGGCCGTGTGTGTGTGTTGGGCAGGCCGTGTGTGTGTGTGTGTGTGTGTGTTGGGCAGGCCGTGTGTGTGTGTGTGTGTGTGTGTTGGGCAGGCCGTGTGTGTGTGTGTGTGTGTGTGTTGGGCAGGCCGTGTGTGTGTGTGTGTGTGTTGGGCAGGCCGTGTGTGTGTGTGTGTTGGGCAGGCCGTGTGTGTGTGTGTTGGGCAGGCCGTGTGTGTGTGTGTTGGGCAGGCCGTGTGTGTGTGTGTTGGGCAGGCCGTGTGTGTGTGTGTGTGTTGGGCAGGCCGTGTGTGTGTGTGTTGGGCAGGCCGTGTGTGTGTGTGTGTGTTGGGCAGGCCGTGTGTGTGTGTGTGTGTTGGGCAGGCCGTGTGTGTGTGTGTGTGTTGGGCAGGCCGTGTGTGTGTGTGTGTGTTGGGCAGGCCGTGTGTGTGTGTGTGTTGGGCAGGCCGTGTGTGTGTGTGTGTTGGGCAGGCCGTGTGTGTGTGTGTGTTGGGCAGGCCGTGTGTGTGTTGGGCAGGCCGTGTGTGTGTGCGTGTGTGTGTGTGTTGGGCGGGCCCGTGTGTGTGTGTGTTGGGCGGGCCCGTGTGTGTGTGTGTTGGGCGGGCCCGTGTGTGTGTGTGTTGGGCGGGCCCGTGTGTGTGTGTGTTGGGCGGGCCCGTGTGTGTGTGTGTTGGGCGGGCCCGTGTGTGTGTGTGTTGGGCGGGCCGTGTGTGTGTGTGTTGGGCGGGCCGTGTGTGTGTGTGTGTTGGGCGGGCCGTGTGTGTTGGGCGGGCCGTGTGTGTTGGGCGGGCCGTGTGTGTTGGGCGGGCCGTGTGTGTGTGTGTTGGGCGGGCCGTGTGTGTGTGTGTTGGGCGGGCCGTGTGTGTGTGTGTTGGGCGGGCCGTGTGTGTGTGTGTTGGGCGGGCCGTGTGTGTGTGTGTGTGTGTGTGTGTGTGTTGGGCGGGCCGTGTGTGTGTGTGTGTGTGTTGGGCGGGCCGTGTGTGTGTGTGTGTGTGTGTGTTGGGCGGGCCGTGTGTGTGTGTGTGTGTGTGTGTGTGTGTGTGTTGGGCGGGCCGTGTGTGTGTGTGTGTGTGTGTTGGGCGGGCCGTGTGTGTGTGTTGGGCGGGCCGTGTGTGTGTGTGTGTGTGTTGGGCGGGCCGTGTGTGTGTGTGTGTGTGTGTTGGGCGGGCCGTGTGTGTGTGTGTGTGTGTGTGTTGGGCGGGCCGTGTGTGTGTGTGTGTGTGTGTTGGGCGGGGCCGTGTGTGTGTGTGTGTGTGTGTGTTGGGCGGGCCGTGTGTGTGTGTGTGTGTGTTGGGCGGGCCGTGTGTGTGTGTGTGTGTGTGTGTTGGGCGGGCCGTGTGTGTGTGTGTGTGTGTGTTGGGCAGGCCGTGTGTGTGTGTGTGTGTGTGTTGGGCAGGCCGTGTGTGTGTGTGTCGTAAACATTTGATAAATTCCAAAGTTTTTTTTTTAACTTATTAATGTACACTCTGCACACCATCTTGACAGAAAGATAACAAATGTACAAATTTTTGCAAATTTTTTTAAGCAAGTAAAAGTGAAATCACATGGTCAGACAAGTAAAATATATCTTTGTACCGTGTTAGCCAGTAGAGATAAAAAAAATTGTTTAAAAGAACAGAGTCAACCACTGAGGACTCTCTGTTCTTTTAAACAATTTTTTTTATGGTCAGACACTCATATTTAAGTCCCATTCTGTCTATTTCCTTGTGATCCTCCTTGAGATGGTTCTACCCCTTCATTGGAGTCCAGGTGTGTTTAATTAAAATGATAGCACTTGATTTGGAAAGGCACGCACCTGTCTATATAACAGCTCACAGTGCATGTCACACCATATCATGAGGTCAAAGGAACTGCCCAAGGAGCTCAGACAGAATTGTGGCAATGCACAGATCTGGCCAAAGTTACAAAAGAATTTCTGCAGTACTCAATGTCCCGAATAGAGTTGAGCGCGGTTCGAGGTTCTCCAGTTCGCGGCTCGAGTAATTTTGGGGGCTGTTCTAGATCGAACTAGAACTCGAGCTTTTTGCTAAAGCTCGATAGTTCTAGATACGTTCGAGAACGGTTCTAGCAGCAAAAAGACAAGCTAATTACTAGCTGGCTTTCCGCTGTAATAGTGTAAGTCACTCTGTGACTCACCCTATTATGAAATTTCAGTGTATAGTGTGCGGTAACAGTGCATTCAGATCACTGCTGTTTGGATAATGGCGATCGCCATTTTTTTTTTTTCCCTTGTCTTCCTTAAGCGCGCGCGTGTGGTGGGGCGGGCCAGCATGTCAGCCAATCCCAGACACACACACACACACAGCTAAGTGGACTTTTAGCCAGAGAAGCAACGGCATGTGTGATAGGATGTCCATGTCACATGTCCCTTCATTATAAAAACGAGTATCTGCCCGTCCGGACGCCATTATCTCTTCTGCGTTTGGGT
The DNA here is from genome assembly GCF_048569485.1 of Anomaloglossus baeobatrachus. Taxonomy (NCBI): domain Eukaryota; kingdom Metazoa; phylum Chordata; class Amphibia; order Anura; family Aromobatidae; genus Anomaloglossus; species Anomaloglossus baeobatrachus. Next base: position 159,967,346 of record NC_134356.1, read on the forward strand.
GTCAGTCACCGCTAACGTAGCTCCTGTCTCCGATACTGCTGTGTACGCTCTATACACAGCGCTATACAGAATAGGGATAGAAGTTTCTATTAGTCCTTTAAGGGCTAATACCGGCAGGGTCAGAGCTATAGGTGACAGTCAGGGCCGTGAAAACAGATTTTAACAGCTACACAAGATAACAGCGTCTGTGTAGCTAAGGTCAGGGATTTCCTCGCTGCATTTCCCCATTAGGAGGGATAGAAAGGCAGGCTTCCTTTCCTGTACCCAGACCCACAACCCTGCCACTGTACCCTCCTGCCCTTTGCACACTCAAGCTCATTGTTACTAAGCCATTATACTAGCAAACACTGAGTAAACTTAGTGGCATCCTAAAAGTGGCTGTTGTAGTCCATTAGTGCCCCACTGGTGCAAATCTATGTGCAGTACCTCTGCATGACACCCTCCTGCTCTGTTTTTAATAAGCTATAATGATGGCAAAAAATGCTGCCATTTAGTGGCATACAAGAAGTGACTGTTGGACTCCATTAGTGTCCCACTGGTGAAAAGCTATTTGCAGCACCTCTGCATGACACCCTCATGCACATTTTGCTACGCTAATTTTATAGCAAACTCGGGGAATTCCTTGCTGCATTTGATCATTCTGAGGAATAGAAAGTGAGGCTTCCATTACTGTCTTGGTACCCACAGAACACGGCCACTGTACCCACCTGTCCACTTTTGCCACGCTATTTAATTTGCCCAAAGAGCTGACTCTTTTTCTGCCTTCCTAAAATTGTCTGTAATACTAAGTTAGTGTTCCTTTGCTGCCAAGCAAGGTACAACACATGTGCATTCTACACTCCTTTCCATTTCTGGAATGCAATTATTAAATGCAGGTAGTCCAGCCAATCTTTGACGAAGGTGCAGGTGTGGATATAATGTAGCCTGCATCCAATGTTGGTTTTCTCGATGTCTGACAGTTCAACAATACCATCTGTTTCCACTTCCAAAACAAGTGATGACCTGCCAATCACACTCCCTGTTGCGTTTAAAGGGGTGGAAGTTCAGTGTGAAAAACCATGTGAGACTGCTGTCCCCAGTCACAGAGGATGAAGAGCACGCAGATGCACTTAATGGGGCAGGCGGTGGTTGCACAGGCACGCTAGGCCGCATTGTAGCACAGTGAAATTCACATTGCGACTTATGCTTCATTTTAAGTCGTATACAGGGTGGGCTCCCCAGTATGCAGCAAAACCAGGCAACAGGAAAAGGACTCTAGTCAGTTGGGTTGATAAATGATTGTTTAACTTTACCAAAACAAACAATAATAACCATGCATACAATTTAAATTGAACAATCTATTCTGTTGCCTACTACCTGCTAATCCCTCTGCGTAGCTGTAAGGCTATGTGCGCACACTGCGTTTTTTTGACGCTGCGTTTTTGGCCGCTAAAACCGCACAAACGCACCCGCGGCAAAAAAACGCACGCGATTTGGTGCGGTTTTTTTGCTGCGTTTTGCTGCGTTTTTGCTCACTGCGTCTTTATGCGTTTTTTATCAGTGAACAAAAAAAGGTCTGTCATTTCCTTCTTCAATGTGTTCTTCATTCTCCACTAGTGTATGCAGAAGAGCAGACAGGTGCAGAACTACAAGGCTCAGCATACTCCATCCAATAGTGTATGCAGGAGAGCAGACAGCAGCTGCAGAACTACAAGGCTCAGCATGCTCCATCCAGGACTATATGCTTGAGGGAGAGTCAGGGGGAGCAGACCTACAAGGCTCAGCATCCTCCATCCAATAGTGTATGCAGGAGAGCAGACAGCAGCTGTCGAACACATAGGCTCAGCATCCTCCTTCCAGGACTGTATGCAGGATTTCTTTGCCCCCCCAAACAAAAAAAATGACGTGGGCTTCGCCATATTTTTGTATGCTAGCCGGGTACAGCAGGCAGGTACGGGCTGCCCCCAACCCCCAGCTGCCTATTTGTACCCGGCTGGGAACCAAAAATATAGGGAAGCCCTTTTTCTTCGGCGCTCCATTGGGAGACCCAGACGATTGGGTGTATAGCTACTGCCTCCGGAGGCCACACAAAGTATTACACTAAAAAGTGTAAGGCCCCTCCCCTTCTGCATATACACCCCCCGTGGGATCACGGGCTCCTCAGTTTTCAAGCTTTGTGCGAAGGAGGTCAGACATCCACGCATAGCTCCACTGTTTAGTCAGCAGCAGCTGCTGACTATGTCGGATGGAAGAAAAGAGGGCCCATACTTGGGCCCCCAGCATGCTCCCTTCTCACCCCACTCTTGTCGGCGGTGTTTGTTAAGGTTGAGGTACCCATTGCGGGTACGGAGGCTGGAGCCCACATGCTGCTTTCCTTCCCCATCCCCCTGAGGGCTCTGGGTGAAGTGGGATCTTACCGGCCTCCAGGCTCTGAGGCCGGGCTCCATCCACAGACCCGGAGATCCTGCTGGAATGGAGCTGAGTATCGTCAGGGACAAGGCCCTGCAACGTTAAGGTACTCTGTGTCCCCGTACAGACCACGCACACACACACCAGCATGCTGGGTGTGTTAGTGCGCCGGGGACAACAGCGCTGCGCGCTTGGGCTATACTCACTGCAGCTTTGCTGAGTGAGTTAATGTATGGGAAACTGCCGCGCCGGCCGCTGCTAGAGACTGCGGCGCGGCTGAGACTTGTGGTGCGCCGGGGACTTCCGCGCTGACCGTGCTTTTACGACGGCAGCGCTTATAAATCGAGTCCCCGGCTTTTGCGGCCTAGTTTCGTTTCCTTCCCGCCCCCGGGCCTGTCAGTCAGGGAAGGGGCGAGACGCTGTACAATGGTCAGCGCTGAGGGCTGGAGTCTTATTTACATACTCCAGCCCTCTCACTGGGCACAGTGAGACGCCAGCTTCCCGCACTTTGTCTGGGGCACGCCCACGGCCCGCCCCTCTTCACAGGACGTGGGCTATACTCACTGCAGCTTAGCTGAGTGAGTTAATGTGTGGGAAACTGCCGCGCCGGCCGCTGCTAGACACTGCGGCGCGGCTGAGACTTGTGGTGCGCCGGGGACTTCCGCGCTGACCGTGCTTTTACGACGGCAGCGCTTATAAATCGAGTCCCCGGCTTTTGCGGCCTAGATTCGTTTCCTTCCCGCCCCCGGGCCTGCCAGTCAGGGGAGGGGCGAGACGCTGTACAATGGTCAGCGCCGAGGGTTGGAGTCTTATTTACATACTCCAGCCCTCTCACTGGGCACAGTGGGACGCCAGCTTCCCGCACTTTGTCTGGGGCACGCCCACGGCCCGCCCCTCTTCACAGGACGCCGGCAGCCATTCCTGCATGCAGTCTAAGCTGGAGAACGGACACAGGCTCTGGGAGACCCAGTCAAGGGATTCTGGCGACCACATACCCGCTTATGCGGGCGGTAAGCAGCACCTTGGTGCTGACCCCACTAGTGCCACAGTGTTTTGTGTACTTTATGCTCTTTGTACTTGTCGCTGGTCAGCGTAAAGGGTCGCAGGCTTCCAAATCCACCCTGGCTCGATGGATCAAGGAACCAATTCTTGAAGCCTACCGTTCTGCTGGGCTTCAGGTTCCATCAGGGCTGAAGGCCCATTCTACCAGAGCCGTGGGTGCGTCCTGGGCATTACGGCACCAGGCTACGGCTCAGCAGGTGTGCCAGGCAGCTACCTGGTCGAGTCTGCACACTTTCACCAAGCATTGTCAGGTGCATGCCTACGCTTAGGCGGATGCCAGCCTAGGTAGAAGAGTCCTGCAGGCGGCGGTTGCCTCCATGTAGGGAAGGGCTGTGTTACGGCCCTAACTTGAGGTATTAATTTACCCACCCAGGGACTGCTTTTGGACGTCCCAATCGTCTGGGTCTCCCAATGGAGCGCCGAAGAAGGGAATTTTGTTACTTACCGTAAATTCCTTTTCTTCTAGCTCCAATTGGGAGACCCAGCACCCGCCCTGTTTCCTTCGGGATTTTTGTTTTTTTCGGGTACACATGTTGTTCATGTTGAATGGTTTCAGTTCTCCGATGTTCCTTCGGATTGAATTTGTTTAACCAGTTATTGGCTTTCCTCCTTCTTCCTTTTGCACTAAAACTGAGGAGCCCGTGATCCCACGGGGGGTGTATATGCAGAAGGGGAGGGGCCTTACACTTTTTAGTGTAATACTTTGTGTGGCCTCCGGAGGCAGTAGCTATACACCCAATCGTCTGGGTCTCCCAATTGGAGCTAGAAGAAAAGGAATTTACGGTAAGTAACAAAATTCCCTTCTTTTTTAAATTATTTCATGAAATAATTTAAAAAAAAAATGACGTGAGCTTCGCCCAATTTTTGAGTCCAGCCGGGTACAACTAGGCAGCTGGGGATTGGAATCCACAGTGCAGGGTGCCCATGCTTTCTGGGCACCCCCGCTGTGAATTGCAGTCCCGCAGCCACCCCAGAAAATGGCGCTTTCATAGAAGCGTCATCTTCTGGCGCTGTATCCAACTCTTCCAGCTGCCCTGATGCCGGGTGGTTCGCTGGGTAATAATGGGGTTAGGGCTAGCTGTATAGCTGGCCCTAAGCCCGAAATTCATGGTGTCACGCCAATATTAGACATGGCCACCATGAATGTCTAGTAAAGATAAAAAAAAAACACAACACACACAGAAAAATATTTTTATTAGAAATAAAACACAACACAATTAGTGACTCCATCTTTATTGAAATAAAGAACCCCCCCCTTCGCAGTAATCCTGGGTCAAGGTCCCGCGCCGTCCAAACCGGATCCAATATCATCTGATCGGTTTGCTGGAAGGCAAAGCGATCAGATGATGTGTCAGGTTCTAGGGGCTGAAGCACATCACACATCAGCTGATTGTATAAAAGCCGATTATACAATCAGATGATGCATCGGTGCAAAAAAAAATAAAAAAATAATACTCACTTATGTGCTGATTACCGGCAGCGATGGGGCGGGAGTCTGATCCCGTCCGATCGCTGCAGCAGCTGCCGGTAATCAGGGATGAAGTCTCCTGACGCATCTGCTGATACCGGCCGGGCGCCCGCGTCACCGCGATACTTACGATCACCTGATGCGTCAGGTGACTGCATCAGGTGATCCATCGCCAGGTCCTGCATCCATCAGAGGTTTCCCGGCCGTCTGCACACAGATAACTTTTTTTTTTTTTTTTTTCTACTGTTAACTTTTGTTTTCGCAGCCGCTTCCACCTCCTGCCTGTACATGGCGCCGCACGGCAGCATACATGCACAGGACGGGAGGTGGAAGCGGCGGTGACGGTACCGGGAGGATTCACGCTTCTGTATATACTGACAGAAGGAATCCTCTTCCTGTACTCGTCACTTTACTACCCACCTCCTGCGTTTATAGCTGCGTTTTTGGTCTTCAAAACGCAGCTATTTGCGTTTCTCATTGCGTCTTTCAACATCCCATTGAACTCAATGGATGAAAAGCGCAGTGAAAAAAGCGGGAATAATTGACATGCTGCGTTTTTGTGGCACCACAAAAACGCAGCTGAAAAAAAACAATGTGTGCGGACAGCAAAAATTAAAACTCATAGACTTTGCTGGGGAAGCAAAGTCCTGCAGTTTTGAGGCCAAAAAACGCACGCGAAAAACGCACTGTGTGCACATAGCCTAATTGTGTGTTTGTGTGTGTGTGTGTGTGCGAACACGACTTACCAGTGGCGCATCACAAGAGCTTCCCAGTTATCCACGTAAACATAGACAAAACACATTACCCCCCCTGAATACCCTTGTTAGCTGAAGCCTCACAGATAAGGCAGATGATAACAGTGTGAATGCAAACCACACAGCTCTGCAACACAGTCATGGAAATCTTGAAAATCAACAGTCAATGCAAACATGTGTCGCTGTCCCTCTGATTTAAACTGTACGTGACAATTTGACAGTGCAGAGGCAGCAAGTCTTATTGTCTATAAATAGCCGTCCTACCCAGAACAGATGTGTTTTGCTAATAAAACAAAGTGTTGCGTGCCAGCATTTAGGCTATGTGTCCACGGTAGAATGTACCTGCGCATTTTTCCGCATGAAAATCCGCGACTTTCGCGGCAAATCCGCACCTTATTTTTGCCGCGGATTACCGCGAATTTGCCGTGGATTTTGATGCGGATTTTTTTTTTTTTTTTTTCCCCCCCATTCTATACCCAAAATCCGCAACAATAATTGACATGCTGCAGATTTTTCCGGATCAAAATCCGCGGCAAATCCGCCGCGGAAAAATCCGCAGCATGGACACAGCATTTCCAAAATGCCATTTGAAATGGCTTGGAAGTGCCGCTGCTGCAGATTTTCGGAAAATCCGTGGCAAAATCCGCGGTAAATCCGCAGTGTGGGCACATAGCCTTATTGTCTGGGCACAGCCTACCGTACCCGGGTACTGTGATGTCCAGTTGCCAGAAATACAGACTTCTTTGTCGCTCCATTGGGAGACCCAGACAATTGGGTGTATAGGCTATGCCTCCGGAGGCCGCACAAAGTATTACACTTAAAAGTGTTAAACCCCTCCCCTTCTGCCTATACACCCCCCGTGCTCCCACGGGCTCCTCAGTTTTTTGCTTTGTGCGAAGGAGGTCAGACACGCACGCAGCTCTTCTGCAGGCGCTGGGCACTCTGAAGGCAGAAGGAGTGGTGGTCCCTGTTCCTATTCAGCAACAGGGTCACGGTTTTTACTCCAACTTGTTTGTGGTCCCAAAGAAGGACGGGTCTTTCCGTCCTGTCCTGGACCTGAAACTTCTCAACAAACACGTAAAGACCAGGCGGTTCCGGATGGAATCCCTCCGCTCCGTCATCGCCTCAATGTCCCAAGGAGATTTCCTTGCATCGATCGATATCAAGGATGCTTATCTCCACGTACCGATTGCTCCAGAGCACCAGCGCTTCTTGCGCTTCGCCATAGAAAACGAACACCTGCAGTTCGTGGCACTGCCGTTCGGCCTGGCAACAGCCCCACGGGTTTTCACCAAGGTTATGGCTACTGTAGTAGCGGTCCTCCACTCTCAGGGTCACTCGGTGATCCCGTACTTGGACGATCTGTTGATCAAGGCACCCTCTCTAGAGGCATGCCAACACAGCCTCGACGCTACCCTGGAGACTCTCCAGAGTTTCGGGTGGATCGTCAATTTTCCAAAGTCAAATCTGACACCGGCCCAATCACTGACATATCTTGGCATGGAGTTTCATACCCTCTCAGCGATGGTGAAGCTTCTACTGATCAAGCAGCGGTCACTACAGACAGGGGTACAATCTCTCCTTCAAGGCCAGTCACACCCCTTGAGGCGCCTCATGCACTTCCTGGGGAAGATGGTGGCAGCAATGGAGGCAGTTCCGTTCGCGCAGTTTCACCTGCGTCCACTTCAATGGGACATCCTACGCAAATGGGACAGGAAGCCGACGTCCCTCGACAGGAACGTCTCCCTCTCTCAGGCGACCAAAGCTTCCCTTCGGTGGTGGCTTCTTCCCACTTCATTATCGAAGGGGAAATCCTTCCTACCCCCATCCTGGGAAGTGGTCACGACGGACGCGAGTCTGTCAGGGTGGGGAGCGGTTTTTCTCCACCACAGGGCTCAGGGTACGTGGACCCAGCAAGAGTCCTCGCTTCAGATCAATGTTCTGGAAATACGGGCAGTGTATCTTGCCCTGAAGGCGTTCCAGCAGTGGCTGGAAGGCAAGCAGATCAGAATTCAGTCGGACAATTCCACAGCGGTGGCATACATCAATCACCAAGGCGGCACACGCAGTCGGCAAGCCTTCCAGGAAGTCCGGCGGATTTTGATGTGGGTGGAAGCCACGGCCTCCACCATCTCTGCAGTTCACATTCCAGGCGTGGAAAACTGGGAAGCAGACTATCTCAGTCGCCAGGGCATGGACGCAGGGGAATGGTCCCTTCACCCGGACGTGTTTCAGGAGATCTGTTGCCGCTGGGGGGTGCCGGACGTCGACCTCATGGCGTCCCGGCACAACAACAAGGTACCGGTGTTCATGGCACGGTCTCAAGATCCCAGAGCTCTGGCGGCAGACGCCTTAGTTCAGGATTGGTCGCAGTTTCAGCTCCCTTATGTGTTTCCTCCGCTGGCACTGTTGCCCAGAGTGTTACGCAAGATCAGGGCCGACTGCCGCCGCGTCATCCTCGTCGCTCCAGACTGGCCGAGGCGGTCGTGGTACCCGGATCTGTGGCATCTCACGGTCGGCCAACCGTGGGCACTACCAGACCGACCAGACTTGCTATCTCAAGGGCCGTTTTTCCATCTGAATTCTGCGGCCCTCAACCTGACTGTGTGGCCATTGAGTCCTGGATCCTAGCGTCTTCAGGGTTATCTCAAGACGTCATTGCCACTATGAGACAGGCTAGGAAACCAACGTCCGCCAAGATCTACCACAGGACGTGGAAAATTTTCCTGTCGTGGTGCTCTGCTCAGGGTTTTTCTCCCTGGCCTTTTGCCTTGCCCACTTTTCTGTCCTTCCTTCAATCTGGACTGGAAAAGGGTTTGTCGCTCGGCTCCCTTAAGGGACAAGTCTCAGCGCTCTCTGTGTTTTTCCAGAAGCGCCTAGCCAGACTTCCACAGGTACGCACGTTCCTGCAGGGGGTTTGTCACATCGTTCCTCCTTACAAGCGGCCGTTAGAATCCTGGGATCTGAACAGGGCGCTGCTGGTTCTTTAGAAACCACCATTCGAGCCAATGAGAGATATTTCTCTCACGCCTTTCGCAGAAAGTGGTTTTTCTAGTAGCAGTCACTTCACTTCGGAGAGTGTCTGAGCTAGCAGCGCTGTCATGCAAAGCCCCTTTCCTGGTTTTTCACCAGGACAAGGTGGTTCTGCGTCCGGTTCCGGAATTTCTCCCTAAGGTGGTATCCCCCTTTCATCTCAATCAGGATATCTCCTTACCTTCTTTTTGTCCTCATCCAGTTCACCAATGTGAAAAGGATTTGCACTTGTTAGATCTGGTGAGAGCACTCAGACTCTACATTTCTCGTACGGCGCCCCTGCGCCGCTCGGATGCACTCTTTGTCCTTGTCGCTGGCCAGCGTAAAGGGTCACAGGCTTCCAAATCAACCTTGGCTCGGTGGATCAAGGAGCCAATTCTCGAAGCCTACCGTTCGGCTGGGCTTCCGGTTCCCTCAGGGCTGAAGGCCCATTCTACCAGAGCCGTGGGCGCGTCCTGGGCTTTGAGGCACCAGGCTACGGCTCAGCAGGTGTGTCAGGCGGCTACCTGGTCGAGCCTGCACACTTTCACGAAACACTATCAGGTGCATACCTATGCTTCGGCGGATGCCAGCCTAGGTAGACGAGTCCTTCAGGCGGCGGTTGCCCACCTGTAGGAAGAGGCCGTTTTACGGCTCTCTTACAAGGTATTATTTTACCCACCCAGGGACTGCTTTTGGACGTCCCAATTGTCTGGGTCTCCCAATGGAGCGACAAAGAAGAAGGGAATTTTTGTTTACTTACCGTAAATTCCTTTTCTTCTAGCTCCAATTGGGAGACCCAGCGCCCGCCCCTGTTTTTTTGTGTACACATGTTGTTCATGTTGAATGGTTTCAGTTCTCCGATACTCCTTCGGATTGAAGTTACTTTAAACCAGTTTTTAATTCTTTTTCCTCCTTCTTGCTTTTGCACCAAAACTGAGGAGCCCGTGGGAGCACGGGGGGTGTATAGGCAGAAGGGGAGGGGCTTAACACTTTTAAGTGTAATACTTTGTGCGGCCTCCGGAGGCATAGCCTATACACCCAATTGTCTGGGTCTCCCAATTGGAGCTAGAAGAAAAGGAATTTACGGTAAGTAAACAAAATTCCCTTCTTTTTTACGCTCCTCTCACGGTAAGCAGTATAGACAGCACTGTAAGAATGTTGGTCTGTGGCACAGGATGCTGCTCGTTAGCGTTACGGTACTCCTCACCAAACTACAAAATGACTCCCCTCACAATTGAACGGTGTTTTCGCGGTGGCTCCTTGCTGTAACACACACCTTTTTAGCTTTTCCTTCTGTTCATAGACAGCATCTCCAAGTCCACACCCGAAGAGCAATTTCTCCTCCACGTCTAAGTGTGGAGAGGCAGCTAGTGCGCATGCGTGTGCCGATTTACCCCAGCCGCAGCCTAACTACAGTGTTTCGCCTAGTGAGTATGCTCAGCCTGACTGTGCCATTCCTGAGGCTAAGTCTGCATTTTGGGATACAGCGCATGCTCCCACACTTAGTGCGAAAAGCCTCTTTGCACAGGTACTTGCATTACGTGCCGGGTCTAAGTCCTGTTTTGTGCCTAGACACCATGCTAAAGCTGATAGTCTTTTATCAGAGACTGTATTTCATGCTACTGAGCATGCTCAGGCACTTACTGCATCAGAGACTAGGTCCGGTAATGAACTCTTTGGCCCTGCCCCTGATGTGGGGGGCCCATATAGACCACAGGGCATCAGGTGTCCTGACGATGTGTCCAGGCCACTCCCAAATGGCTTGCAGAGGCCCGCCCCTATGACTTGTCACCTCATTATTGATGGTCAGACGATGACTGGTGAGGTGTTTGTGTCGTGGCAGCCATGAGGTCATTATTGAAGTTGCGGTTCCAAATAGGACGCTAGTTATGCCACTCATGACGTGTCACTCTGCTTTTGTCTCCAGGAGGTGCATTGTGGTCCACCCTGGTTTGGGGCGGACCCAGGTTATAAAACGGGCTGGAGCCAACAAGGAGGTGCGCAGTCTTCTATTATGCTCCGAAAGAGCACACCTCCATGTGTTGAACCCATTGCGGCTTTAGGCCAGAGGTAGGCAGGGATAGGGCGTCGATGCAGGCCGCCACCACAGTTGGTAACGCAGAACGGTTAAGACCAGCTCCTATCCTACAAGTCCTGCTTGTGCAGCCCAGTGACATTAACAGGCCTGCTGCTGCTGATGCGCCTGCAGTCCACAGGTGTGGCCCCAATGCACACGGTCAGCGTACTGAATGGCCCCTGTGATGTTAACAGGGAGTTCCTGGGCTGGGTGGGCGTGTGGACCCTGTGACGCTAACAGGGCTCCCAGTCTCCAGATCCGAGTGGCGTCTAATTCGGTTCAGGCTACTATTAGTTTCATAGCCACACAGCTCTGTATCTTCCACCTAACCTTCCAATTGCCAACCTCTTTTCCATCTGGGAGCACGGTGGACACTGACTGCTGATGGGGATATATACCTTTCTCTTTCTTTTCTTATTAATTTTCGTTATATAGCGGTAACATAGTATAATACCACCTTATCCAAATCTGCCAGCCCCACCGTAACAGATGGTGTTTCTTCATCAAATGTTACTTTTGCTTAACCACCAAACCCACGGACGAAAACTTTTTTCCCCCTTTCCAACACACCTGTTCCCCTTTCCACCAGCATCTGTCCTTTTTCAACTCATTTTGTATATGACCAAAAGTGCAACTCTGCAGGGACACCATACTCAGTGTCATCTCAGCACAGCAGCCAGCCCTCGGTCCCTCAGATGTGGACAAGTAAAAGACCATTTCCTCCTATCCATGACAAAGCGTTGAGATTCACTCTGTGCAGCACTGGTGTTTAGTGGAAAAGCAGATCTAAGATTGCGTACCACCTTCTGCAGATACTCCTGTAGACGTGCGTCCCTTTCTATGGCAGGAATTATTTCGCCAAATTTTCTTGTACCGGGGATCTAACAGTGTGGCAACCCAGTAGTTAGCATTACTTTGAATTCGTACAATACGAGGGTCATGTTGTAGGTAGTGCAGCAAGAAGGCGCTCATGTGTCTTGTGCATCCAGGAGGACCAAGTCCTTGGTGTGTTGGTGGCAGAGAGGTGAGAATCGTGCCTCCTTCCTCTGCCCTCTCCCCCCAACCTCGCACAACCGAAATGTGAGCAAGCTCTCACTCATCTGCTGAGTCTTCCATGCCCATCGCCAGTTCGTCCTCCATTTCTTCATGGGCTCCTGCACCTTCCTCAACAATTTTTGCTGATACTATGCGCCCTTGTTAATCCCTCTCCCCCACCATGACTGCCGCCTAGGTGCCGCTGACCGTCTGGACCTTGGAGATCTTGTTATCCCTTCCGCATATGACTCCTCCTGTACTTCCTCCCCTTCCTCTTGTCCCAACACCTGACTCCGAATAATGCTTACAGTGTGCTCCATCATGTAGATGACCAGAATTGTCACGCTGAGAATAGCATTGCCAGTGCTAAACATCTTCGTCGATATTTGTAAACTGTGTAGAAGGGTGCATAGGTCCTTGATCCGACACCACTCCAGCAGCGTGATCTGCACCACCTCTGGATCAAGTTAGGCCAGGCTATATGTCATAACGTATTGCAACAGGGTTCGTCGGTGCTGCCACAAACGCTGCAACATGTGCAGATTCAAATTCCTGTGTGTCGGCACATCGCATTTCAGGCGTTTAACCACCAGACCTAAAGACTTCTGTAGCGACGAAAGTTGTTGAGCTGCTGTGTGCGAACGATGGAAGTGAGCACATAGCGAGCGTGCCAGCTGCACAAGGCCATGTAGGCCGGGATGGTGCTTTAAAAATTGCTGGAGAATTAGATTCAACACGTGAGCCATACAAGGCACGTGTGTCACATTGCCCTGACGATGGCCCGCAGCCAAGTTTGCATCATTGCCGCACACTGCGGTTAAGTCATCAACGGAGTACGCTCCGTCAATTTGTACTCCGGTCGCCAGGTGACAACGTGTTCCTTTCATGCATAGTGCTGATGATGGGAGAGAAGTTGATGCCAGCGGCGCAGGTGGACGCAGGTTATGCTCACCCACTGGGCTGCATTACCTTGACAAATGCAGAATCTCTGGCTGAATGTAGGTGGTGGATATCTCACAGATGAAGTACCATCATTCAGCTACAACCAATGGGAAGACACCACACCCTTTTTTTATGCCCATCCTGTCTGCAGACCACTGCCAGACATGGCTATGAACCTCTGGTTACTTTTAACCCCAGTTCAGTTTTATGATTTTGTGTGCTTGTTACCTGACTACTTTTCCTGCTTGCTGTTTATGTACCTTGTTTGCCGATCCGCATTTCACCTCTGCTTGTTTTCTAATTAAGTCCTGAAGTCCTGGCCGTCCCATTCTGTTCCTGTTCCTCAATTAATGTTTTGACCCTGTCTGACTACTATTCTCTGGAACTGCAGCCTTCCACAGGTATTGATCACCTTGGGCCCTGTGTAATTCCTAATCCCTATATAGGGGTTAAAGGGTTTCAGGGTTCTGGAGGTCCTGCTTGGTGAGTGGCTTCCCTCTAGCCTATCCTTTACAGCGCATCTGAGTGTGGATTAAGGAAGGCGTTACACCGTGCCCTCTGCAGAAGGCCATGTAGGCCAGGATAGTGCTTTAAAAATTGCTGGACAACCAGGTTCAACACGTGAGCCACACAAGGCACGTGTGTCACGGCGAAGAGCTGCACCCATGTTTGCATCATTGTCACACCCGGCCTTCCCTGGCTGCTGGTTGAGTGGAGACAACCATTGATGAAACTTGGTCTCCAGAGCTAACCGTCCACAACTTCTCAGCGGTGTGACTCACATTTCCCATACATTTCAAAGTAAACATTTGACCGCATGATGGCATTGAGCTCTGCTGCCAGCATAGTAAGGAGGTGTGTGTGGTATTCCTTGTGCGCAGTTACAAGGAAGGGTGCCCTGACCACACAGGGTTTGGGCCGAGGTGAAGGACCCACACGAGGTTGAGGAGGCAGAAGCAGTGTATTAACTTCTACATACAGAGGAAGGATTGATACAACTCGTGGGGACAGCAAGACTTGTACAGCAGACCCTTCTCCATCTATCCCCATAGTAACCCATTGCCCAGTCAGCGACATGTAACGCCCCTGTCCATGCTTACTAGGGCAAGTATCTGTGGTGAAATGCACCCTGTCACACAGTTTCGCAAAGAAGCGGTGATGTTTGGTGCGACATGCTGGTGTAGCGCGTGCACGCCTTTGTTGGAGAAGGAGTGGCGCCTGGGCATTGGCTCTTGGGGCACTGCGATGGGCAGAAGGTCTCGAAAATCCTCGGTTGGAAAGGAAGCATTTTGGTAGCCAACAGTTTGCAGATGCTGAAAGTCAACCTCTAAGCCATGTCATGCCCTTCTAAAAGCATGTAAAACACAGCAAGTGGACTCCAACCACAGTCTCCCTCGTTTCCACTAATTGGGCCACACACACCCCACTTGACTGGCATCAGTTGACCCTCCTTTTCAAAATGAAAAAGATGCTTTGCATGAAGCACTCTCAAAAATACGCATGCCTTTCACCTCCCCTGGATGACCCAGGGGAAGAAAGTCCTCTGAGAGCCATGACTTGTTAATCTTTGTTCTTTTTTCAAAAGCGAGGGGACTCCAACCACAGTCTCCCTCGTTTCCACTAATTGGGCCACACACACACCCCACCTGACTGGCATCAGTTGACCCCCATTTTCAAGATGAAAAAGATGCTTTGCATGAAGCACTCTCAAAAATACGCGTGCCTTTGGCCTCCCCTGGCTGACCCAGGGGAAAAGTCCTCTGAGAGCCATGTCCACATTGTCAGTGGACAGACACGTGTGCTTATCTGCCAGCAGACCCCCAGCAGCACTGAAGACAGGTTCCGAGAGAACGCTGGCTGCAGGACACAAGATCCCCAAGGCGTACGTGGCAAGCTCAGGCAATTTATCCAGATTGGAAGCCTAAAATGAGCAGGGCTCAAGTTGCACAGTAATGGCATCAATGTTTCCTTGCATATACTCATATATCTGTGTCTCCTCCTCTTTTTCCTTGTCCAGCTCTTTTGTTTACGCATGAGTATATGTCCTTGTCACTTTCCCATGTGTTGTGAGTTGTTTGTCACCTTTTGGACACCTTTGAGGGTGTTTTCTAGGTGTTTTTATGTGTTTGTGATTGCCTGCCATTGTTTCCTATGCGGTTCGGTTCGACGAACTGAAATTGGACGAGACCTCCGTTCGGCGAATCGAACTCGAGCCGAACCGCGACCGGTTCGCTCATCTCTAGTCCCGAAGAGCACAGTGGCCTCCATAATCCTTAAATGGAAGAAGTTTGGGACCACTAGAACTCTTCCTTCATCTGACCGTCCAGCTACACTGAGCAATCGTGGGAGAAGAGCCTTGGTGAGAGAGGTAAAGAAGAACCCCGAGATCACTATGGCTGAGCTCCAGAGATGCAGTAGGTAAATGGGAGAAAGTTGCACAAAGTCAACTATCACTGCAGCCTTCCACCAGTCAGCCTTTATAGCAGAGTGGCCAGACGGAAGCCTCTCCTCAGTGCAAGACATATAAAAGCATGCATAGTTTGCAAGAAAAAAAAACACATAAAGGACTCCCAAACTAAGAGAAATAAGATTCTCTGGTCTGATGAGACAATTTTGGTGATTAATTCTAAGCGGTATATTTGGAGAAAACCAGGTACCTCACCACAGTGAATTCAACATGGTGGTGGCAGCATCAAGCTCTGGGGGTATTTTTCAGCTACAGGGACCGGACAACTGGTTACAATTGAGGGAAAGATGAATGTGGCTAAGTACAGAGATATCCTGGAACCTCTTCCAGAGTGGTCTGAACCTCAGACTTGGCCGAAGGTTCACCTTCCAACAAGACAATGACCTAGGCACACAGCTAAAATAACAAAGGAGTGGCTTCAGAACAACTTTGTGACCATTATTGTCTGGCCCAGCTAGAGCCCTGACCTAAACCCAATTGAGAATCTCTGGAGAGACCTGGAAACGGCTGTTCACCATCCAACCTGACGAAACTGGAGAGGATCTGCAAGGAAGAATGGCAGAGGATCCCCAAATCTAGGTGTGAAAAAACTTATTGCATCATTCCCAAGAAGACTCATGGCGGTACTAGCTCAAAAGGGTGCTTCTACTCAATACGGAGCAAAGGATCTGAATTCTTATGATCAGTTTTTCTTTTTTATAAAATTTGCAAAAATTGTTAAATTTGTTTCTTTGGAAGTTTTTTTGTCAAGATGGGGTGCAAAGTGTACATTAATGAGAAAAAAACCTTTTTTTTGAATGTACCAAATGGCTGCAATGAAACGGAGTGAAAAATCTAAAGGGGTCTGAATACTTTCTTTACCCACTGTAAATCTGCAGGTTGTGATGTGCATTTGTTTTCAGACCCCCCCCCCCTTCCTAAGTCAATACTTTGTGGGATTACTTTTCACTGGAATTACTGCTGCAAGTATTTTGGATATGCCTTTAGCAGCTTTCCACAGCTAGAAGCTGCAAATTTT
Source organism: Anomaloglossus baeobatrachus (assembly GCF_048569485.1). NCBI lineage: Eukaryota > Metazoa > Chordata > Amphibia > Anura > Aromobatidae > Anomaloglossus > Anomaloglossus baeobatrachus. The sequence goes on from NC_134356.1 coordinate 159,983,573, forward strand.
GCCCATTTTTTGCAAAGTAGCTGTAGCTCAGTGAGCTTGATGTGTGAGCGTCTGAACAGCAATTCTAAAGTCTTACCATAGATTTTTAATTAGATTTAGGTCTGGACTGTGGCTGGGCCATTCAAACACATGAATATGCTTTGATCTAAACCAAGTAAAATATTTTGATCTAAACCATTACATTGTAGCTCTGGCAGTATGTTTAGGGCCGTTGCCCTTATTGAACGGGAATCTGTACCCCAGTCTCAAGTCTTATGCAGCCAGTAATAGGTGTTCCTTCAGGATTGCCCTGTATTTATCTCAATCCATCTTCCTATCAACTCTGACCAGCTTTCCTGTCCCTGCTAAAGATTTGCCTCTCCACACCATAATGCTGCCACAACCATGTTTGACATGAGGGTGGTGTTTTCAGGGTGATGTGTTAGTTCTCCACCTCCCTCAGCACTTTTCATTTAAGGCCGGGGCCACACGGGGTTATGTGCGATCCTCACATGACACTCGGCTCACGCTGGCAGCACAGCGTGAGCCCACGGTCATTGCGACTGGTCCGATCGTGCGATCAGACCACAGCTGCGGAGGGGGGGGGGATTTATCTCCCCCTCTCTTCTCAGTAGCCGGCAATTGCGATTCTTTCATTACATCGGTGTAACGCGAGGGCAGTGCAATATTTCTCTCTCCCCATAGACTTGCATGAGTGCGAGTGGAACAGGATCAGCGTTCCACCCGCAGCATGCTGCGACTGTTTTCTCAGTCCGATTAGGACCGAGAAAATAATCGCTCATGGGAGCAGGCACATAGCATTACACTCAGACCAATATTACTCTATCTTATTTTTATTGCATTCCACTGTTTTTCTCGTCATGTGTCCCAGGTCTTACTCAAACGTTTTTCTTGGGTTCTCTGGTTAAATGAAACAACCTTTTACATACTAGCTGTGTCCCCTACATGGTTATAACAGTGAAAAACTCATTGCGAAATTTTAACCTTTCTACAATCTTAACAAAATAAAAACAATTTTTGAAATAATGACTCTGATATACAGACATATGAGAGATAGTTTTGTGCGGTATGAATATCTGGTTTAATGCGCTGCTCCAGCGTTTGTTTGTTTTTTTTTTTTCTCTCTAGCGCTGTAGTAGCGCTTGAAATGTAAGCCCATTGTCTTATACGTGCCCTTATGCATTTTAATTGTTTATAGGCGCCATCTTGCCTAACTTTTGACTGGCCAGAGTGAGCCTCTTAGGGTTGGATTGATTTGTGACCTCCAGCAAATTGGAGCTGCCGGCAAATCACAGGAAATCAACAGGAGAGGTGGTGAAAGATGAAGCCACCGGAGGGTGACTAGAAGACTGGTCAGGGGACCTAAATGTAAAGCACCACTCCAGCTGTGTAATTAAAACTACGCTGAAATGGTGCTTTAATAGTATGAACATTTAGTCAGTTGAAAAATTGCTAATTTTAAAAAACGTTATTAAATTTTCAGATATTTTCATCCAAAAAACCCCACAATGTATTGATCTAAAGGGCACTTTGCACGCTGCGATATCGCTAGCGAGCGTACCCGCCCCCGTCGGTTGTGCGTAACGGGCAAATCGCTGCACGTGTTGCACATCATCACTTACACCCGTCACACGGACTTACCTTCCCTGCGACGGCGATGTGGCCTGCGAACCGCCTCCTTTCTAAGTGGGCGGTTCGTGTGGCGTCACAGCGACGTCACACGGCAGCCGCCCAATAGAAGCTTACTCATTATAGCTCCTTACTCCTTGCCGGTGGACACAGGTAAGGAGATGTTCGTCGTTCCTGCGGTGTCACACATAGCGATGTGTGATGCCGCAGGAACGACGAACAACCAGCGGCATGCACCACCAACGAGATTATGAAAAGGAGCGACGTGTCAACGATTTTTGACGATTTTGCGATCGTTGATCGTCACTCCTAGCTGTCGCACGCTGCGATGTCGCTAACGACGCCGGATGTGCATGTCCAACACAGTGACCCCCGACGATATATCGTTAGCGATATCGCAGCGTGTTAACTCTTTAGTCTAAGTGACATAAAATATCACTATTTTGAAGTATTTTAATTACTGCTAAAAGGGGGTTGTCCAGTCTTAACTTACAAGTCCTCAGTCAGTGCAGATTTCTGAATCCTCTCACTGCAAGCTGTGAGAATTGCTACTGCGAAAAGCCCAGCGGTCATATGAATGCAATTAAGCGATTTGCATACTTCCGCCTACTAGACTGTATCCTGCCTCACTCAATATAGTCTAATCAGCATGTGACCACTTGTAGGCAAATCACATGTTTGTGGTCACTTACCCAGCAGAGAATTCTCACACCATGCAATGTGAGGATTCACAAGTCTGCTTTCATATTGACTGAAGGCTTTTAACTCAAGAATGGACAACCTTTCAAGTTAAATATGAAAAAGCCTACCAATCCTTTGCCAGTTAGGCTGCTTTCACACTGTTTTTTTAACATGCGTCATGAACGTTTTTAACGCAAAAACGGATCCATTGCAAATGCGTTTTCATTACAATGCATTTGCAATGGACTCGCGTCAACATGCGTTTGCCTGCGTTATAGTGAGGATCCAGCGACTTGCAGTTTAACTTTTTTCAAAAACACTATTTGTAGCGTTTTTGAGCTGCGTCCAAATACTGCAAATCGCTGGATCCTGACTAAACAGCACACAAACGCATGTGAACGCTGGCATGCTGATAGACAGGATCCTGCTTGCTCCACTGAGCATGCCCAGAAACCAGCCTGGCGTGATCAGTCCCTCTACCCCCCCCCCCCCCTCGGCACTCACCCTAAGGCCCAGTACTTGAGCTGTGTAGCTTTGACACGTATCTTCAGAAATCTGCAGCAAAATCTGCATGTCCATTGTGAAGCCAGCAAACTGAGAATTCACAAGAAAAAACAAAAAGCCAGCACCAAATGTGCACTTCAGCACTAAACATTCCAAACTGTACTTATTATAAAAAATTTTTTGAGATTTTTGGCAAAAAATTGCAATTTCTTGAGCTGCCTCGCCACGTCACGGCAAATCTCATTAGAGGCAGTCCTACACTAAAATATTTTTATAAAATGTGCCATACGGCCTGAGAATTCACAAGTGCTGTGCCCACGTTGCTTATTTTTCCCTTGCGTATTTGGTGCAGAAAAAAGAAATCTGCACTAAATACTCAAGGGACGTATACTCAATGTGGGCACAGCATTTCTGAATTCTCATGCACTTTGCTGGCTTCACAATGGACATGCAGATTTTGCTGCAGATTTCTGAAAATATGCGTCAAACCTACACACCGTGGGCACTGGGCCTAACTCATTCCTGCTGCAGTATTGCACAAGTGACTGGAAGGTGTGGTAAGCACAAGTTGGTTCTTGATCAGCAATACTAACACTGACTGATACATACAAATAAATAGTTGTACAATCACAATGTATATTATTTCTTGTTACAGTTTTCAAGTCCAACAGTGTTGAAATGGATTGGGTTTTAAAGCACACCGGTCCAAACAGTCCCGACACTGCAAATGATGGTTTTGTTCGTTTAAGAGGTCTGCCATTTGGCTGCAGCAAGGAAGAAATAGTTCAGTTTTTTTCAGGTACAAAATGTATTTTTAATGGTGTAGATTGTTTATTAGAAATAATGAGTTGGGCAATTTCTTTAACAAAGTATATGTTGACTGCTGATTTAAAGCTATCAAAATCTTTAGAGTTTTCTGTATTGCCCATCATAGCAATATTTAATTTAATAATGTTATTGCTGTTCACATTACTAGTGCAAAGAATGCTTCTGTTAAGCAGCTGCATAAAATACACACAAATTCTCTAAAAGTATCTTAAGGCCCATCATAGCTTACAGAATGTGTATATAAAGTAACCGTACAATATTGAATGTTTAGCATAATTCCGTTTTTATGCTATGATGTTACTCAAAATAGTGTATGAAGACTAAATTTATAGGATACGTTACTTATTAGAACCAAGATTCCAGTGCTCCCCATCTAATACCTAGCAAAGTATTTGTATGGTAATATAAGCTATTACCTATTGATAGTTGATAATGGATTAATCGTTGGAGTCTGACTTCAAAGAAACAATAGTTGGCAGGGTTGTGCGCTTTTGGAATGCTGTGGCATTGTGATTGCTCGATGACTGCTTTTTATTATTTTTTTTTATTTTTTTTCCACTTGGAGCCGTGAGCTCTGTGCTTGGGGCTTTTCAGCAGCTCAATTGTGTACACTACTGCTAATTCTAACAGATTAAATTCCCTATTTTGCTGTGGGTCCCAGTAGTCAGATCCCCCAATGACTAAGTTATCACATATTCTTTGGATAGAACTTGTTTTCATTAGACTACGTCTTACTTAAGTACGCTAATGTTCTCTTTAATGGAATCTGTCTGTAGGTTTTTGATATGTAATCTGAAGACAGCATGCTGTAGGGTTTAAAGGCCCCTTTTCACACTGCAACATCGCTAACGACATCGGTGTGACGTAATAGGGACCTCCCCACCGACATTGCAGTGTGTGAAACGCATCAGCGACCTGGCCCCTGCTGTGAGGTTGCTGATCGTTACAAATCTTTCAGGACCATTTTTTGGTTATTTGTTTCCCGCTGAGCAGCATGCATTGGTGTGTTTGACACAGTTACAACGACTTCGTTAGCGACTTCCCTTTCAAATAGCTGCTTTAACACGTCCCCAATGACCAGCTAGGTCGTTCTGCAGGTCCGGGATCGCTAGAAATTCTCTAAACGCTGCTGTGCCGTTGGTAAGGTCTGCCTGTTTGACAGCTCACCAGCGACTGTTTAGAGACTTTGTAGCGATCCCAGCCAGGTTGGGATCGCTGGTGGGATCGCTATAAAGTCTGTGTGTAAAGGGGCCTTAAAACACAGATTTTCAACAATGTCACTTGTTGAAGCTGTGTGCTGTTAGGTTTTATCTCTTGCCCAACAATGCCTTGTTCTTTTCAAAAGCAGCTTACTATTAATAGTCAATGTAAAAGGTGGCCATATAATAACCTAAGGTGTTTGGAGCTGTGTGCAGACTGACCTAGTGGACAGAATTGGCTGAAAATTGGTATGTACGCTGTTCAATGCATGGAGAAACGGAAGGCATCTTATCTTAAACATCATTTTTTTTTTTTTATTTTTTTTTTTTTATTATACCAAAACTCTCCACCAGGTGAAAGTAGTGCTGTACAGTGAGCGAGCGGCCCAAAAACCATGTGCCGATAACTGGTGATGTCACAATTGTTCCACAGACTAGCATTACTGTTCACTATGGCATCATGCATGGTGATCATGTTCATCCTATGCAGAACATGCTCGACGCTTGCGTGTAACATGTCTGGTGGGATGCTGCCCTCATCCAAAATAATGTGGTCTTTGAGGTGAGCCAGGGTGTTGACATTTCCCTGATAGACACGCTCTTTCAAGTGTCTCCACAACCATAAATCACAAGGATTGAGATCAGGCAAACGCGGTGGCTATGAGTTAGGGAAGGAGCGTCTCAAAATCCTGTCATCGGGAAAATGTGCATGCAGAACGTTCTTCACACGATTTGGGGTGTGAGGAGGTGCTCCTCCATGCATGAAGGTGGTTGTCTGAAGACACTGCCACTGTTGGAGTTGCGGAACGACCACTCTTTCCAGCATTGTCTGGTATCTTGCTGCTGTCACGAAACAGGTAGCAACGCCAGTTGGCCTCATTTCTTCGAAAAAGAATGGTCCGAGGATGAATGATGAGTTAAAGCCACACCAAATTGTTACCTTTTGGCGAATACAGCTGAACCCTCCACTCAACCGCATGCAGATTTTCTGTAGCCCATATGTGACAGTTTTGTGTGTTCACCCTTCCATTCAGGTAAAAATGAGCTTCATTGCACCACAGAACATTCCATGGCCAATTGCCATCCACTTCCACTCTCGCCAGAAACATGAATGCAAATGTCATGCGGGTATCATTGTTACAAGGAAGAAGTTGTTGACAATGGCTAATTTTGTACTGGTATGCCCAAAAGACCTTTTGGAGAACTTTTTACACTGTGCTATGCGGGAGCCCCAATGGCCTGGAAACACTGCGTGCACTGCTGTTCCCGGCAGGGTTGTTCGTGCCCTGTTCTATGATGGCAGTGGCAATGTCCTCCACAACCTCTCTGCTTAACGGTTGTCGCCCGCCCCCTGGTTGAACACTCCGTATCCCTGTTGCCTCAAAACGTGTCATCATCTGTCTCAGTGAATTGACAGCCATTGGACCGCTACATGAGTGAAGGTCTGTCAAACAGACTCCATGCAGCTGTAGCATTCCTGGCATTCTCATTAAACAACCGCACTAACAGCGCACGATCCGGCAAAGAGACAGGCATCTTGCAGATTGAGTTGCAAGGCGTGCTCATTGTACAGCGCCACTTAATCACATGGTGTGGCGTTTTTTGGTATGTATGTATGTATGTGTATGTGTGTATGTATGTGTATGTATGTGTGTATGTATATGTATATGTGTGTATGTATGTATGTATGTATGTATGTATGTATGTATGTATGTATGTATATATATGTATATTATGCCTTGAATAGCATACATGCCGATTCTGTCCATTGGGTCAGTCTGCACATGGCTCCCAGCACCTTAGGTTATTTTTTGGCCACCTTGTACATGGCCTGGTGCAAGCTGAGGCAGCTTTCTGAGCTCTGCTGCATGTTACATCTAAGGCTAGGTTCACACTTCCGTTGTTTTGCTTCAGTGAGGTCCGTTGTTGCGACGCAATGATGGATCAGTCGTTTTTGAGATGTCAACTGACGCAATGGATGTGTAAGGCTAGGTTCACACTTCCGTTGTTTTGCATGAGTCACAATCCGTCGCCTTGAGGAATTATGGTATCCTGCTAAATATTTTGCAGGAATCTAGTTTTTCCCTTTAGACTTCTATTAGTGACGGATTGCGACTGATGATGCTGCGTTGCATCTGCTGCTTCGCGGTCAGTCGTTTTTTAACTGACCGCCGGGCGGGAGCAACGCAGCCTGAAACGTTTTTTTGAGCAGCACAATCCATAGGATTTTGCTGCGCATGCGCTCTGGCTCCCTGCACACGTAACCAGGATACACATCGGGTAACCAAGCAATGCGCTTTGGTTAGTTACTCGATATTTACAGTGGTTACATGTGCAGGGAGACAGCGCTAAGCGGTGTACGCTGGTAACCAAGATAAATAACGGGTAACCAAGCAAAAAGTGCTTTGCTTTTAGTTACCCGATATTTACCCTGGATACCTGTGCAAGGAGGCCGACAGTTCCCCACTCGGCTCCGCCCCCTCTCGCACTCCGCATGTGTACACACACACACACACACACACTTGTCCCCAGCCCTGATGTCCTCAGCGAATAGATAGCAACGCATGTGACTGATGCAAAACAACGGAAATGTGAACCTAGCCTAATTTCACAGGATTCTGTTCACAGGAATCCTGTGAAAAAACTGATCCGTCGCGTCCGTTGTGCATCAGTTTGTGTTTGGGACAAGCCCACTGGGTGTGCCAAACATGCTGGGCAAGGTCAGTAGAGCATGTCAGAATCCAGCACTGGATTCCGTCGTGTGACGGATTACGACGGAATCCAGCACCATAGACATTCATTATAGCTTGTGACGGACACCTGTGGAGTCCGTTTTTTTGCCGCTCCAAAAAACGTTACATTCAGCGTTGCTCCCGCCTGACAGTCACTAAACGACTGATCCGTTTGCAGCGGATGCAACGCAAGGCCATCAGTCACAATTCGTCGCTAATAGATGTCTATGGGGAAAACTGGATTCCTGCAAAATATTTTGCAGGATACCGTAATTCCTCAGGGTGACGGATTGTGACTGATGCAAAAACAACGGAAGTGTGAACCTAGCCTAAGAACTGATTGTGTCACAACTGCTGCACCCAGTAAACTGATACACCTTTGGAATCAGGGTCTCTACATTTAGGCTTTGTGCGCACTAGAAATGTGAATTTTCTCAAGAAAATTTCTTGAGAAACTTCTGGGAGTGGAAGATTTCCGGACCTCCGGAAAAAATCTGCACCAAATCCGCATGCGGATTAGCTGCGATTTTCCCGCAGGTTGTTCCCTGCGGATTTTGCAGGCTGTACTGCAGAAATCCGCAGGTACCTGCGGAAAATTTGACATGCTCATTTTCTCAAGAAATTTTCTCAAGAAAATCTTCTCAAGGAAATTTCTTGAGAAAAATCCGCAGCGTGTGCACAGCTATTTTTTTTTTTTCTCATAGGATTTGCTGGGAAATGTCTGCACAAAGATTGCAGACATTTCTCAAGAAATTTCCGCAGCAAATCCGCGGGAAAATCCGTGGGTAAATCTGACTAGTGCGCACATAGCCTTATGCTGCTTTCAGATGAGTTGGCAAAAACTTGATGACAGATTCCCTTTAAGAATTTTTCATGTATGAAGTTATCCTTTTTTAAAGAGGTTGTTTTTTTTTTGTTTGGAACACTTTTATCCACAAAATTCTTTTAATGCAAGTATTTAACAATCTATATCAAAGAGCGGTGAATGTGGGAAAATTTAAGCTGCATTTACACGGTAAGATAAGATCAAAGTATTCTTTAAAAGATAAAAAAACAACTGTTCACAATTATCTGCGTGTAAATAGGCTGCTGGTGAAGTAGCAAAATGCTCTGTCATCGAGTGAATTTATCACTGGCTCAAAAGATCTTTGTTTTTCTTCATCGTATCATCTTGCATTGGCGCAAACTATGGCAGGCTATGTTCACTTAGCAATCTATAGAGTGCTCAGTGCGCATCGTTTATTTTATATATGCCTGTGTGAATAGGAATTTAAACAACCACCACTTGGTTCGTGTAAATGGATCCTTAGGCTACTCATTGTCTTGGCTGAGTAGGTGGTTTAAGATGTCGTTACATTTTAGTTAATTGTGAATTTTATTTGTGAATATAGTTCCCGACTTCCAATACACATGTTAGCTGGGCCCTATGCGCATGCTGCAGTTTTGATGTTTTTGGTGCATTTTGCAGTGAACTTTTAGGCACTACAAACTGCATGCTTTTCCTTCCCCAGCAAAGTCTGAGATTTCAGATTTGCTGTGTGCACATTGCTTTTTTTTTTTCTTGGGGGGCTTAATTTTTGTGGTGGTTTGTAGTCTGTTTACTTGTTAAAAATGCTTGTTTCACGATTCTTGCCAACGCATGTTTAGTTATCTTGCCGTGTAAATGCCTCTGTCAGACCTGTGGCTGCAACTAAACTGCCTGCAGAACAAAAGGGTTGGGTAATTTTTCTACTTTTTGGGTTTCCCAATCCTTAACCCCCCCCCAATTATATTTTTGCAGCCACCCATACATAATGGATGGTTCAGCGGACTATAATCCAGTAGGGGGGCGCCAGGGAGCTTTAAGAAATTTGTACCATAAGTTATTTTTCATCCATAGGTAAGGGTATAACTTCCTAATTGCGGAGCCCCCCACCAATCCCGAGCGCTGTCTGAATGGCGTGTATAATGATCATGTACTGCTTTTTTTCCATTCATTCTTAATGGGACTGTTAAAGATGGCAAGCTCGCAATCTTCAGCGTTTTCATTGAAAATGAATCTGCATTTTTTTAGATGGTGGAACAGGCCCAATTCATGTCTCTAAATGCATTCTCTTTAAAAGCTTTTATTAATATTATGATTTATTATTGAAAAAAATTAACAAATGAAAATGTTTGCTGCTGCCCTTTTTATTTGGTGTTTTTAAAACCGAAAAGAAAGATGTCTATGTGGGATTGTAATTTATTTTTACAAATATTTATACATAAAATGTTAACCCCCCACTGGGGTTTTGTCCTTGGGTTGAAGGGTTGGAAATCGTGCCAAATGGGATAACATTGCCGGTGGACTTCCAGGGGAGGAGTACGGGGGAGGCCTTCGTGCAGTTTGCTTCACAGGAAATAGCTGAAAAGGCTCTAAAGAAACACAAGGAGAGAATAGGGCACAGGTGGGGATGGATGGTTGGATGTCACTTTTCTTATGGTATAGATGCATAACTTTGACAATATTTTAGAATTTTGTAATGTGTATAAGTTAATTCTAAAGTAATTTTTTTTGGCTTAATGTTATGAAATTAGATTAGTACTGCCATAAGAAAATGTGATTGACTGTTTTATTTCTGTATAGTATATGGTATCAAATGCAATTGATAACTTGTCACAATGGGTTTACTTGCACCTGTGACTATATACAGACCGTGAGCTGACTTCAATGTTATCTATTTTACTTATGTTGTAATGACTCATGGACCATACTGAGATACTCTATGGTCAAATGTTAAGATTACAGTAAGTGTTTGCAACATTTTTTGTTAAAATATATGTAGATTAAATTTTTACTGTCACATTTCAAAATGGAATTTCTTTGTCGCTCCATTGGGAGACCCAGACAATTGGTGTATAGCTACTGCCTCCGGAGGCCACACAAAGTATTACACTTTAAAAAGTGTAACCCCTCCCCTCTGCCTATACACCCTCCCGTGCATCACGGGCCCATCAGTTTTTATGCTTTGTGTTGAAGGAGGCACACATGCACACAAGCTCCACATTTTAGTCAGCAGCAGCTGCTGATTGTATCGGATGGAAGAAAAGAGGGCCCCCCACAGGGCCCCCGGCATGCTCCCTTCTCACCCCACTGAGTCGGCGGTGCTGTTAAGGTTGAGGTACCCATTGCGGGTACAGAGGCTGGAGCCCACATGCCGTTTTCCTTCCCCATCCCTTAGGGGCTCTGGGAGAAGTGGGATCCTAACCGGTCATCCAGGCACTGGGACCGGGCTCCATCCGCAGCCCCTGGGGGAATCTGACGGACAGGAGACTGGATATCATCAGGGACAGGGCCCTGCATCCATAAGGTACTCTGTGTCCCCTTAGGGACGGTACATGCAGCGCCTGTGTTACAGACGCCGCAGCGGTTCCTGTGTGGTTTGTGAGACCGGGACTACCGCGCCGACCGCACCTGTTTGCCGGCCGCGTTTTTAACTTTAGTCCCCGGCTTTTGCGGCCTAGTACCATATACTCCCGCCCCCGGGCCTGCCAGTCAGGGGTAAGGGCGGGACGGCCGACTGGACGTCGGCAGTGAGGGCTGGAGCATACTTTGGTATCCTCCTCCCCCCTCACTGAGCACTGTGGGGCACTAGTTTCCCGCACTTTATTAGGCACGCCCACGGCTCCATCCTCCCCTCAGAACGCTGGCAGCCATTGTTATAATCAATACTGCCGGTGGGGGATTTCAGAACGGGCTCCGCAGTTCTGACAGAAGTGGGATCCTAACCGGTCGCCGGTCACTGGGACCGGGCTCCTTCCGCAGCCCCTGGGGGAATCTGACGGACAGGAGGCTGCATACCATCAGGTACTCTGTGTCCCCTTAGGGACGGCGCATGCAGCGCCTGTGTTACAGACGCCGCAGCGGCTGCTGTGTGGTTTGTGAGCCTGGACTACCGCGCCGACCGCGCCTGTTGGCCGGCCGCGCTTTTAACTTTAGTCCCCGGCTTTTGTGGCCTAGTACATGTACTCCCGCCCCCGGGCCTGCCAGTGAGGGGTAAAAGCGGGACGGCCGACTGGACGTCGGCAGTAAGGGCTGGAGCATGCTTGGTATCCTCCTCCTCCCCCCTCACTGAGCACTGTGAATCATTTCTGCTGGTGGGGGATTTCAGAACGGGCTCCGCAGTTCTGGGAAAAGTGGGATCCTAACCGGTCGCCGGTCACTGGGACCGGGCTCCCTCCGCAGCCCCTGGGGGAATCTGACGGACAGGAGGCTGGATATCATCAGGGACAGGGCCCTGCATCCATCAGGTACTCTGTGTCCCCTTAGGGACGGTGCATGCAGCGCCTGTGTTACAGACGCCGCAGCGGCTGCTGTGTGTTTTGTGAGCCGGGACTACCGCGCCGACCGCGCTTTTAACTTTAGTCCCAGGCTTTTGCGGCCTAGTACAGGTACTCCCGCCCCCGGGCTTGCCAGTCAGTCACTTCTGCCGGTGGGGGATTTCAGAAGGAGTGCTTGGGGCAGTTGGTAAGCCACACCAGTTGTCAGGTGCTGGACCCATCTGGGTCCCGTAGTGTGTATGTGTGATATATATATATGTATGTATGTATGTATGTATGTATGTATGTATGTATGTATGTATGTATGTATGTATGTATGTACACACACACACACATACATACATACATACATACATACATACATACATACATACATACATACATACATACATACATACATACATACATATACATTTTCTCTATTCGGCAGCATTATTTGCTTTTGGCTCCCTCAGCCGGAGTCTCCGGCACTGGTGGGACCCTTGGCTCAGGAGGTACCGCCGGTTTCCACTGCATAGATGGAAGGGACAGAGTTTACAATTTTGACTGAGAAACTGAGTCGCTTCACATTCCATGGCTCAGTCCATGGACAGATGGTCTGCTAAGATACTAGAAGCTTGGCAGTCCAGACCGGTAACACAGGGCCAGGGCACCGTGAGTTCATCGTCCCCAGGCCCTCTCGGTCGGTACAGCAAAGGGCTCCTGGGGTGGCACCCAGATCCCACGGTGAGAACTCTGACACGGACTGCAGCCTCAGACAGGCTAAGCGGGCTTGCTGGGAACCTTCCCCGGCGGCATCACGCGGTTCGGGGTCTCAGCATGAGGACCCTCTGGAGGATGAAGCGGAGGTCGCAGCTCAGGGCTCTGATCCTGACGTTGCTCTCAATCTGGATACACCTGAAGGGGACGCCATGGTAAATGACCTTATAACGTCCATCAACCAGGTGCTAGTCCTTTTCCCCCAACTCCACCTATAGAGGAGTCGGCTTCACAGTAGGAGAAACACCAGTGTAGGTTTCCCAAACGTACCCGGAGTGCGTTTTTCGATCACTCTAACTTCAGAGATGCTGTCCAGAAGCACAGAGCACTTCCGGACAAACGCTTTACTCAGCGCCTTCATGACACACGTTACCCTTTCCCCCCTGACGTAGTTAAGGGTTGGGCTCTGTGTCCCAAGGTGGATCCTCCAGTCTCCAGACTGGCGGCTAGTTCCGTAGTATGAGTGGCAGATGGTTCATTGCTCAAGGATGCCACTGACAGGCAAATAGAGCTCATGAGGAATTCCATCTATGAAGCCATAGGCGCGTCCTTTGCTCCGGCCTTCGCAGTCGAGCGGGCACTCCAAGCTATCTCAGCTTGTCTGTCTGAGACTAATGTGGTCGCACGTACCTCTGCTCCGCAGGTTGTGTCTTTGACTTATCAGGCGTCGGTTTTTTCGTCCTACGCCATGAACACCGTCCTGGACTCTGCGAGCCGTACAGCGGTAGCATCCGCCAATTCGATGGCAGTCCGCAGGGCTATGGGGCTACGCGAATGGAAGGCAGACTCTGCTTCCAAGAAGTTCTTAACCGGTTTGCCATTTTCTGGCGACCGTTTGTTTGGCGTGCAATTGGATGAAAAACCGATGGGTGAGAGACATTCCGTCTCACGGTTACAGGATAGAGCTCCGCTCTCGTCCTCCGACTCGTTTCTGCAGATGGAGTTGTGATCCCCGTTCCGCTTCAAGAACGTGGTCGCGGTTTTTACTCCAACTTGTTCGAGGTACCAAAAAAGGACGGATCATTCCGGTCCGTTTCCGGGCCTCATTCTGCTCAACAGACACGTGAGAACCAGACGGTTCCGGATGACATCGACATCAGGGATGCTTATCTCCATGTGCCGATTACACCAGAGCATCAACGCTCCCGGTGTGTCGCCATCCGGGTCGAACGCTTTCAGCTCGTGACCCTGCCTTTCGGCCTGGCGACAGTCCCACGGGGCTTCACCAAGGTCATGGCATCAGTGGCGATGGGCCTACACTCTCAGGGACACTCGGTGATCCCTTACTTAGACGATCTCCTAAGTCAAGGCACCCTCCCGGGTGCCACGTCAACACAGCCTGAACATTGTTTTGGAGACTCTCCAGAGGTTCGGGTGGATCATCAATTTCCCAAGTAAAAATTGACACCGACCCAATCACTGACTTACCTCGGGATGGAGTTCATTCTCTCTCTGAGATAGTGAAGCTACCACTGGACAAACAGCGTTCGCTGCGGACAGGGGTGCACTTTCTCCTTCGGGCCCAGTCTCACCCCTTGAGGCGCCTCACGCGCTTCCTAGGGAAGATGGTGGCAGCAATGGAGGCAGTTCCCCTTGCGCAGTTTCATCTGCGTCCACTCAACGGCACATTCTCCGCAAATGGGACAGGAGGTTGACGTCCCTAGACAGGAACGTCTCTCTTTCACTGTCAGACAAAACCTCTCCTCAGTGGTGGCTTCTTCCCACTTCTTGGTCGAAAGAAATGTCCTTCCTGCTCCCATCCTGGGCTATGGTCACGACGGACAAGAGTTTGTCAGGGTGGACAGCGGTCTTCCTCCACCACAGGGCTCAGGGAACCTGGACTCTGACAGAGTCCTTCCTTCAGATCAATGTCCTGGAGATAAGGCCAGTGTAGCTAGCCCTAAAGTCGTTCCAGCGGTGGCTGGACGGCAAGCAGATCCGGATACAGTCGGACGACGCCACGGCGGTCGCGTACATCAACCGCCAGCACAGAGCGCTGGCGGCGGACGCATCAGTTCAGGTCTAGTTGCAATTTCGACTGCCTTATGTATTTCCTCCTCTGGCGCTGCTGCCCAGAGTGTTACTCAAGATCGGGTCCGACTGCAGCCGCGCCATCCTCGTCGCTCCAGACTGGCCGAGGAGGTCGTGATACCTGGATCTGTGGCACCTCACGGCGGGTCGACCGTGGGCACTCCCGGACCGACCAGACTTGCTGTCTCAAGGGCCATTGTCCATCTGAATTCTGCGGTCTTCAACCTGACTGGGTGGCCATTGAGTTCTGGCTCTTAGCGTTCTCAGAGTTTTCTCTATCACGCCGTTCGCAGAAGGTGGTCTTCCTAGTGGCAGGCACATCACTTCGGAGAGTGTCTGAGCTAGCAGCGCTGTCATGCTAGCCCCCTTCCTGGTGTTTCGCCAGGATGAAGTGGTTCTGCGTCCGGTCCCGGAATTCCTAATTAAGGTGGTATCCTCCTTTTTCTTCTCAATCAGGATATCTCCTTACCTTCTTTTGGCTCTCATCCAGTTCACAATTGTGAAAAGGATTGCACTTGTTAGATCTCGGGAGAACACTCCGGCTCTTCTTTCGCGCACTGCGCCCCCACGCCGTTCTGATGCGCTCTTTGTCCTGGTCACTGGCCAGCGTAAGGGGTCGCAGGCTTCTAAGTCAACCTTGGCTCGGTGGATCAAGGAACTGACCCTTGAAGCCTACCGTTCTTCTGGGCTTCCGATTCCTTTAGAGCTGAAAGCCAATTCTACCAGAGCCGCAGAGGCATCCTGGGCATTTCGTCACCAGGCTACGGCTCAGCAGGTGTGTCAGCACTACCTGGTCGAGTCTGCACATTTTCACGAAACACTATCAGGTTCATGCCTATGCTGTGGCAGATGCCAGCCTAGGTAGGCGAGTCCTTCAGAAGGCGGTTGCTCACCTGTAAGAGAGGGCCGTTTTTTCGGCTCGTTTTATCGAGGTATTCTTTTACCCACCCAGGGACTGCTTTTGGACATCCCAATTGTCTGGGTCTCCCAATGGAGCGACAAAGAAGGGAATTTTGTTTACTTACCGTAAATTCCTTTTCTTCTAGCTCCTATTGGGAGACCCAGCACCCGCCCCTGTTCCCTTCGGGCTGTTGTTCTTTTGAGTACACATGTTGAAGGGTTCTTTTGGTTCATGGTTTCAGTTCTCCGAACATTCTTCGGATTGAATTTACCTTAGACCAATTTATAAGTTCCTCCTTCCTGCTTTGGCACCAAAACTGATGGGCCCGTGATGCACGGGAGGGTGTATAGGCAGAGGGGAGGGGTTACACTTTTTAAAGTGTAATACTTTGTGTGGCCTCCGGAGGCAGTAGCTATACACCAATTGTCTGGGTCTCCCAATAGGAGCTAGAAGAAAAGGAATTTACGGTAAGTAAACAAAATTCCCTTCTTTTACCGTTGTGAATATATATTTTACTTTTCTTCCTACTTTTCCAGGTATATAGAAATTTTTAAAAGCAGTAGAGCAGAGGTTCGTACACACTATGATCCTCCCAGGAAGCTTTTTGGTATGCAGCGCCCAGGACCCTATGACCGACCTGGTGTAGGGAGAGGCTACAATAATTTAGGAAGAGGTTTTGATCGAATGAGGCGTGGTGGATATGGCGGAGGTAAGCTTATGTATTGTGGTTTGTATGTTCCAATAGTTTTTATTCATATTCATTTTTTTTTTTTTTTTTTCTTGGTTGGCTTGGTTTGAGAAAGATATAGAATAGGGGAGGAAAAAACCCCATAAGGCTATGGGCGCACTGGAAAATGGAATTTTCTCAAGAAAATTCCGCAGGCATTGAAAGATTACCGCACCCGCGGTAAAAAAACGCGGAAAACTGCATGCGGTTTGCTGCGGTATTGTTCGGTGTTGCCGCGTGCGGGTTGGTACATGTGCTTTATTGCATTCAATGCAATAAAGCACATTGAAGAAAAAAGTCATTTCATTCTGAGATAGACAGAAGAATAGATACAGACAGATAGAGGGATAGTCCCTGTGAGCACACGCTGCATTTCTCCCAGCGGTAGTGAGTTCACATTACCGGCCGTGGGAAATGCCCTGTGGTTACCTCTGCTGTCTCGCTGCAAGGCTGCATTCAGCAGTGTCAGTCGCTGCTGGATGCTTGCATCGCAGGACGTGGATTACGTCGGAGCTGTGTGTTTCGGGGGGGTTAATAAACGGGTGAGCCAGGAGATTTTTTGTGTTTTATTTAAAATAAAGGATTTTTTCAGTGTGTGTTTTTTCACTTACGGGTTGATCATGTCAGCTGTCACATAGACGCTGCCATGATCAAGCCTGGACTTAGTGGCGGCGATCCGCTGCCATTAACTCCTTACATTACCTTGATTGCCACTGCATCACGGCAACAAGAGCCGGGGACACTCCGGGACTGTCGCATAATGCATGCGACAGTCCTGGGGCAGCTGCGGCTGATCTTCTCGGCTGCGGGAGGTGGGAGTGCGGCGGGGGACATTAACCCTGCCCCTCGCCCTCCCCAGCCTGAGAATACCGGACCGCTGCTGTGTGCTTACCTCAGCTGGAAGGTAAAAATACGGCGGAGCCCACGTGGTTTTTTTTTTTTTCTTTTCTTCTATATTTCCGTTTGCTTTCTATGTGTATTCTATGTGTCTGTGTTCTATGTCTGTGTTTACTTTCTGCTCCGCTTCCTCTTCCTGTCAAAATGACATCACTTCCCTGCAAACTGCAGGCAAGCGATGTACATTACCGCAGGTAAACAGCGAAATACCGGAGGGAATAACGCAGGAAAACGCAGTGAACCGCACAGAATTTGCTGCCTGCGTTATTCCCTGCGGGATTTCACGATTACATTGCAGTCAATAGAGTGAAATCCCGCAGCGACGTGCGGAAAAGAAGTGACATGCAATTGTTTTTGCTGCGGGAATCCCACAGCAAAACATGCAGCTGTCAAAATCCGCCTAGTGCGCACAGCATTTTCTTTTCTCCATAGGTTTTGCTGGTGATTCACTGCAGAGATGTTATGAACATTTTCTGCAGCGAAACATGCAGCAAATCTGCAAGAAATCCGCGGCAAAAACCGGTAAGTGCGCACAGGGCCTAAGACTGTTTTTAGTGATATCATATGCGCATACAAAAATGCACCTAAGCTTTGCGTGAGTCATCCATCGGATATGAGCATGACTTTTTGCTGGACTTTACAAGCAAGTTTGTTCTAATATGGGGTCTCCCACCCAGCACTCTAGGCAATTAAAATACTGATGTTCTGTGTCAAAAATGGGTCATTAATAATTCACTGTGTGAAGACTTCCCCAGGCTTTTTTTTTTTTTTTTAACCCCTTAGCGACAAAGGATGTACTGGTATGTTCTTGGTCGCCTCCCTCCGGTTACCTCGAGACCAGTGTAATCCCTGCACATGTCTGTTGATCTGATCAGCAGACGTGTGGCTCACAGGTGCAGGTGGATCAAAGATCCACCCGTTTCTATTAATCTTTTAGATCGTTCTGTTAAACACTTAACAACTTGATTTAAACGACCAAAGGAAGGGATCGTGCTGTTGGCAGCTGACTGTCTGGTGACGCGATCATGGGGCGCCTTGGTGTTGTCATGGATGATGCTCAATATAGAAAAAAAATGTAAAAATCAGAAAAAAAAAACAAACTTAAAAATCAAATTATGCCCCCCCCCCTTCATATTTTGCTCCAATGAAGATAAAACTGTTTATAAACAAAAAAAAACAAAACACATATGGTATCACTGTGTTTAGAAATGGCTAATCTATCAAAATATAAAAAAAGTAATCTTATCTTAGTACACGGCGTGGCGAGAAAAAAAATTCCAAATGCCAAAATTAAAAGGGTTTTTTTTTTTTTTTTTTTTTTTTTTTTTTTTTTTTTGTTGCTGCTGCAGCATTTCTTTAAAATGCAAGAACAGGCAATCAAAACGTAGCATCTATGCAAAAATGGTATAATTGAAAAATGTCAGCTTAAGATGGAAAAAATAAGCAGTCCCAGATCCCGAAAAGTGAGAATGCTACGGGTCTCAGAAAATGGCAACAAAAGTGCTATTCTTTTTTTGGATAAACTTCAGAATTTTTTTTTTTTTTTTTCTCACCCTTTTAGATAAAAGAAAAACCATACATGTTTGGTACCAACAAACTTGTACCAACTTGTGGCATCATACCGACATGTTAGTTTTACCATATAGTGCATAAATTAAAAAACACATTGTGAAACTTTTTTAATTTTTTTTTTTCACTATTTCCCACATTTGGAATTTTTTTCCAGTACACTATATGGTAAAACGAATGGTTTCATTCAAAAGTACAACTCATCCCTCAAAAAATAAGCCCTTATGGCTTTATTAACGGAAAAATAAAGTTATGGCTCTCGGAAGAAAGAGGAAAAAACTAAACTGGAAATTTGCCCTTGGATAAACGGGTTCAAATCAGTTGACATGTGCCGAGATTAACCTGACACAATCCATGACTTACCCAGGACTTCATGTCTTGAAGAGGTTAAAAAAATGTGACAGATGTAGGGTGTAACTAAAATACATGGCTTCAAAAGTTTAATGCCTCGAAGTTTTAATCACGCAGCTTCATGGTGATTTGCGGTGTTAAATTACATCTTTATCTGTTCTACAGGCTACAGTGGTTATGAGGAATATAATGGATATAATGAATATGCATTTGGTGCAGATCAAAGGTTTGGGAGAGGTATGTCTTATGCTTTTTGCATTGCCCCACATCCTTTTAGTGTCCTCTCTGACATCGACATTTCATATTTCATCTATCAACAGTTTCAGATCATAGATATGCAGATGGATCCAGCTTTCAAAGCACAACCGGTCACTGTGTACATATGAGAGGTCTCCCTTACAGAGCAACCGAAACTGACATATACACGGTAAGTATAGTAAAAATGCTTTCTTAAATTTATTTTGTAGACTATACCAAAGAGAGGCTGACAATAGGCTCAAATTCTTAGAAATGAGGTTTTTGAGGCACCCTGGTTCCACACACATGCCAACCACTTTTTTTTTTTTTTTTCCTGACCAGCAACCAATTTTTTGGACAGCTTACATTGCTCCCTCACAAGGTAGTTTTGTTAATCCATGCCTCAGTTTTTCCTACCACTAGGGCATTCTCATACTTGCCCTACTTCCCCTAGTTCAGGTAGGTTGGAGTAGGAGGGCTTTGTCCGTCAAGTTCTTTTTGTGCTTTATTTTTTTTTTTTTTGTTTTGTTTTTGTTTTTTCTTTTTTGAACAGCAAGCAGTGTCTGCACTATTGACACATTTGTTGATGCTCTTCTGTCCTGATATTTTAGATGGAAGACTAAAAGATGGCTTTCGTTGCCAGCACCATTTGAGGAACACAGATCTGGGAACCAGCTGGTGCCCTTCTGATCCTATTTTCATCTGTTCATGTCCTCTTCTTGGTAGCTTCAACTTTCCCAGCCCCCTATCATACTCGTTAATTCATTTGTAATGTCTGCCATGTGGTTAGCCGTGCCCCTTACTACCATGGAGTGTGCAGGTATTTAACGAAGGCCAGAGGTGACTTGGCCATTTTCATAATTCATAGTTGATTTTCCAATGCTTGCAAGCCCAGCTTGCCCAAACTGAGTAGGTTACTCTGATTCAGAGCTTTAGAACCCCACTCCTGCTTCCCATGTGGCATTGCATTTCTTCACACAGATCCTCTTCTGCTTCCTGGATCGCTCCTGGGACAGATCCAGAGCGAATAGTATAGCATTCCCTCTGCCCAATCTGACTCCCTGGGGAATATCTGTGCCTTAAGGTCCAGTCACACTAAGCAACTTACCAGCGATCCCAACAACGATAGGGATCGCTGGTAAGTTGCTAGGAGGTTGCTGGTGAGCTGTCACACTGCGACGCTCCAGCGATCCCACCAGCAACCTGACCTGGCAGGGATCGCTGGAGCGTGGCTACACGAGTTGCTGGTGAGCTCACCAGCAACCAGTGACCAGCCCCCAGTCTCCTAGTTACAGCACACATCAGGTTAATTAACCCGATGTGTGCTGCAGCTAAATGTGCACAGAGCATGGAGCAGCGCACACTGAGCGCTGGCTCCTTGCTCTCCTAGTTACAGCACACATTGGGTTAATTGCCTGATGTGT